>NC_132838.1:28537966-28840997 GCF_048164855.1 Canis lupus baileyi | reverse complement strand
AGTGTGGTGCAGCTGGAAAGGGGCAGAATGGTTGGCTGGCACCAAAGTGAATGGACTTGTATATCAAGCTAATCTGGGTTCAACTAGTAGGCTAGGAGTAAAGGGGGGATGTGTAAGGGTTTTAAGCAAGAGAATGGATCCTGTTTTCTGAAAGATGTTTGGAGAGCACCTGCGGATGAATTTGTGAGGAAAGATCAGAGAACAGTAGATGACAAGAAGCAATTGACATAATCTAGTCAAAAGAGGGTGATGGCCTGAGGCAAGGCAGTGGCCAGAGAATGGAGGGCAGAGGATAGGAATTAGCTTTTTGAGGTGACGCCAGTAGGACCTGTGGGTAGACTGAAGGTGTGTCAGTCCAAGAGGGCTTTTAGCTTGGGCAATCAAAGACAGCCCTTGAAGGAAACACAAGGGAGGCAGATCTGCCGAGGAGAGGTGACCACTTCAGTTTTGCACATGCTAAGTTTGAGATGCCTATGAAAACATCTTGGGCTTTTTGAACATTTTCCAAATACATGACAATGATGACCCTCCTAAAGTATTTCATTTAACTCTGTGATTGGTTTTCCCCCTTCACAGAGAAAAAGGAGTGAAATGACTCAGTAGGGTTCCAACCACAGAGTCCAGTGTCAGGAGATGGGAGCTATGCAGCAGCAGGGACTCTACTACCACACTCAGTGCCTCTGAGTGAATTCACAAAGGGCCTCCTCCAGCTGGAAAACTGCAAAATGTGACCCTCTGGGTAGATCAGAAGTAGATGGTATCTTTCCAGTGGGTTGAGGCACACGTGCCAGAAGGCATGGCTAGGACAATAGACTGTGAGTAGGATTCCATGGTGCCACCCCTGGTCAAGCATTTGTGTGCAAGTCCCATTCTGCACATTTATAGGAGAAGCCCCAAAGGTAGCCTGTCCCTAGTGAATATTTCTTCCAGAGTGACCATGGTCACCAATGACCTCTTAATTGCCTAATCTAACCAATATTTGTCATTCTACATCTTACTTCATTCAGTAAACACGCAACATTCCACTCAATGACAAGCACGTGGATGTCAGAGACACTGTAAAGAACAAGACTTGCCCTTAAGATATTCTTGAACCAATAGGGAAATCTGAAGGGACAACCTCCAAATCCCATTAATACAAGATGAATGCTTCCATGCCAATAGATACAAAGTATAGCAGTGTGACAAAAATAAAAGATACTTCGGATGGAGGTATGGAAAGCTTCAGCGACTTTTCCAGGGTAAACGGAAATCTCCAAGATGGACAGGGTTCCCTGAAGGATCTTCCACTGAGGGGAAGCCTGTGGTTGCCAGACACAGTCAGGGGATGGGCTCCATCAGAACCACTCATAAAGCTTTTTAGGGCCCCAACAATGGGGATCTTTGCGACATAAAAAAATCTGACAAGGGAAGGAAAATCACAGAATTTATCCTTGGAGAATACCATTTTTTTCTTTTAAGGACATTCACTATAATTTTTGAAATACAAGACCCAGGAGCTGAGTTAGAGGGGGAGACTGATGCAAACGGCTAAACCACTCTGCAATGAAGGGGTTACAGAGGAAGATGCCTCTAATTCGGGCACCTTCTGGATTGTTCCCAGAGGAAGACCCCCCAATAACAGATGTTTTGGAGGGTTGGAGAGGAGGGAAATTGTCTTATCAGTTTGGGCTGCTGTAACAAATTAGCAGAGAGTGGGTGGCTTAAACAACAACCATTTATTCCTCACAGTTCTTGAGGCCAGCAAGACTGAAAATAAGATGCCAATTCTTTTGCTTCTGGTGAGGGCCTGCTTCCTGTGTGGAGATGGCCACCTTCTTTCTTATCCTCACTTGACACTTGGAAGGACATTAATCCCATCATGTGGCTCCACGTTCCTGACCTCATCTAAATCTAATCAACTCTCAAGACCCAACTCCCATATATATATATTTGTCACATTAGGGGTTAGAGCCTCAACATAGACATTTGAAGGGAACACAAACATCCTGCTGATAGCAGGAAGGAACTTGAAACTGGGGTAGAGAAGGTGAGAGAAGATGGGAAGAAGGCCCTCTGGGGCAGGACATGGGTAAGGTCAGGGCATGGATAAGGTCAGGGAATAAGGATATGACATACCTAGTGATAAGCATCCAGTTACTTCTCTAATGGTGAGAAAGGTCATGTCATTTTAGGAGCCATAGTGTGTGATAGTGAACATTATCTGCTTTCCTATTTTGCACACTCTTTAGTCTTCCTCCAATTTAGGTTTATTAATCCTTAATGAAGTGCAAACTGGTGGTGGTGGTGCCCTGGGGGAAGGAGTGAAAGGGTCCATTGGAACAAAGAAAGGATAGGCAGAGACCAAACAGATCAAGGAAAATGTCCTTGCTCTAGAGTTGCTCTAGAGTTGGGGTAATGAGAAAAAGATTAAACAAGGAAAATCTTGAAACCTTCTTCCCTTCAACTCAGGATACCTCAGAGCCATCTAGGAGGGAAATTAAATTCCTGTGGAAATAATACATTATGGAAGCTTGAGTTCTTTCCTGTGGTTGTAGTTATTTCTCTGAATCCAAAAAGCTGGAGGACTTGAAAAGTGAAATATAAATACCGATTTCCTTTCTGTGTCTACTGGCTCCAAAAAATTCTGATTCCGAAGGTTCGTGGTAGGGTCATGCCCAGATGGCTCTGATGGGTTACTAGACTCAGGGGCGATGGCCATCAGCTTTGGAGACCAGTAGAGTTTCAAGGAGGCGTATTTTGCCTTAGAAAGCTCACCTTGGAGCTGGATGATGGTGGGCTGACGGGGCAGAGGTTGGAGTGGGAGGCTCAGTCAGGAGAACGCACGGGCCACCTGACCCTGGGCCCTCCCCAGGCTTCCTGCGGTGCACACTCTCAGGGCACCTGTCATTTGTCCTGCCATTTTGTCTTACCACTTCCTTCCTCCTAGTGAGCATTCTCCTTGGCATCGAAGTATCTTTCATTTATAATTCCCACTGTTTTTTGCTGAAGGAAAGTAAAACCCAGCATGTTCATCTTTCATCAGCGTGCCACCTCTGGGAGACAAGGACAGAGCCAAGGCCACATGGGCCTAATATCTGAGTCCCAGCTTTGGAATCCTGCTAGCTTCTACCTTTTATATCTTCTTAGAACATCAGGAAATTGCTAAAATAAACGCCCCCTTTTTGCATTAGGCTAGGGTAGGCGTAACTTGAGTTTCAAAAGAGGAGCCTGGCTTCTTCCCCAGGCAAGTACTCCAATATTTCCCTACTTAACAGTAAAAAGCTGAAAAAAAAAATTGGATATTGCTATGCTTACAAAATGACATTTAAGATGTGTACTTAATTACAGCTGAGAACAGGCAAACTGCTTTAGGGGATTTTCTCCCCTTAGAAGTGCGTCTTGTGCTTTTAATTTGAGGGACAAAATGTAACAATTACTGAGCATAATACAATTGTCTCCTGACCCACGCAGCCTCCACCCCGTGCATGGCCCTTTTTAATGTAAATGTGGGCAATACCAGGAAATGCGCAGGACACAGTATTTGTGCTGTCCGGTATCTCCAGTCTGTCTATTTGGAGTCTTAGGTAAATATGCCCCCAGCCACGGAGCACGGCCACATGTGAGTGCTGCAGCCTCTTGTACCAAGTGCCTCCTCCCTATGTTCTGATTAGCATCTCTCAAATCCACTGTAAGGTTGTGGCGTTCGAGAACAAAAGACACTGTACCGGAACTTTAAACAGTAAGTGCCTTACCTGGGAAAAACCATTAATACATCATTCTTTTCCAAACATCAGGCGACTCATATGTAAAGGCTCATCCCACTCTGGTCATGATCACTTTAACACTTCATATATAATATGAAGCTGTATACAGCATAGGCAGTGCATATATAAACGTGGTTTCCTTAATAGTATATAATCCTCTGCTCCCATACAAGGTAATACGTGTATTACATATAAATACATGCCTCATTATTTGAGTGTTACATATCATGCTAACATTAGTACTCATAATAACTATATAGCATTCAAAATGCTAATTGTCATTTTTCAGAGTCCAAGCATTTGTTTTGGGAGAACAAGGCCACAGCTCTTATTGTTCTAACAGTGTGGCCAGCAGCTGGCTTTACCACAATGAGACCCATTGTTGGGTAAATGGAGTCCCTCAGGTGAATGTAATTATGCAAATCCTTCCCTAACTACCAGCACTCTCTTGGCTCTCTCCCCGGTGGCCTCCCACCAGTGGGAACACTGTCACATTTCATTATGGGAGGCCTCACTTGTTTGCTGGGTATCCTCCCCACAGTTTTAGGCCTGATGGCCAGAGAGAACCTGCCACTGGCCCTGCCCCCATAGGCCTTCTAGGCCCACTCAGGAGCTCACCAGAAGACCAGATCCTTTCCATCAACTGACACATTTCTTCACATGAGCCAAATATTGAAAAACATACCTTTAATTCCCCAAGGCGTTGTTTACCCCCGAGTCAAGGCAGGTAAGGCAGGTCTGCACACAGGCAATTCTTTTTTTTTTTTTAATAAAATAATTTTTTATTGGTGTTCAATTTACCAACATACAGAATAACACCCAGTGCTCATCCCGTCAAGTGTGCCCCTCAGTGCCCGTCACCCACTCACCCCCACCCCCCGCCCTCCTCCCCTTCCACCACCCCTAGTTCGTTTCCCAGAGTTGGGAGTCTTTATGTTCTGTCTCCCTTTCTGATATTTCCCACACATTTCTTCTCCCTTCCACACAGGCAATTCTAATGCCAGAGGTGAGAAAGGTAAGATAAGGTAGGATAAGGTCCTTTGCTACAGATGATGGGAGTTATGTGGACACATGGTCAGGTGTTATACAACACACACACACATACACACACACACATATGGTTACTCTTCATTCACTCCAGAACACTAGCTTCCCCAATCCACAGACAAGAGAAAGCTGAGCTATATTGCTTATTTATTAACACAACTGTAGACATACCTAGAAATAGGGAACCTGGACAAAAAGATCTCTTGAAAGTCCTCACCTTTTTAAATTTACATGAGTCACTCAGAGTGCAGGGGTCATTTTTTCTACATTTTTTGGTGATTTCCCACCATCACCAAAATAGAACGCTGCCTATAAGTGGATCCCACCAAGCTGAAACTAACCTCTGTTTACTTTCTAGAACTAGTTCAATGAAATAAGAATGTTGGTTTAGTTATCATATATTAATGAATAATATTTCATTTCTCAACATTCTGTTTGTTGTGCTCCCTGCTGAGTAGTAATTATTGATAAGAGAATGAATGTCAAGTAAAATAGAATAACAGTGAACCAAATAATGATTTTCTGGACATCTAAAGGAGTTTTAAAATGTGGATCCACTAATTACAAAATATATTTACTTTACTTTTTTTTTAAGTAGGCTCCATGCCCAATGTGGAGCCCAACACAAGGCTTGAATTTATGACCATGAGATCAAGAACTGAGCTGGGATCAAGAGTCAGAGGCTTAACTGACTGAGCCACCCAGGTGCTCCCAAAATGTATTTACTTTAAACCTAACTTGATGGAGCACCTGAGTAGCTCAGTCAGTTGGGTGTCTGCCTTTGGCTCAGGTCATGATCTCAGGGTCCTGGGGTCCAGCCCCACATCAGGCTCCCTGATCAGTGAGAAACCTACTTCTTCCTTTCTCTCTCCCTCTGCCTCTTTCCCTGGTTGTACTCTCTCTCTCTCTCAAATAAATAAATAAAATCTTTAATAAATAAACTTAACTTGACCATAAAATCCTCAAAGGTGATCCTCAAAGAATGAGATATTTTAAATCCCGGAGGCTCTGTAAAATATGTAAAACTGTCATTAAATGTATGAAACTGAATTTGGGTTAGCAGAAGGAGAGGGGTCAAATTTAGTGGATGAGAACTCATAATTCAGGGCAAGACCAGGCATGAGGGAAATTAGGAGGGAGGACATTTGCTTGTCCCTTCTGTCACACAAAAACTGTATAACTACTGTGGCAGGCAGTGGGAAGAAGAAAGCTGTGTGGGGGTAAGAGAATAGGGTTCTGTGTATTTTTAAGGTTTTTGGTATCCTGTAGTTCCTTTGTTTATTTGTTTAAGATTTTTTTTTTTATTATTTATTCATGAGAGACACAGAAAGAGAGGCAAAGACACAGGCAGAAGGAGAAGCAGGCTCCATGCAGGGGGCCTGATGCAGGACTTGATTCCAGGACCCTGGGATCACACACTGAACCAAAGGCAGACACTCAACCACTGAGCCATCCAGTTCCATTTTTAAAAAAAAGAAAAAAGATCAGGGCTCTGGTCATAAAACAGTTTTGCATAATCTTCCATAGAAACCTAACGTATCCTAGGTTTAGGTATAAGAAATAGGAACAAATTCATGTATTTGAACCTATTAAAACTATATTCAAGATTTGCCGAAAAGTAATACCTATATCACAAGTAGGAAATATAAACTAAGTTCTCTAACTAAAATGTTTAATCACATCCAAATTATGATAGCTTGAATTCGTCATTGTTTTTAGCTGTGATCTGTTTAGTCCTTTCCACTGGCAATATGCTGTGGCAAGTACTTTATTCATTTGAACATCTTCATTCTTTAAATAATCACATGAGCTAGGAGTTATCTCCATTTTACAGAAGAGGAAACTGAGGCCCAGCTAGATCAAGGAAGAAACATAAACGAGAAAGGAAATGAATCCATCAGAATGAGGTCCAAAGGTGGAGCGGATCCTAGGGCCCCCTGCCTTTCATGGCCTCTTCTCTGATTCTCCCTCGTGGAGACCTTGGCCTCAGTGACTCCACGGACACAGGTTTACAGTCCATGAAGCCGGAATATCAACTGTTGGGATTCTAACTGAAGATGAAGACTTCTCAGCTCTTGCTGGAAAAGCCACCAGTAAAAGCTACCAAGATGCTCTGTCGTGGGCACATTCTGCACTCCCTCCTAGCAGTACCTGGCATGTTGTGACATGTTTACGTGTGGGATAAGGAAAAGAACTAAAATAACGAAAAAACCTACTATTACACAAAATACTGCCTCAGTGAAGCAGACAAGGAGTCCCATCCGATGTTCTGTATATAAAACACAATTTTTTATCTTGTCGACGGATGATGTATATGAATTTTAAACAATCTTGGCCACAGAACTCAGCTGACAGGATCCTTGCCCTGTTCCAGTTTATCGCTCATATCAGTTTCTGTAAGAGAATGCATTCTTTGCCCCGCACCAAATCACATCGGCTGCACAATACAGAATAGCCAGTGACCCCATAGGATTAAGCCAGATCGGCCCTCACAGCATGCTTAGGGCCCCTCGTTATTTATATAGGATTCTTAGTGTTGTAACACTTTGCTAACTATCAGCCACTGCTTTCTCCAGGGCTCCTTTCCAGGGCCGGTGGCACTGCATTCTGGGCAGTCATGGCCATCAAATGTTGTCTCCAGAAAGCTAAGTCAAACCTCACCTTGCAAGATATTCTAAAACCATAGATGTGAGCGCTTAAAAAAAGAACACCCCCCCCACACACACACACACATACACACACCACCGCATCTCAACTTTAAAGATTTTTAATAACCTGCCAAAAAGACAGTTTTGCAACTGGAGGAGTAGGAGGCAGGAAATAGAGATCTTTTTCTTATGTTGTAGTTTGGGGCTTAAGTATTGAAAGGAAACAGGCACTTGTAGCTTTTCACAGCTGAGGACGCAAAGCGGGTATGGCTGTAAATCTGACATCTCTTCCGCCTGATGTTGTCAGCTCACAGACACTGCTGCCCATTGATCCCAAGCCAGAGCAGTGGTTTCTTGGGTTGTTTGAGGGGTTTTTTTGTCTGCCAGGCTGACAGCCATGGAAAGCTTAGAAATGACAAGTGAACAATAGACAGGTTCTATCATGTTGTTATTAATCACAAAAAAGGAAAGGCTGTGCCCTTATACCAGTAGGGCAAACCAACAGCAGGGGCATCCGTTCCTTTGCTTCCCTATCCTCTGACCAAACTCAGGAACCAAAGCAATCAGACAAGTGGGAGAGGGCTGGGAAGGGGGAGAAAACCAGTCCAAAGGCCAGATGTTCCCATTTTCTTAGAAAAAGCATCTTTGTGGCTAGGGTGATGTACATTGCTATCAGATAAAGGCTGGTATAGCAGCATGCTCAATGGAATGACTAATAGATAGTTTATTATTTGGTGGTGATTAATGCAACAAAGTGCCAATAAGTAACTCAATACTCAATCCCAATTCAGAAGATTTTATCAGTGCTTTTTTTTGAAGCTTGCATGAAAATATGAACAATCATTTACCTGAATAATCTTTTCTTGTGTGTATACACAAAGTGGATGCTCTTACGTATCACCTGGCTTAAAAAAAGAAGCAAATAAAGCAGTCTCTTTCAGTTTTTTCCTACTCTTTTGTTATTTCTCTTCCAGAAACTTCTAGGGTCAATTCAAAGCTGCTGTCTCCCCGTCTGTGAACAATGAAGAATGGGGCTACCTGCCAGCCTGGAAGTGTTCATGACTGACAACCTTTCTCCTGACGATTAGCTGTTCTTTATTACTGGTGGTAAGGATACAAAGTAACAGGAAGAACATGTGGAAGACGGAGAATAAATCCCAACTATTTTCACATTGGAAATTTCCCTTCTAATCCTAATGATATGCATGCTCATTTTTGCCTGATAGTTAATTTAATATGTGCGAAATGACACATCCTGCTTTCTTTTTTTTTTTCATCCTGCTTTCTTTTACTGAACGTCATATGGTAAGCATTTTCCTTGCATTTTGTAGGCTACATGTTAGTTCAAATGGCTGCATTATGCCATAATTTAATTAATGCCTTATTTTTTTCTTTTCTTTCTTCCTTCCAACTTCTTAACTTCCTACCCACTTCCCTTTCTTCCTTTGTTCCTATCATAAATACTATTGCTTCTTGTCTATTTTGGCTGTTTTTTACACCAAGTTTTCAGACCTGGGATTACTGTGTCGAGGCAAACAATGACTTTTATTACTCTTTATATGTGGTACTAAATTGCTTTCCAAAATGTTTGTAGCCATTCCCACTGTTAGCAGGAAAGACAAGTATATCCAATCCCACAGGTCTTTTCTAACAGCGTGAAGTATGTTTGAATTGCCAAAAAAAATCCTTGATGCTATTTTTATGTATGTATTTTTTTAGCAAGGTTACTAATTTTAAATCTTTTGTTAACTATGTTTCCTCCTTTTCAAATCTTTCATTTGTCCACTGAATTTTTTTATTAATTCTTTAAATAATAAAGAATTTGCTGTATTTGGCACCTGGTTGGCTCAGTCAGGAGAGCACACTACTCTTGATCTCAGGGTCGTGAGCCAAGTCCCATGCCGGGCATGGAGCCTAATTAAAAAACAAAAGAATTTGCTGTATTTATCATATTTGCTGTATATGTCTTTTCACAGCCTTTGTATATCTATTTTAGTTAAAGAAGGTATTTTTGGAGATGTAAATGTTTTCAAAGTCTCTTTAACTAAATCTATTGACTTCTAGTTTTGTGAGCCAATCTTTTACTTCTAAGGTTAATAAAATAATCCAGAATTTAGATATTAGATATTCAACTCTTTTTCTATATTTGGTTTTTTTAAATTGTATTATTTAGTGTGTGATACAGGTATAAATGGATTTTCTGCTCCAATCACTAACCACTGACCTCTGTCCCTTTCCTTCTTGGTCATTTTATGAGGCCTTCTTTGTGATATATTAAATTCTTATTATTATGAAGCTATCCCAACTCAGTGCTACATATGTATTTTTGTTGCTGGCTCCCTTTCCTAGTCTTTTTCTTTTCTAGAAGGCTCTTTGATTTTTTTTTTTTTTACCTATTTCTTCTCTGAAATAAAATTTAAAATGGTATTATCAGATTTAAAAACATCATTTTGGGATTTGATGGTAGTTTCTTTAAACCTGAAAAATTATTTCTTCTATTACTTGCGATAAGATAGCATATGATAACTGAGATATTTTAGCAAAATTTATCTGGAGCTAAACAGGATTCCATGACTTATTGCTCAGAACAGCCTGAAACAGATATGAACTGAGAGGCCTACATAAATTATAGCCAAGGAAAGGAGTCCAGGTCTATATCTGAGTAAAATGTCAAGAATTAGGTCCAAGGGGAGAAAGTCTTAAAAGGTAGAAAGGGTATTAAGAAATCTAGAACCCAGGAGAGCAAGAATAAATCAGAAAACAGACATTATTTGATCAGTGAGGAATAACCAAATCCTTGGTTCTTCCTCTTGATATTTTTCCACAAATGGATTGCATTTTCCTTTGTGTTCGCAGTGTATCTGGCCATGCATTTTGTAAACTAGAAAGACACTTTTGTAATCCTGGGAAAATGGTCTCAGTGAAATCCAAGCATCTGTCAGATTTCCATAGTGTTTGATGTGTTCTGCAGGAATCTTAACCCAAATTATCAGGGAATCCTTCATCACAATTACCTCACTACAGATTTCTGAATAAGCTAAAGAAACATTTACTTTGTGATATCCTGTGATATTTTGTTTTGGAAATGTGTATTCTTTTGGAATCAACTGTAAGTCATAATATTTACCTTTAACTATCTTCCACCTAAAAAAATTTTTTTTTAAATCAGAAAGACCTATGATACCCTCTTAGCTATAAGCGTCGTTTTCCAGGAAATAAAATACTTTCAGCAACAAATTTTAGGTAGAATCTATTTCCTGAAATTTAGGTTAAGATAACAGATACTAAGATGCCAGATCAGTTCCCCATAAACATATCTTTACTCAAACATTGCTATGAGTTCAAATACATTTTATTTATAAATATTTCTGAAATTTTCTTTTTATTAGAGACTTCTTTATAAATGGCATCTCCATGAGTAAATATCATTGAAGGAAAAAAGATCATAAAGAACAGCATGTTGCATCCTTTATGATACTATATTCCAGTTTAGATCTCAGTACCAAGATTCCTTGAAGCTTGGAAGTTATCTACAGAATTCTGGTTGAAAATGCTTCACTGTTGTTTAATATTGGGGAGTAGCTATTGAAGACAATTCTATTTATCCATCTATCCTATTCCTTTGAGAGAGCTTCTGCTTTCCCTAATTCTAATTATGAAGTCTAAATGCTAACAGCCATCATTTGTGTAATCCCATATTTCGGCCATGGTGACTAGTCAGGAGGGAGAGTCCCTGAACCAGCTAAAGGTACCTAGAATCTCAAGGCTCTGATAACAGCGCTTGCTCCCGGGAAAGCCTCGTGTAATAGACACTTCTGGTTCTTTGTACCAATCCCTTCAGGTACTTTTATCTGTGTGCCTGTGCCCTGGCTTTGATGCATTTTGCATTTAAGAGCTCACATTTGTGACTCTCTTCTGAGCCTGTCTGCAGCTAGTGAGATGCTTTGCTTTCACGTATCACCTGCAAAGCAAATGCAGGGAGTCAGAAGAATCTGGAATTTATGCCTCTTGGGGTGACATAGCGGCTAGCTGGTGCGGGAGTTTGAGAGTGCCGCAAGCTTATCCTGTGTCTGGACGAACTCTGAGCACCATTTGCACCTCAGAGCTTCTGGCAGGATCAGGCTGAAACTAGAACTTCTCCTAAAATCACACTTCCATTTGGTTTCTTTTTTCTTTTCTGTCTTGCCCCTGTTCCTGTTCTCCCGAGAACACTTGTGTTATAAATGACTGGAGCACAGTCTCTTCACAGACGCTGCTCCTAGAAAACCTGACCCACTCAGGCTCGGACTCCCACTGGGTCAGTGAGCGTCTCTCCCTGAGATTTTCGCACCTGGAGCTGGGACCTAGAAGCTTGGCAAGAAGAGTCTACAGCTGCTGTGGTCTGGAGAGAATGCAGCTGACCAACAGGAGGCCAGAGAGACAACCTGTAGTGGGTCTTCCTGCCTCCAACCATCCGGAGGGCATCTCAGGCCCCCCGCAAGGTGTAGCTGAGATAGAAAATGTGTTCAGGGACACCTGGCTAGAGTTCAGAATGTGTGTGGAAATGTGGCTGGAAAAGGGAAGGTTTTAAAAAAAAAGGTGGGGCACCTGGGTGGCTCAGCTGTTGAGCATCTGCCTTCGTCTCAGGGCATCATCCTGGGTCCCGAGATCGAGTCCCACATCGGGCTCCGCGGAGGGAGCTGACTTCTCCTTCTGCCTGTGTCTCTGCCTCTCTCTCTGTGTCTTGAATAAATAAATAAAATCTTTTTAAAAAAAAAAAGAAAGAAAGAAAGAGAAAGAAAGAAAGAAAGAAAGAAAGAAAGAAAGAAAGAAAGAAAGAAAGAAAAAATGTGTTCAGTTCTTGTCCTTTGCATGCCCCAAATTCCCAACTAATATTGCTGAAATTGGAGTGCTCTCAAATTCTGAAGACCCTCTCCATGGAAAATAGCACATTACCCAAACCTGGTTACATAATCTCAGGGGTTCACATTTATGGATTCTTTATGGTTCAGCCTCAGCTATGGTTCACTCGCAGCACATGCACACCTCTGATTTTATGAGGATTAAACGCTCTCTTACTCCTCCTGGCAAGAGTATTTGCCTTGCTGGGTAATCTCTGGGTAATTTTGGAGAAAAATAGTAACTACGACCTTTGCCTTGGATTTTTTCCACCAGATAAACAGTTACCAATATAGAAATTACAAATGATCAAGCCGATAAATAAGGAAGTTAAAAAAAAAAAGTGTGCCAAGCCAAGTACATATTCAAAGCTGTGCAAATGTCCCCATGAACAGAAAGTTCATGAAATCAAGTGGACAGGACAGGGAGAGATGGTATTATTGAACTATCATCTTACATTGACTGCGGTACTTCCTTGATTGGGGAAAAGTGTTTATACTGTTGCCAGATCAATAGAATGCTGTCTTAAGTTCCACAACTCATCGACCTGATTTTATGTACGTTTAGTCAGTTCTCTCCTGACTAACGGTGTGTCCAGATGGAAACAGAACAAAACAAAACACATTTCCCTCAGGACAGCTAAGAGAGCACCTGTCTTCTTGCTGCCCTGTGCCCCTCCCTACACACAGACCAGTACATAGGAAAGATGAAGGGGCCTAATGCCACCAGGCCCATAGTGGCAGCGCCATGGACAGGACCCACATTTACTGTTTTAGTCCTGGACCTGTGCTTACAAGCACCACTTTTCTCTGAGTCCTCTCCTACGTTCCTCTGGCCATCAAGGTACAGCTGTGTGTGTGGACCCGAGGCCAGCGTGAAGTGGGGCCTGCTGGCAGGTGCTTATGGCACATGGCCTCCCCATCCCTTCATCTCACAGCGAACACTCAAGAACTTCCTGGGACTCTTCTTTTTTTTTTTTTTTTAAAGATTTTATTTATTTACTCATGAGAGACACAGAAAGAGAGAGGGGGGCAAAGACACAGGCAGAGGGAGAAGCAGGCTCCATGCAGGGAGCCCAACATGGGACTTGATCCCAGGTCTCCAGGATCTTCAGCGCTGGGCTGAAGGTGGCGCTAAACCGCTGAGCCATCGGGCTGCCCATCTGGGACTCTTCTGCATCAGTTCTTTGCCCCAGGTAAGCAGGCAGGAAGGCAGTGTTTCCACGGTGCCGGGCCGGGGAGGGTGCCACGAGGAGGCAGAGGAGATGGCTCTGCCTGGCGGGATCCTCAGGCCAAGATGCCAGTAGCTTCCACAGCTGTCGTCTTTGTCTCTTTGGGGAATTTTTGGGGGCCTGGGAAGTTTTACCCAGGTTATCTTCTGCTTTCTGAAAAGCTGTTCTTATAAAATGTAAACATATTTACATATCCCTTGATTTTATGAAATAAGAGAAAGAAGGAAGAAACAAAGAAAGAGAGGGGAGAAAGAAAGAAGGAAAGAAAAGAAGAAAAGAAAGAGAGCAAGCCCTACATTTAATAATGGTATTTGTCAGCACCTTTCTCTTAATCATATCATCTTCTCATTTTGACAGTTGCGTTAAACTTGAATGCTGCCTCCATCTCTGTGCCTAACTGAAACCTGATTTTGCCTGATGACAGTTTTCCTTCGAGCCAGTTCTCAAGAATAGGCCACTCATATCCCCCTCTGCTTTTTTCAGACGTCACACCTTCCAACTGCATAGGCTCACGCAGCTGCAGGACACATTACCACAATCATAGCAACTTCAAACAACACCCATTTATTCACTCACAGTTGTGTGGCCAGCAGCTCCAGGAGGGCCTGTGTTCTCTGCTGAGGGCCTGGCAGGCACAAGTCAAGGTGTTGGCTGGACTGAGCTCTGATCCAGAGGGTCTGGAGAAGAACCTGCTTCCCAGCTCACCCGGGCTATGGGCAGAATTCAGATCCTCATCATCGGTTAGGACTGAGGTCCTCATTTCCTTGCTGGCTGTTAGATGGGGACAATTCTCAGCTTCTAGAGGCTTCTCTCTTCTGTGAGGCCCCCTACGTCTTCAAAGCCAACAATGGGTCTGAATCCCCCTCACGCTTGGAATCTCTCTTACTTCCTCTTTGGCTACTTTCTGGAGAAATTTCTCTGATTGATTGATTGATTGATTGATTTACTACTTACTCGCTTACCTTAGGTAGGCTCCCCATCCAGCGTGGAGCCCAACTCGGGGCTTGAACTCACAACCCTGAGATCAAGACCTGAGCTGAGATCAAGAGTTGGATGCTTAACTGACTGAGCCTTGCCCCCCACCAAGCACTCCGTCTACTTTTTTTTTTTTTTTTTAAGATTTTACTTATTTATTCATGAGAGAGAGAGAGAGAGAGAGAGAGGGAAGCAGAGACACAGGCAGAGGGAGAAGCAGGCTCCATGCAGGGAGCCCGATGTGGGACTTGATCCTGGGTCTCCAGGATCACGTCCTGGGCTGAAGGCAGCACTAAACTGCTGAGCCACCTGGGCTGCCCTCCATCTACTTTTAAATAAAGGGTTTACCTACCTGAGTCAAGCCCTCAGTCACATATTTATTAAGACTGACTGATTTGGGACTTTAGTTAGGTCTTTAAAATTCTTTCATAGCAGGCCCTAGATTAGCAATTGATTGAATAGCTAGGGCACAGGAATCTTGGGGGTGGGAGCATCTTTAGAGTTCTGCCTACCATGACTACCGGCTTAGAAGCACTTTAGACTGAGTTGAGGGTCTTGGATTAATGTGGCAGTCTCCACATTCCAGAGCTGATATGAATTATTTTCTCCTAGGTAACTCAAGCTTTTGGTTAAATTCTAAAACATTCTTTTAAAAATGTGCCTTAAAATATATACAAAATCTAGTTATGTTCTTTTTTTTAATATTTATTTATTTATTTATGATAGACATAGAGAGAGAGAGAGAGAGAGGCAGAGGAGGAGGGAGAAGCAGGCTCCATGCCGGGAGCCTGACATGGGACTCGATCCCGGGACTCCAGGATCGTGCCCTGGGCCAAAGGCAGGCGCCAAACCGCTGAGCCACCCAGGGATCCCCCTCTAGTTATGTTCTAATAGGAGGATATTTGGGGTGCCTGGGTGGCTTAGTGGTTGAGAGTGCCTTCGGCTCAGGTTGTGATCCTTGGGGTCCTGGGATCGCGGCCCGCATTGGGATCCTTGCAGGGAGCCTGCTTCTCCCTCTGCCTAGGTCTCTGCCTCTCTCTCTGTGTCTCTCATAAATAAATAAATAAAATCTTCAAAAATAATAATAGGAGGATATTTTAGAGTATATAATCTTCTATAACAATGAATTCAATGTCTACTGATTCTTGTGTGTGTGCTTACCAATGGCACATGTTGGTTACTAAGCAATCAAGATGGATACCAACCATGAATGTTCAGTGGAACTAAAGAGCAGCCCTACTATCTAAGAGGTACTTTTAACATGCTAAGGGAGATACAAAGATGGATACGAAAACAAGATGGGACCAAAAATTCTTGTGAGGAAGATGAGCTATGTATGTATATAAAATAACATGAAGAAATGTATAGGTGTCAAAGGGAGATACAAATAAAATGTTCTGTAAGGTCAGAGGGGAGAAATCTAATTTTCAGCTAAGGAATCTAGAGGATCTGATGGGAACATGGCTAATGAAGTGAGCCTGTGGAGACCAGATATCTGAGGCCTTTCATAATTCCATCTGGAGAAAAGCCATTTATCAAGATCCTGTTGGAGAGCCCTCTATACATGCCTGTTACTGTGCTGCTTCTAAACTGTAGAAGATACTTTCCCAATGTAGGAGTAACTGTTTTTCTGAGCTAGATTTAATTTTGATTATTTAAAAATAAACCATGACACCAAGACATCAATGTCATGACATCAAAAGACTCAGAGACTAAGAGATTATCTATTGCTATTTTATTCTCCATCCAAAATAAAATTGTAAAATATTCAGATATCATTGCATTTGTTTTTCACAGCTCACAAGATATCTTTGTTATTGGTCTCTTATCTTTTCATGGGCAATCCAGAAACAGAGGATTTGATCCACATTCGCACATCTGCCTCAAAAGGGAAGATGTGCTGACACTTTTAGTAGCATCTTCCAGGGTAAAAGTGATCCAGTTGGTGATTATTTTGATAAACTATTTGCAAACATGGCTATAATTATTCTGCTCCCTTTGTGATGTGACTTTGTAGTTCTTCCCATCAAGAGATGGGGTCTTTTTTCCTTCTGCTTGACTCTAGGCTGAGCATGTAACTTGCTTTGACCAATAGAATTCGAAAGAGGTGATATCATGCCCATTCTGAGCCTGGGTCCCCAGAGACTGTGCCCACCTGCCAGCTCTTTTGGAACTCTGCTGAACCACCATGTGAACAAGCCCAGTACCCCATGGGGCTAATTCCAGAAGCAGAGCTGGATTCTAGGTGCTTGAGGAGACCCAGCTGAGAAGAGCAGAAGCATAGGTTCACAAATAATTAATGGCTGTTATTTTAAGGCACTAAGTTTTGTGTTGCTTTGCTATACTATCTTAGTTCCACTTCTCTTCTGAGGCAGGATAGAAGGGCAAGTCCCTCTCTGATCCTTAGTAGCAACACCAAACAGTGACCTGGGACAAGGATTTCTCACAGGAATTTTGCAAGCATGACATATTTAATTAGTTTCAATAATGTGCAAGTCATCTTTCTGTGGTAATACAGATTTTGTGTAATTTACTTTTACAGTTAAAGTTCACAACATTTTATTTCCATCTTTTTTCCCTCTAAGAGTGAAAAAAAAATATTAAATGTATGATGGGTTTCAGGTGCATCAGAAGAAAAATGGTGAGTTTGAGAATCTCCTGAACCTCCAACCTTTTTTTTTTTTTTTTTTTAAGATTTCTTTCTTTATTTGAGAGAGAGAAAGAAAGAGAAGGGGGAGGATTCAGAGGGAGAGAGAGAATCCTCAAGCAGACCTCCCTGCTGAGCACGGAGCCCACCACAGGGCCCAATCCTAGGACCCAGGATCATGACTTGAACCGAAATCGAGAGTCCACCAGCCAACCAACTGAACCACCCATGCACCTCTGGACTTCCGACCTTTCAAAATGCAGCAGTGGTGCTATTCACAGAGCATTGGCCAAATTTTGAGGGGCTAGTCTGAAACATTAGAATAACATATTCTTTTTAATTCTTATGGTTGATTTCTTTTTATACGTAACTTTATCCTCTACAGACTAATTAATTCTTTAAAGAGCAAATGCTCTTTGAACCTTATAACTTTAAGATGTGTGAATCCTCACCAGCACCACCCCCCCCCAGCCCATTTTATACTTGAGAAAACTAAGGCTCCAAGCGATTAAATAACTTGGCCTATTGGAAGGCATGGTATGTTACCATTATCATCTGACACCAAAAGCTATGCTTTTATCCATGTGTTAATAAATTAGTGGTTCAGAATTTGCTAGTATGTTACATGTAAGGTGTTCAAAATGTTAATCCCTTCTTTTTAAATATGACATCCATGTCTTTCTTTTTTTTTTTTGACATCCATGTCTTTAACTTGGAAAATACTGAGTAGGGAAATAATAACTATCAATAAGTCATTTAATTAAAAAAAAAAATGCCTCCACAGTCTTAGTTGCATGTTCAGCTTTCAAGTGTCCGTAATCTACTACTAACCTCACTGCTGAAGTTGTAGTTCTTTCCCTCATTTTCCTTGTGAATATTTAAACATCCAGAAAAGTTGAAAGAATTTTAAAGTAATACCCATATGCTCACTGCTTGAATTCTATAATTAATATTTTGTAACACTTGCTCTATCATACCCATCTACCTATTCCTATCCATTCCTATCTATCAATCAATCCCTCTATATTCTCTTTTAACCAAACAGTTTTGTAGCCCAGAATAAAACATTGTTAAGAACATTGCTTTGTGAGCAAAGTTTGTCACTTCACCTTGGCACCAGGGTCTGCAGACAAACCACTGATGATCTGAAAGTCAACTTCAAAGGAAGGATGCCAATAAAAGCGCCAACTGCAATCAGTTTCAAAATGACTCACATAGTCTGAATGGAGGCATTGCTTGCCTGCTGATAGGAAGGGTTGGCGAGAATGCAACTTCTGCCTGCTGGCCCAGAGAATGTTCCTTTACTGCAGCTCTGAGTCATATTTTGGGCTTGCTTCTTTTTCTTTTCTTTTCTTTTCTTTTCTTTTCTTTTCTTTTCTTTTCTTTTCTTTTCTTTTCTTTTCTTTTCTTTCTTTTCTTTCTTTCTTTTCTTTTCTTCTTTTTTTCTTTCTTTCTTTCTTTCTTTCTTTCTTTCTTTCTTTCTTTCTTTCTTTCTTTCTTGACTACCCTCTCAATAGTGATACAAACAAAAATGAAAGACATGGAAAGGAATCATGGAATTGTGGAATGTAGGACAGGAGACCAGACCACGTTGTGGCTCTGCCAAAGGGCCCAGATGTCCAAGATGAAGGGTAAAGCTCCACGAGCACAAAACACTAAAAAACATGTACAGTGATGGAAAGAAGAGACAAGGCAACTCTTGAAGAGTGATACAGCTGGATATCAGGAGGGAGAGCAGTCAATATGTGCTTTGGGAGCCAGGAAAAGAGGCCCCAGAAATATTCTATTGCTTTAAAACCATAATGCCCACATAGCCCAATAACTGATATTCTGTCCCTGGAACATACTACTTCATGCCATGCCACTCACTTGATACAAGTGTCAAACCAAAGGAAAATTTCAGTCTTACAAATGAATTCAAAATTTATGGCATTGGGTACCCCACAAATTCCAATGCAAGCTACTAGTTTTTGTTTTTGTGCGTGTGTGTGTAAATTGGGTGGGGGAAATTCTATGGCTGCTTGACTGGCTGCTGGGAGTTTCTCCAGTAAGTAAAACCCCAGTGACTCTTCCTCTCATTGCTAAAACCACAACCACTCAGTTTGGGAATTAGCAGATGTTTGCACACTGTTACCACCCACCCAGAGAGCACTCAGAGGGGTGTGTTTAGAGGATCGGAAAGAAGGAATTTTGGAGGAATTTAGGCAACTGCCCTGCTGAGTAAAGAGTAAGGAAATATTTTACCCCACCTAACTCTATTACTGGTGTAGTACATTATAATTTTTTTAAGGAAACTCCACCCCCAACATGGGGCACGAACTCACAAGCCCGGGATCAAGAGTCCTATGCTCCACCGACTGGGCCAGTCAGGTGGCCCAAAGTAGTAAATTATTCATGGATTTCCTTAGGGAAAGGATTATCTGGATTTTGGCTTGAGAAGTGAGGGTCTCTGATGATAGAGTCTGTAGAAAACGATTAAAAAGTGAAGCCCAGGATGAAAACCATCATGTCATCCTAACTGGTTCTGGAGATAAAAAAGGCTATAACTGTTGCAAGGAAGGTGGATAGGGGCTGGAGGGAGCACATGTCATGGGAAGTGCTTTAGAACCAGAGTGGCTGGAAGAGAACTGCAACTGAGCCATGGGAGTGGAAGACCATTTGGAGCAACTGGGCCATCCACAGCTGCCTTGATATCCTGGACAAACGTCTTGTTCTCCATAAGGCCTGGGTCTAAATGTGTCCTTGGTCTTTGCAATCTTGAGCAGCTTAGATAAATGAAAATGGAGACCTCTCTCATTCTAAGACATCCTGGCATTTCAAAAGCTATATGTATGTGAGAGGAACAGAGGAATGAGCTACATCGTCTTCAATCATCCCTCCATGTCTTTCCTCCTACTGTTTTAGGAGCTTAGATATATTAAAGGCAATATAATATTTATTTGATGAAATAAGCCTATGTTTATTAAGGTAATTAAGGTTAAGTGAGGTCATAAGGATGGGGTCCCAATCTGATAGGACTGGTGGCCTTATGAGAGAAGAGGAAGGGGAAGATGAGTCTCTTGCTCTCTTCACATGCACACACTACAAAAAGGCCATGTAAGGATACAGTGAGAAGGTGGCCATTTACAAGCTAGGAAGGGAACTTTCATCAGATCCTGACCATGGTAGCACCCTGATCTCAGACCTCTAGTCTCCAGATTGTGAGAAAACAAATTTCTGTTAAGCCACCCAGTCTGTGGTATTTCATTATGGCAGCTCAAGCTGACTAATAGAGGTGGTAATAAAACCAAAGTAGGAACAGTTCTGACTTCTGGCCAAACATACGTTTTGCACTTTTTAAAAATCTATCCACCAGCTTGCTTTCATTCCCATTCTCTCCCTCCCTCCTCCTCACCGTCCACCCCCCCACCCATGTATTTTCCCAAATGAGTGTTCTGTTCTTAGATTCCAGTTGACCTAGTGATGATAAACCTTAGCAACATGGAATTTAAAAGAAGCTTCTCAGAGGGCCAGGAACCATTAGGCCAGGGGAGTTCTATGTGCTGCAATAGCATTCCGCATTTTTCTTTTGTGATATTTATATTCACCCTTGAAGATCTCTTTTTTTTTTTTTTTTTTGGGTAAGATCTCTTTTTTCTGAGGGTTTTTTTTTTCACCTATTTCACAGAGATGTCCTCACTCCCCTCTCCCCTAAATAAATCATCAGATTTTCTAGTTAAGAGTCTCCTGGGGTGCCTGGGTGGCTCAGTCAGTTAAGTGTCATGATCTCAGGGTCCTGGGATCAAGCCCTGCATTGGGCTCCCTGCTCAGCAGGGAGTCTTTTTCTTCTCCCTCTTCTCTTCACTTCCCACTTGTGCTCTCTCTAGGTCTCTCTCTCTCAAATAAATAAATGAATCTTTTTTTTTTTTTAAAGAGCCTCCTTTTATGTTTGTCTTTTTTTTTTGTTCATTTGTTTTGCTTCTTAAATTCCACATGAGTGAAATCATATGATATTTGTCTTTCTCTGACTTATTTTGCTTAGTATTATACTCTCCAGATGTTGCTGCAAATGGCAAGATTTCATTCTTTTCATGGGAGAGTAATATTCCTATATATATATCCATCAACAGATGAATGGATAAAGATTTTTATCCATTCATCTGTTGATGGACACTTGAGTTGCTTCCATAATTTGGCTATTGTAAATAATGCTGCAATAAACAGGGGTGCATGTATCTTTTTGAATTAGTATTTTTGTATTTTTTGTCACCCCTGAAGTTTTGTGCTTTTCCCTAAAGCATAAATTCCATGAGGACAGAGGCTGCTTGTCTTGTTCACTGCCATATCCCTAGCATCTAGCATAGAGAAGTCACTAGCTTTTCCTTCAGCCAATATTCTCTAATTTCTGTTCAACAAACATTCATGAACACCTTACTCTGAGCTAGGCACTGTGCCCAGGAAAGATACTAATCGAACAGTGGTTCTCACAGTGTGTATCCTAAGCGAGTGTTGGTAACATGACCTGGGACCTTGTTAGAAATGAAAATTCCTCAGCCCTACCCTAGGCCTACAGAATCAAAAATTGGGGGTGGGATCCATAATCTGTGATTTCACAAAGCCCTTCAGGTGATTGATGCAGACTTATATGGAGGAGTGGTTATCCCCATCATTCCTTATAATTGCCCTCATTCTTCTATCTAGGTAGAAGGTGTTCATAATACCCAGCAACTAGGTATTGCCAAAAGCTCTTCATAGCTCAGGGGTGTTCAAGCCTGACTGCTCATTAGAATCACCTGGGGCACATCCAAAATACCAAATGCTGGGCTCTTCTCCTAGAGAGTCTGCTTCAACTGGTTCTGTGTGTGACCTAGGCATTGACGTTTTAAAAGCTTTCCAGGTGATTCTGATATGTAGCCAAGGTTGAGAATCACTAAAATAGTTGGAAGCCTACAAAGGGAATGGGGAATTGAAACTGAGCAAAGTGAAGGAGCCTGAAGTACTAGGTTGAGTCACATGAAGTTGCCATATTTGTAGTCAAAATCTGTCAAATGTTGGTAGTGGTTTAACCTGTTAGATGTTCTCAACTACCAAACAAAAGCAGTCATGGCACGTAGCCAACAAAAGGGCCCAGGAGAAATCAGGTCAGTCTAACTGAAGCAGAATCCATTATCTCCAACACTAATAATAGAACTGCTGCTGTGATTTTTCCTTTTGTTTTTAAGATTTATTTATTTATTATTTGAGGGAGAGCGAGTGAGTGAGCATGTGCATGTAGTGATGGAGTCAGGGGAGAGGGACAGGGATGGAGAGAGGGAGAATCTCAAGTGGACTCCCAGCTGAGCATGGGGCCTGATGCAGGGCTCAATCTCACCACAAACCCTGAGATCATGACCTGAGCTGAAATCAAGAGTCGGATGTTTAACTGACTGAGCCATCCAGGTGCCCTGCTACTGTGATTTTCAATTGTTTTTCCTCAAGGGCTAGGGTCACAAACTTTTCCTATAAAGGGCCTGATAATAAATACTCTAGACTTTGCAGGCCATGTGTTCTCTATCGCAACTACTCATCTCCGCTACTATAGTGGGAAACCAGCCACAAACAACATGTTAATAAAAGGGCGTGGCTGCGTCCCAATGAAATTGTATTTACTAAAACAGGCAGTGGGCCAGATTTGGCCAGGGGTCATAATTTGCCAGCCTCCATTCTATGACAAGCATTTTTCACACAAGTGCTAGAGAGTAGATTTAATATTTTTGCATGATGGAAACAGCTGGTTAATTGATTCTAGTAAAGTTATACAAATTAACTATAAAACACACAGAGAGCTTCCATATATCAGTAGCATTTAGGTGACACAACAGATTATTGTTGAGTTCCTTGGAATAAAGGACTCCCATTTAAGCAGCAATTCCAGGCTTGCGAACAGAGATGGGAGGACCCCCAAAGTATAGAAACTCCATTCCTCTTCTTATACAATTGGTGATTAGCAAATGTTCTTGTATATTTTGCTAAGGATATCATATCAAAGTGCCATAGAGTGGAGTCTTAACCAACAGCAATTTATTTTTTCATAATTCTAGAATCTAGAAGTTTGAGATCCAGGTGTCGGGCAGGGTTGTTTTCTTCTAGGACCTCTCTCCTTGTTCCGTAGGTGGCTATCTTCTTCCTGTGTCTTCACATGGGCATTCTGTGTGTATCTGTGTCCTAATCTCCTCTTCTTATAAGGACATCAGTATATGACCTCATTTTACCTTAATTACCCCCATTCAAAAGTCTTTATTGTATATACAGTCACATTGTGAAATGCTGGAGGTTAGGACTTCAGCATAGGAAAGCAGAGGGAGGCATAGGTTAGCCAGCAGTTATCAAATGCATTACTTTCATGAACAATACACCCACCCAATAAATCCTCTACAATGACTGTAGTATCTCATGTGCAGCATCTTAACAACTTCACCTACTTGGAGATGGGTAGAATGGGAAGGAGTCTATAGCTGAACTCATCCATACTCATTTTATTGCTAAGCAAACACAGACCCTGCAAGATGAATTATTTGACTATTTTCATAGGTAGGTCATGAGACCATGCAGGGATGCTAACTCACATTCTTTCATGGATTTTCCAAATATGTAGTAAGCACCTTCTATGTGTTGGGCATTGGGTTAGACACTAAAGATAAAAGGGGAATCCCGCCCTGGAGTGGTTTAGACATGCTCCAACCATGAGCCACAGGTAAGCATGTGGCTCTGATGTGCTTGTGAAAAGTGGACAAAATTTGTGGGGGCTGAACACTTGTGGATTTTATTACTAAAAATTTGTAACTAAAGGGGTCTTTTTTTTTTTTTTAATAAGTTCTATGCCCAACATGGGACTTAAAGTCACCACCCATGAGATCCAGATTCATATGCTCCCCTGACTGGGGCACCCAGGTACCCCTAAAATGTTAGTCATGGGGTCTGGGTGGCTCAGTCAGTTAAGCATCTGACTTAGGCTCAGGTCCTGATCCTGGAGTCCCAGGATTCAGCCCTGCATCTGGCTCTCTGCTCAATGGGGAATCTGCTTCACTCACTCTCTGCCCCTCCCTCCACTTGTATTCTTTCTCTCTTGCTTACTCTCTCTCTTAAATAAATAAATAAATAAAATCTTTTTTAAAAAGTTTGGGAGTCTTTTCAGAAATTTCTGCCTGTAAGTTCTAAGCTTTTCCTTAAAAGACTCTATGGAGTTAATAACAATTTTTAAAACAAGATAAATCAGGCTATGTTAAAGACACACCTGATGTCAGATATGCTAAAACATGATAAAGGACATTTAGTCTTAAAAAAATTTGGCTTATAAAATAGCAAATCTGAAACAGACCATTTTCTTAGTACTTTTTGGGGGTATCCAAGACAGTGTTGCTCTGTCAGTAATCTGAAAATTATATATATGTATAATAGTTAATTATAATATATATTATATTATATATCAATTATAATTAATTATAATATATATAATTTATATTCCATAAATTTGATCTATATCAAATTTATAGAATTTTTGATTCTGCATTGCTTTGAAAGTACTCAATAAATGTTTGTAGAATAAATGAATAATTTAGACTTTTGGCCAAAAATCTCTTACTTGTTTTCTATTCTCTTTGACTTGTATATTTGTGCTCCTTACTTTGCCCTTCACTGTCATTTGGTGGAATTTCCCAACGAAGTGGCATTTATTTATGACTTTCATTCACTACGTTTAACCAGGATACATGTTTCTTAACATCTGTCCCCAAACACAGGCTAAAGATAATTTGTTAACTTGCAAATTCATTTCAGAGAATGCTTTCCAGCAGGAAAACCTCACTATTCTATCTTTCGTATTCCAGTGTCTTTGGGATACTCACAACTTTCTTTGAATTTTATTTGTCTTTGATCTGACAACCTCCATGTGCTTTGTAACTATATACAGGATTAAATACTTCCTGCATTTAAATAGAAACCCCAAAGTACAGAGGTGTAAAGTGACTAGAATAAGCTTTCAGCAAGTTGATCAGAGACTGGTTTAGAACAAGGGACTTCTGGATGGAAATGGTGTTTTGTATTTTGTTTATGAGCTAAACTTTTTTAGCTATAAATTCCCTTTTGATAGGTTGTGTGTAATAGAGCCATATTATTGAAAAGATTCCGACATACTGTAAAATTATCCTTTCCACATATTGTAAAAATCAAACAAAAGATCTGATGGCTAAGTTTAGCTTTAATTACCAATATCTGTAATATAATGATTTTCTGGATTTAAGAAATTCTATTTATAGTGATGGGCTTAATATTTTTCTAATATTCTGTAGATCAGTGGACATTTTCATGAAGAATTACGGGCTCCACAGGAATTGAAATCTATGAGGATATTAATAAGGAAAGCACAAGGTTTGGGGGAATAAAAGGTTTTTCCTAAGGCAGGGTTTCTAGTGTGGTCCCCTGAGATCACCTGCATTAGAATCACCTGAAGCTTGTGAAACATTCCTACTTCAACACCTGACATATGAATCAGAATCCCTGAGAGTGAGGTCAAGAATCTCTGTTTTAAACAAGTTCCCAGTATGTTTCTGATGCCCAAAAATGTTTGAAAATCACTGGACTATATTAATGTGTTCTAGATTAAAGAGTAAAAGAAAATAAATATAAAAGTAAGCTGAAGACACCTTCAAGAACAAATATTGTCAGGATTCCTTAATGAGCAAGAATTATACCATATTTTAAAAATTCAGTGGAAGATTTGGCTTTTGAAAATGACAGGGAAAGTTATGGATAAATTACTGGTTATTGGTTGAAAATATACCCCTCTTAAAGGCAAAAAGTCTTTTATGCAAACAAATTTTCCTATACTAATTATTTAAATACTATAAAATGTGAAAATAGCCTTGATGAACTTCATAGCAAAAGGTATTTTTCAATAAGATTTTCTGGGATTAAAGCACATTCCTTTGAAATTAAGACACAGCAGGAAATGTACTGTGTAAACCCCAATGAACTGAGTATAAAATTTAGTTCCTGCAATTGTTTGGCTCTGTTAACCTGAGGTTTCATTTTATGATATCTTTATAAAGAGGGATTTGAACAGAATTATTTATGTAAGTCAGGTATAAATTAATCATTTTATTTCCCTGCCTAAAGCAGAGAAATTCAACATTCACTGGCTTCCTATGTCTGTAAGGACACAGTTCAAACTTTTTTTTTTTTTAAGATTTTATTTATTTATTCATTCATGAGGCACACACACACACAGAGAGAGAGAGAGAGAGAGGCAGAGACATAGGCAGAGGGAGAAGCAGGCTCCATGCAGGGAGCCCGACATGGGACTCGATCCCAGGACTCCAGGTTCATGCCCCGGGCCAAAGGCAGGCACTAAACCGCTGAGCCACTCAGGGATCCCCCCAGTTCAAACTCTTTGAGGGTGGTTACAGACTTCACTCGCTCGCCCCATATTTTTCCTGGGTCCCTAGGTTTCCCTTTTGTTTTCCCCTCACTCTGATCTCTCAGACATCACCATTCTTCTTCCCTCTGCTAGGACCCTTCCCTTCCTCTCCCTTCTTCCCTAGCATATCATGAGCACTTAATACATATTGTATCATTACTAATAATATCATTAATGGGACACCTGGGTGGCTCAGTGGTTGAACATCTGCCTTTGGCCCAGGGCGTGATCCTGGGGTCCTGCATTGGGCTCCCTGTAGGGAGCCTGCTTCTCCCTTTGCCTATGTCTCTGCATCTCTCTCTGTGTATCTCTCATGAATAAATAAATAAAATCTTAATTACTGACAGTGCAGAAATGTGACATGTTTAAGGTGGTATATTCTCAAGGTAGAGTCCTCAGATCACTCTGAGCAATAAGCTGTAAGGAAGGCTGACAAGGTAAAGGGAAAAATCAAAGATGACCATTTTTGGCTTGGGAAATGAAGAAATGAGGGCTAACTGATGCAAATGAGAATGAGGACAAATGAGAAAAATAGAAGCTTTGAGTGATTATGAGCTTCATTTCATTCATATTAAATTTAAGAGGTTTATGTGGGGAAGATGTTAACATGGAATAGGGTACAGGAGTCTGGAGTTCTGGAAGGGGGTCAGGGCTAAAGATACAGATGATAATTAAAGCCACAGCAGTAATAAAGTCTCTTGGGAAGAATGATGGAGAGGAAGGAAGAAAGGGCCACTTGGAGGCCAAGAGGAGAAGAGTATCAAACTGTGTTAAAAAGAAACAACAGGTCCAACATGGAGTCACTTATGCTAAGTACCACCAAGACTTAGTAAACCTCACTGCAGTTTCAGCCTCTCCCAGGAGTGGAATTTTAAACCACTCAGTCTGGAATTTCTTGATTAGCACCAGGGAGGTCATCTGCATCATCTGCATGAAGAGACCTCCTGCAAGCTCCTCCTAAGGTAAGATAACCTTGCCTGAAACAATTTTCACTAATAACTTCCTTGTCCTGCCACCACTCCCATCACCCACTCTCCACCCCGGCCCATATATGCCTATAAAAGTTTTCTATTTGGCACAATTCCTTGGAGCTCCCTTCTATTTGTTTGAAGAAAGTCGGTTAGATCTTTAAATTTGCTCAGTTGAATTTTTGGTCTTTAACTAGAGGAAACCAGTAAGGAAGGAGGGAAACTGAGAGGGTGGTGCCCTAGAGCTAAGAGGAGAAAGGAGTTTAAGAAAGTGGGAGTGTCAATTCTGTTGATGGCTGCCAATAGCTGAAGTAAAATGAGGCCTATGAGCAAGAGCAGAGTTTGCAACATGGAGGCCATCAGAGACATTGACACGGGTGAGCTTGGTGGAGCAGGGGCAATGAAAGTTCACACAACGTGGACTGCTGGAGAAGGCAACATGAGGAAGTGGTGGCCAAGACCATAGAAGATCCCGTAAGTAGTTTTGCTGAGAAGAGCAGATAAATGGGGCTGTATGATGGTGATATTACTGCTGGGAGATGTAGACCATATTAATGTGATAAGAATGATTCAGGAGAGAGGAAGACATTATGATACAGGAGAAAGATCCTATCTGCAGGATGAGGCCCTGGAGGGTACAAGGATATAAGCTTGCAGAGGCCAAACAGAAGGGCTGGTCTCTGATTGCAACCGGGAGTGCTTATCCACATTAAGAGTGCAAGGACCTTGGCACATGGGTTTTTCTAGGAACAGGGTTGGGGTGGGGAGGTGGATGCTTTTATCTTCTCTCTGATGTCCTAAGCCAGGACATCAAGAATATACTAGAGAATATCATCAAGTGGAATTGCCTGAGTGCCCTCTTGCAGTTTGTCATCATGAATTTAAAGTAAGACAAGTCATTATATTTGGGTATTTTTCTCCAGGAAATTTCAGATATTTCCCTCATCCCGATGGCCCCTCCAACTCCAGCCCTGCTCTAGTTTGGCTTTATTTGTCAGTCCTGCTACAGGCCAATTCTGCAGGAAGGCTGCGCTGCTCCTCCAAGTCTAGATCTAGTGCTCTCTTGTCTCTCTGACCCCAGATATGACTGACTCTACTGTCATTGTCCACTGACTTCATCTGTATCTCCCTCCAGAATGTAAGCTCCCATTTGGCAGGGATTTTCAGCTCTGATGTTCTGAGAACTCTAACCCCAACCTCAAACACAGCCCTTAGCACACAATAGGTGCTAATTGATAAATATGGTCCATAAGGCAGATAGCAGTCTTTCCAATTTTCTCACTTACATCAAGAATTTTTCCATTGAATGTTAATGAAAAATAATTATTGCTTATTTATTACCAAAATACTAAGCTTCTTTAAGATTTATAGTTCAGCCTCATCTTGCTGCAGTTCTCAAAGTTACTATATATAATTATATACAAGGCAACTTTAATTTCCTATTGAGAGAGAGAGAGAGAGAATACAAGCAAGGTGAGGGGCAGAGGGAAAGGGAGAAGCCGACTCCCCATTGAACAGGGAGCCTGATGTAGGGCTCGATCCTGGGACTCCAGGATCATGACCTGAGCTGAAAGCAGATGCTTAACCGACTGAGCCACCCAGGCACCCCAAGGGCAATTTTGTTTTTAAAAAGGGGTTTGCATTTTATCTTTTATTTTTTTTTAAGATTTTATTTTTAAGTAATCCTTATACCCAACATGAAGCTTGAACTCAGCCCTAAGATAAAGAATCTCATGCTCTACTGACTGAGCCTGCCAGGGGCCCCTAAAAAGAGGTTTGCATTTTAGCTGACTTCCTTTCCACTCTGCTCTCTAAAAACAGCAAATAAGGGGGAAAAATTGTAATAGTGGAGTTAGAGAAGAAAAACAAGTAATAAGCTTGAAAATATTTTAAGTGTGGTATAAGAGGCCTGCACATCATATTTTATCTACTGTTTTTATTTTTCAGATTAGAAACTAATGAGTTTGAGGGAAAATATGCCCTGTATTTCCCACAAACATTTGTATGAGAAGGGAAAACCCATGAAATAATGACATCTGAGAGTGATTAGAAATATTTTAAGAAGATATAATTTAGATTTAAAGTTAGTTTGAATACAAGGAAAAGATTTAACACAACCAGGGACATGGGTCTCAGTGGTATTCACATTTCCATTGCTAGGTAATAGACATGATTTTTTTCTCTGACTGATCATAAGTCAGTGCTAATCAGTAGGCACTGCAACATTTTACAAAGATGCCAGAATGCGTTTACTCTGTCACGTAATCTTCAAAATATCCTACAACCTTGAGATGTACCTTTATGTCCAATATAAGTGAAAACATACTATAAGTAATATGAAGCTTGGAGAGATTCAGTACAACTTACATTAAGTCATAGAGCTGGGAAAAGGCAGAGTCTGAATTCAATTCAGACCAGTTGGTTGGGCTCTAGGAGTGACTAAACAGGAGAAGCCCCTTGTGATCTCTGCAGTCCCTTCCAGTTATAATATTTTATAATTTGAAAAGAAACAAATAAATTTCCCCCTGCACTTCCTTCTCCTCTTGAATTTTTAATCCCATTATCAACTGGGAGACAAATCAGAGTCATCTTGGTATCTCTTCTATTCTCCAGATGTGCACATGTGGACAAAAGCCTTACAAAGAGGAACGCAAAAGGACAACCTTTCCTTTGAGTAGTAAGAAATGCTCTTTCCATTTATTTTACTAGCTTAATCTCTGCTATGGAAAGGAGAATGCCTAAAAACAAAAGACCAGGACAAATATATGTCTTAGAGATGCTTAGGAAATGGGTGTCAAATGAGTGTATTTGTACATATAACCTAAATCTGCACTATTTTTCATTTAGCTTCCAGTTATTAGGTCGCATGCTTGTTGGAGAAGTAAATATTTATTTCAGTTCTGTATAATGCTGGATTCACTCTTGCCATTAATTTATTTTATGAGCTATAATCTGACCTCTACGTTTAACTCTGTAATCAGCAATGCACATCATTAGATGAACATCTGGCACACGACATGGCATGCATTACTTAATTATGGAAAGCATATGTAATAGCAAACACTGGGATAGTGTGTTACTTCACAAGATTTCATTATAGGAATGAACTCATTGCACAGATGAAAAAAAGGTCTCAGAAAGGTCAGTGACCTGTCAGAATTCAAACTGCTGGTAAGGGGCAGGGTCAGCACATAGCACGTACATTGGAGAGTTCATGAATACAAAAACACTGTCTTGGGTCACCTGGATGGCTTAGTGGTTGAGCGTCTGCCTTTGGCTCAGGGAGTGATCCTGGAGTCCAGGATCAAGTCTCACAACAGGCTCCCTGCAGGGAGCCTGCTTCTCCCTCTGCCTCTCTCTGTGTGTCTCTCATGAATAAATAAATAAAATCTTAAAAAAAAAAACTGTCTTAGGGATGATGTATTAATACCTCTCAAAAAGATAATCAAAGAATATCAAACAGTTTTTTAATTCATTCTTTTGTTCCTAGACAGTCCTAGAGCCTAGTGTTGGGGGTAAAAAATCCTTGGCTCTAGAACCACTGGGTGCATCATCCACGTGACAATACAAAGGCTGAGTTGGACCCCAGTGACTAGAGAAAATTGTAAGGAATCTATGTGAAAGGGTGATTGTAGCCCAGGGCAAAGATCGGTGAGCAGAGAGATGGCAGAGCAGTGGAGGCCATCTGTAAAACAGGAAGGTAAACCTCATGGGTGACTCTACTGGGATGCCCTACTCTTGCCTCAACAGATAAATGTCCTCTGGCTCTGCCCTCACAGGCTGACTGGCCTTACATCTGGGTGTTCCTTTGCCCTCTCGCTTCTGGTTGGTTCTGCGAATGAGGACCCTTGCCAGAGATGGGAAGGATAGAAGTCAAGTCAGGCATTACCCTTGGCTGTCTCCCTGTGGGGACCCCAAAGGTCAAAGCCCCTCCTGCCCACGGCTCTCCATCTCCATATGACCATGTACCTCAGGCCTGTACCCATGTGTGTGCACTAGCCCTGTGGTCCTCCTACTCTGCCCCACATCTGTAATAGCAGTACACATTATCCCAGTTCCAGTGCTGCTGGAACCCTAATACGTTTGCAGGATTCCTCCCAGTTGTCACTCTGCTGGTGGTTACCTCGTAAATTATTGAACCTGGTTTGCTGGTTCTTCTTTCTCTAAAGTAAGGACCCTTGGCTCCTTCACATGAAACTCAAGTGGGGCACAAATTACTATCACAAGAAAAGGGTTCTGAATTCACTCCATTTTCTTAGAAGTATAACTATCATCCACAATCACAAGAGAGAAGCCAAAAGTAAGTAAAATAAGGACACAGCTTTATTTCTCTACAAGGCAGTAAGTACACTGTCATATCAAAGTTCAGTGCCGACCATCTTGCACCAAATATTCGTAAGGCAGCCACTGGCTATCGACCCTAGTCTCTTGACTCCAGCTGCAAACACAGGCTGTATGGCAGTTCTAAGACCATACACCCAGAAACCAGGGGGACGCTGATCAAACACATAACCTCTGAATTAAAGAACAGTGAGAGTGAACTCAAAACAAAACACAGGACATCAACAACACAGATCTCCCAAAAAAGAAGTGCAATGCATGCTCTTATAAACCAACAATAACAACAACAAAAAACCAGTAACAACAACAAATGCAAAATCTCCCAAACAACTTTTCCAATGTATTACAAAAGGGGAAAAAAAGTACATATATATATATAAAAAATAAAAAAGTTTGAAATACTAGTGCATAGTCAATTACCTAACACCAAGTTTCTTTTCTTTCCATCCAAAGCTCTACTGCCCCTCTGATACTAGCAGCATGTCTACAGGCTAAAACCATAGCAGCAAAACACATTTTTCATTTGGCATTTACAAAATTAAATTACTGAATAAAAATATAATTTTTATAAAACTATTTCATACAGTAATAATTTTTAAAGCAAGCTAACAAAAAAACTCATAAAATGGCTTAGTACAATAAATGTACCTCCAATGTTATTAACCATAAATGAGCATTTACAATCTTGATTAATGATCCCATGGTATTAAGCCAACATTTACAGTAATGCATTGTGTTTAGTGGTTGAGAAAAGTGAAATATTGGAGTACCTTTTTGTGTGTAAAATTTCAAAAACCTCATCACAGGAAAAAAATACTGGTTCGTTGGATCCTCTAAAATACAGATAATTCATTTTATGTTAAAAAAATCCGCATTAGGATATTAACAACTGACTACAATTCATTACCTAATAATTTAGGTAAGACTGTTTTTATTTATTAATTTTTAAAAAATCCTTTTAGTTGGGTGAAATCCGAGATTTCATCCACCTAAATGCACTTGGTGCTGCTCTCAACTGTTGTACCACAACAAAAATAGGCTCTTCTCCCATTCATGAAAAGTTTCATGTAGAGGAATGATATATCCCAAGTCAATCTGAAGTGTTCTGAAAACCATAATGCTTGTTGAGAAACATCTCACATGACCAGAGTCCGGGTTGAGAAGGCATTCACATATTTCCGAGCCTGACCAGAGGCCGTCATCTGATCTTCCATCTTTCCACAGGATGCAGCTTCCCAGGCGCCCCCACAAGGCTAATGGGGAACAAGAGGCCAACACTGAGATTAGAACAGGAGACCCCTACTTCAGCCCCCAAAGGATTCCCAATCCCAGCAAAGCCAGCGGAGGGAATTCTGATGTTCGGATGGCGGGGGTAGACGCCAGGGAGCTTGTGTCAGATAACGTCTGAATTCTCTGACACCCCGGACTCCAGCGTTCTGAAGTCATATTAACAACCAGAAATCATCTATTGCCGAGAGAGGAAAACCCACCTCAAGTAAGATCACAAGCTACAGCTGCATCTTCACCCTTGAGTACCTTTTGTAGATTAGGGTGATTCTTACAAAATTGGAGACAGGAATGGGCATGATCCTGCCAATACCTAAGGTGTCCCAGGCCATTTATTCACTCTGCAAACTGGTGAGCGCTTTGGTCCTCTGAGGGGAGAAGCTCTCACGGGTGCTGGAATTGACTCACACCTACCAAACATGGTACGGTATATATTTTGTATTCTCAATGAAGCATCGATTAATGTAGAGATCCTGTTGACTGAGATCGCCATGCTGGAAGACATGGATGAGCTAATACCTACCAGGTGGCATTGCTGTCTGGGCCCGGTGTTTGGCACATCACAGTCACCACCTCACTGACACAGCACACCCTGAGGGGGAGGTTCCCTCTCTCTTCAACAGAGATTTGGAGAGTGGCCATAACCTGCTCACAGCCACTCTGAGGGCGAGGAGTGGAGAGCTTTCAACCCACGTCTGTCTTCTGCACCATCCGAGGCCCTGCCTTGCTTCCAGCGGAAATATGTACTGTTTTGCTCTACTTCATTCCCAAAGGATTTATGATGCTCACAAAATAAACATGAGGTAACAGGGATGAAACAGTGGACGAGTCAGGGTCATGGGTAAATATGGAAAAAATAAATAACATGCTCAAGGGGTGATATTTGTACGTAAAAAGTTTGTCACGAAGTACAGCGTGCCAGCTAAGTGTAAGCCACAAGCCTATCCAGGAACTCTCTAGCAACTGGTATAAGGGGGGACACGGAAACACAAACAGATGGAAGATTTGGGGTCCGTAAGCTCAAAACCAAACCAGTGGTTTAGTAAAACCACAACTATTCCTTGTAATAGTTGGGTAAGCCCAAGAGAGATTTTTCCATGGGACAAAAGAAGCCAGGAAGGGCCTCTGCTTTCCAGAGCCTCCAATGTCCTGTAGGGGACGAAGTGAAGACACATGAAGCAGGTGGGGTGACAAGAGACAGTGTGGGAGGTTAGTGGGGCCTACCCAGGTGCAGGGGGTGGAGTGGGGGGGGGTGGCACACCGAGGCATTGCCAGGGAAAGGGAAGGAAAGGTGGATTTAAGTGGGCAGGTGAGAAAGGGGGAGTGTACCCGGGGTGGAGAAAGAGCACAGGAGAACCAGCAAGCCGCGACGTGTACACCACTTGCGGGAGGGACCGCGAGACAGGAAGAGCTGGTGGGACAGTCAGCGCGGGTCCGCACGTGCCAGCCATGCTTTCAGGCGCTGCACGTCGCTCGTCTCGTGGGATTGTCACTCGGCGTGCCCGAGGCACCTGCCGCGTCAGTGGCCCTGTTTACAGGCTGGCCTGCGGTAGCGGACGGAGGATTTAGGCAACACCCTCAAGGTCATCCAGCTAAGAAGTGAGGAGGCCGGGCTGAGCGCAGGCCCTGGAGTGCAGGACGCTACCTTCCTTGGTGTCCTTCACAGTGAGCTCTGGGGCTCCCCACCGAGGTGCTGGATTGCAGGAGGAAGCGTTTAGACGGCGAGGCCAGAGTCATCAGGCTGCTAGCAGAGAGGAATCATTCTGAATGAACGTGGCGTTTGTATGGTGCTGGGGTACCCCAGCCTGCTGGCTGGGGCCAAGTTTCCGTGACAGAAGGCTCACGGGGCCGTGTTTCTAACTCGGGCGCTTTCTCAGGACACAGAGCGGGTTTCCTGGCCTCCATCCGCCGGGCGCCTCACGGCTAACGCAGAGGCCACTGTCCAAGTGCGCACGTTTGCTCTGAAGGCTCAGAGGCTCAACACGTGACACGAAATACTACACAGCAGGATGGATTGTCATCATATTTTCCTGGAGCCGTGTATCACAAAGATGACAGGCACTTGTTTGGGGCCGACTTCTGCCACCGGGTCACACTGAATCATTTCCTAAACAAAATCACCAGGGTAGTTACAGTATTCTTGGAAATCATTCTGAATAAACGATGTTTCTCCGGGTTTAAGCAAGCAGATTAAATACGCATATTTCTCTGGTGTATCTCTGTCCTCACAGATTCTGTATTTCAGTTAAGTTGGTTGCTTGCATGTTGTTGCTGAAGTTTTCAGTGCAGCACTGAAACACCAAATTGATGCGTGAAACCCAATTAAAAAAATAAAAGTTGATGTTGCCATTTCAATTACTGAGCTGGCACCTGCTGTCACTGTAGCAGTGTGACCTATAACTACTCGAGAGTGAAGAGGCAGCTGTGGGATATCTGTGCCGCACCCGCCTACAAAGTACTGTGCCAGTGCTCAGAACCCATGGTGCACGTGGGTCAAAGTGCACAGATCTTAAAAACAAGTGACTAAAGAGGTAGCAGAAGGAAATCCCTTCATACACTAATATCTTCTAGGTAAATCCCAAATCACATAAAAGATACATAGAAAACCCAAAGATACCTATTTTGAGAAAATCCATACAAACGGAGGGGAAAGGGGAATGAGGGAGCGAGGTTGGAGATAAAAGCGTGAAGCAGGGACAAATGTTTCTATTCTTCTCTGGTTAAGACTTTCCCTACTTAGCTGTACTTCAATTAATATTGACTTAATTTTCTAAAAGTGCAAATTGTTTAAAATACTATGTAGAAACAATCTCCTGCCTGCTTTTACCACATCTCTTGGTAAATGTCAAGTTCTGCCCCTTTGGCCATACAGTACTTAAGTTAATTCAGGATTCTTAAAGTCTGTTCAGGAGAGAATAGTGAGTATTATCAGTTTCACATATTCTTTCTTTTTTTTTTTTTAAATTTTTATCTATTTATGATAGTCACACACACACAGAGAGAGAGAGAGGCAGAGACACAGGCAGAGGGAGAAGCAGGCTCCATGCACCGGGAGCCCGACGTGGAACTTGATCCCGGGTATCCAGGATCGCGCCCTGGGCCAAAGGCAGGCGCCAAACCGCTGCGCCACCCAGGGATCCCAGTTTCACATATTCTTAATTTGAAATTTGGCTGTGTTCTCATTGGATCTCCCACATGGCTCACCACTAGATTCATGCCTGGCTTTTTCTCCAGGGCAGATATTGAAAACAAGATCAATATAAAAAAGGTACCATATATTTTTAATTAGTATTTTTAGTAAACTCTTCAAACAATCAGCTTTTCCTAAGTCAAAACAGAATTTTCTAGGAAACAGATTGAAACATCTAGGAAACAGATGCATCTCAATTTTCTAGGAAACAGAGCATCTCAAAGGCCTATAAGCCCCGAAGCTCAGAGCCTAGGAAGGGCAAGATATTTGGAACACCTGAATCCCCCAAGTGCAGACAAATGCCAGTAAAAACCACTGTGTATAGAACAGAAAGGGCAGCAGGTGAGCATGAATGGTGCACGGTGTGAGTACTTCTTGCAACAATAAATGAAAAACCTGATCAGAGCACACCCAGACCTACAGGGTTAGTTAGGGAAGAGCAGAAAGTCAAGTACTCAGATAAGAGAAGAGGTGCTCAGGTCCAACAGCTGAAATGACAGCGGCCTCCTTTTTTGCTGGTTCCTTCTCTCTCTTTACCTTGAAGCCCTGGAGCCTTTGGGCAACTTTTCAAGCAGACAGAACAGTTTTGACAAAGGGGGATTAAATGTCCCTGTGCTAGGCAAATATTTTTTAATACTGTCATATGGATCTTTGTGCCTTCTTATTCCTTCTTAAATTTTAGTTTCATTTACACTCAAGAACTGATAAGAATTATGTATTTCTGCACAAGAATTCTTGTGCTAATGCAGACCTGTCACTTGACCCTAATTCATTTCAACATTAATAATCCTACTGCACATCCTCCTTCTCTTGCCTGAGAGTCACCTTGTTTATCCTGTAATATGCCTGTAACTGCCCCCAGGCAAAAGTGAACTGTAAACAGACTGTCAAAGCTTTAACTGGGATATCCTGCTAAGGCATTTTAAATAAATACTTGGATCCTTTGTGGAAAACAGAAGAACTAAAATGAGACAAGACCATGTCCACAGGTGGTTTTCTGTCCGAATTAGATTATTTTCACATTTTCGTTTAGAATATTGTTTTTTCATCACACTGAACAACTGCTATTATCATTATTGTCATACTGCAACTTCACACAATAGCTGATGTCAGAAACCGTGGCAAAGTATGTGCTTCCCAAGTTGTAGACCTAATAAAAAATTTGTATCAGTCACAAAAATAATGATTTTGTAAAACCAAAACAGCTCATGAGATAGTACTGTATTTTTCTTTTGTTCTGTTTTTAAATAATAAATATAAATGAATAGTGTCCTAATGAGTAAGAATGATTTTTCTATTTAACCCATGTGAAGAAAATACTTGCTCTGGACTAAAATTCTAAAAGTCAGAATTCCTTCCCAAAAGGCCATCTCTTTTAAATATGTATCAATTTTATAAGAGAGAAGGTAAAAATCTTGAAAACTGTTAAATCTTGAAAGTCAGGGATAGACCTGAGATAAAATGTCACTTAGGTAAGGTCAATAGCCAACTTCTCTCACTCATGAATGTCTCTTTCTGTCTGCACAAAACAGTGAAGTGACCCCAACTTCAGAGTTTTTAAGTTCTCATAGAAAGAGCCTTCAAAGTTAGGGAATTATAGGTCTGGACCTACCAGGGCCTCCACTGCACACCCAAGCTTAAGTTAACTATTGATTATGTGGATAGACTTCTCCTCAGCTTGGAGTTTGTCCTAGATGTTTCCAGAAGTCACTCTCCACCTTACATGTTTATAGATTTTACAAAGAGTTGATATTCTGTAACCTAGGGTGTTACAATTTTTGGAAGAATAGCTCTTTTCTTAGTCACGTATTATTTCAGACTATTAAGATTAAGACAAGTGCCAAACTGCTCTCAAGCAATTCTATCTTTGCTGACCCAAGGAAGAGTCAGTATCTTAGTGTTTGTCAAGGTGAACCAAACAAAAAATCCACATTATGTAATGTCTGGGGCAGAGCCCTCTAAATTTGAGCTTGATATCCTTTCTTCCTTCCCATTTGGTCTTTCCTGTGTCAACCCAAAAGCTGTGCACAGAAAACTTGCTTAATTTAGAACATATATATAAAAGCAGGTCGCTGAAATATGACCAACGGCCATGTGAATTCTTGCTGGGGCAAGTGGAAAAAAGTGACCCAAGGGAGAAGCAAATGAGTACAGAGGTATCCCAGGGAGCATGTCAAAAACAGCACATGACATTAGGAAATGCCCCGAAAGACCTAAGGCACATGTAGACAGATTGTTTTCCAGGTCTGTTGACATGCCAACACAAGCAGTAGAAAAATAGAGAAAGCTAGTCAATCAGTTGTTTCATCTCCATCACGCCAAAGGTAGATCTGACTACCTTTATTTCAGGAATCAGTTGAGTCAGCTATCTCTTTGGGTGACCCACTGACACAGTTCTGCAAGAGTGGAACAGGGAATGAGAGCGTGCTAGAGGAAATAGTACACCACAGGGCAAAATGCCCTGGCTGTAGGTGAGGCCTCCTTGCCTGTCTTTCTGACAGAGACTATGCACAGCCTTTGCCTCATACTAGATACCACCAATGGACATGGGCACCTGTGCTGCCATTTTGAGAGCAATATTATGTCTGTTTCATCTTCCTACCAAACCTGTATGATGAGAGGAAGACATACTGTACAATTCATGGATGAGAGCATTTTGGTCTAAAGAGGTTAATGGATTGAGATCACACAATCAGAAAATGGTCTAGACTAGAACCCAGGTTCCTATTGTCTGCATGCTGGTTTATTGTGCTCTTCAGATGCCGATCATACAAAAAGCATTTATCCTATTTTTTTTAAAAAAATTCATTAACAATTTATAGAAAGATAGAAGCAATCAAAAACACATAGAGTGAGTGAGTCTCATCTGCTTGCAATAATATTTTAAGATTCTTCAATGTTGTGCAAATATGTTTCAATAGTAAGGGCCTGGGAAATTCACTTAAATTAAATTCACTGTTTTACAAAAAGTAAGGCCATGACAAGCCAAGTCAGGAAATTAAAATTTAAGGCTGTCATTCTGTGGTTAGAAAAAAAAGAGGAAAGTGAGTGAGTAAAAAAGCATATGAACACATCTTTTACATTTGGGTTTTAAATAGGAATAAAAGGAAATTATAATTTAAGAGAAAAATACAGAAGTTCAGAAGGCTTATAGCTTATGGACAGTTTCGGATCTGCCAATGAAAATGTCTACCTCCAGAAATGTGTATTAGCATAATATGTTTATTTCAAAGTGGAATACACATTGAGGGAAACAGGCAGCTCTTTCTTCCTTGCTGAGGAGGGGGCTTTGCGTCTATATGGGTATGTGTGTGTCTGCCTCAGCCTCTATTAGGGTAATTTTTGAATAGTGTTCCACCATGAATCTCTTTCCTGTCCCAAACTGCAAGCTTTCTAAGCTAAATTTTATTTCCCTAAATTTGATAATTTTATATTTTTCTAGACTCCATCCACTACCCCCACACAACATGGGACAAAATGGTACAAAATTGTCCAACGTGAAAATCACATATTCTGAGCTACATGAAAGACACAAATATCAAAAATGTCTCAGAACATTTTTATTATAGGAGTCTCTGTTTAATGTTACAACTTATAATTAAGGCACCTTTAGGGATCCCTGGGTGGCGCAGCGGTTTGGCGCCTGCCTTTGGCCCAGGGCACGATCCTGGAGACCCGGGATCGAATCCCACATCGGGCTCCGGGTGCATGGAGCCTGCTTCTCCCTCTGCTTGTGTCTCTGCCTCTCTCTCTCTCTCTCTGTGACTATCATAAATAAATAAAAATTAAAAAAAAAAAGACTCTTTACTCCTGTCCTTCTCATTACCTTAAAAAAAAAAAAGGCACCTTTAAAAAGAAAAAAGAAATCCAACAATTTTAAGATTGTGCAGCTGTCACAAATTCCTTTTGGAAGAAGACTGAGCATAAATAATTTTAAAAACAAATAGAGCATTATTTATGCATAATGGCTCATATAGCCTCTATGTAAGTGTTATAGTTTATGGACTGTAATTCAGAGTTCTGAGTTGTTAAAACTCACTGCTTCTCAGTGACCCCCCACATAACACATGGACATACCTAGCACCCTGGTTTTTGTCTCTACATACTGTTTCCCACTGAAAGGGTTAGAGATCTTTGGGGAAGTGGTTAATTCCAGGACGAGAGGAGGGAAATGTGACATTAAGTTAAAGCAATGCAAATTCAAATGAATTTGAAAATTTTGTTCCTCAGTGGCACAGCCACATTTCAAGTGCTCTAGCCACATACGACCAGTGGTCATCACATTAGACAGCAGCATACTGCGCTTTTCCATAACTGTAGTTCTATTGGACAACACTGGTCTAGGATTAAAAGAGATTTAAGAGACTGAACAACAAAATGCATTGTGTGCAACATGCATTAGAGATTTAAGAGACTTAACAACAGAATGTATTGTGTTTCATTTCTGATCAAACAAATAAAAAGATTCTTTTTTGGACTGATGGGGAAACTTAAATGCAGCCTGAGAATTAGAATATTAAGGAATTATTGTAAATAACAATGTGTGATGACAGTATTAGGTCATATATAAAAGCACCTTTATTTTTAGAGATACATCTGAAAGTACATAGATGAATAAATATAATTGTGTCTGGAATTTTAACACACTTCATAAAAAACAGATGAAGTATATATGGCAAAATGTTGATAACTGTTAAATCTAAATCATGGAATATTTTCTATACTTCTATGTCTGTTTGAAACTTGTCATAATAAAATCTTAAACTCATAGCTTCTTGCATTTCTAGTTTTAGAATATCAAATGTAATTTACACATATTTACATATATGCATGTGCTTTTCTATGTACATCAGAAGCTAGAACCATAAAGGTCCTCAAAAATAGTAATTGGGGCTCTGTCTAAAGTGTCATTGCCATAATTAAGTCAGGTTGATTAAAATTGAAATGAGAGAACATAGAATTACCATAGTCTTCAATAAACTGTTCTTGTGGGCAGCCCAGGTGGCTCAGCGGTTTAGCACCGCCTTTGGCCTAGGGTGTGATCCTGGAGACCCGGGATCGAGTCCCATGGTGCGCTCCCTGCATGGAGCCTGCTTTCTCCCTCTGCCTGTGTCTGTGCCTCTCTCTCTCTCTCTCTCTCTCTCTGTGTCTCTCATGAATAAATAAAATCTTAAAAAAATAAAAATAAACTGTTCTTGTACCTAAGTTATTTAGACACCTGGATGGATAGACAATTAATTGCCCTATACAAGTGGGAGATATTTTATATTTTAGAAGTGTCAAAAGTTTGAAATATTTTAGGAACCATATTTAGTTGTTTTAATTAGAAGCACTATGATAAAAATATCTAGATTGTTTGGCTAAAATTCCATTCAATATTTGATTTCATATAAGTACAAAGTATAAAAGTTAGAGGTTATATAAAATACTCTTAAATTGAAAAGCCGGATTATGTAAGAAATGCATTTATTCAGTAATACTATTCATGAACGATCTGCCTAAGTCAGTGAAATTGAATTATCAGTGGAAATACATGATATATTATGTTCTAAACAAAATTACCAAACTGCATAAAAACGTGTGTAAATATTGTTGAATCAGGATTATATGAAATATAAACAGAATGTTTAAATATTTAGATTAAAAATATTTAGATTCATTTGATGCATTTTCCAGTATTTACCACAGAAGTTTAAAAGATTTTAGAAATCACATATTTCTACTGTATCAGAAGCTAGAGTTCCATGACATGAAACAGTGGAAATACTTGGTGTGTACTTTTCATTAATTTAATGAGTATTTCTTAAAATGAATTAGTTACCTATAAGTCAGTTAACCATTTAGTGCAGATAGAAACACTGACTCTAAAATAAATTTTTGGATCTTAGTTATTTCATTTAGTGGAATTGCAAATCCTGCCTTCACCACATGATGTTATGGCTTTAATCCCAATAGGCAGACATTAGAATCTGTAGAGTGCCATATATGACTCCTTTATAAAGTAGAAAATATAGATTAATAAAAGAGGGCTACTACTTAATTCTGAGTTTCAAAGATAACTAATATTTCCATTAAATAATGTTTAAGTAAGTATGTTGACAATAAAGTTCCATCATTTTTTAAAAAATGCACTGACAACTTGCCAATTTCATGTAACATACATTTTATATCAGTACCATGTTTAGCTCTAATGGTTTTGGCCAAACTCTATTTGGTTATGCCAAAAGCTTTTAGGATTCAATTTTAGCAAAGTAATCAGGGGTTTTCAACTTATGTAATGACAACTACTTACACCATGAAAACTGTCCTCAAATATACTTATATGTTTGCTCTTTGAAATTCAGAATGCCTTTTTTCTATACTACTGTAAATACAGGTTGAATTCCAGACTAGGTTATAAAATATATGTAAGGTCTATTCTAGTTTACTGTACTATCAGCGATAGTCAAGTTCTATGCTCTAGAAACCCGGGGCCAAGTATTTAGGAAGGAAGAGGGAAAGAAAAACAAAGAAAGCATTGCCCTTCTGGACCCAAGATCAGAGCTAGATAAAACTTTGAAAAGGCTGATCTTTGCCTTGACATCTGTCTAACCTGCATCCTGTGTCCCCCTTCTGCCTCGATGGGAGTTTATTCTCCTGTCCCAATTCTTGGTGATGCACAGGCCACCTACCCAGGCCTGATGGACTCAAGAACACTCCAAAATAGCCCCCAAACACTAGCTTTTTCCTCTTCCATATTCTACACTCCAGGCAACAGTCAATCTCACACCAAAGCAGTTGGATCCAATAGAGGCCACAGGAAAGGAATTGGATCAAGAAACAAAATGTGCCTACAGGGCAGCCTGGGTGGCTCAGTGGTTTAGCGCCGCTTTTGACCTAGGGCGTGATCCTGGAGACCCAGGATCAAGTCCCACGTCGAGCTCCCTGCATGGAGCCTGCTTCTCCCTTTGGCTGTGTCTCTGCCTCTCTCTCTGTGTCTCTCATGAATAAATAAATAAAATTAAACAAAACAAAACAAAACAAAATGTGCCTACAGCCCTTCTAGCCGTATTTGTATTACCTAAAAAATAATACTAGGTATCACAAATACTTAAAAAAGGGAAGTTTTAAGATTCTCACAATTTGGGGGGAGAAAGCCTACCACAATGATGGGGAAGCCCTTAAGAGAGAGAGAAAGAAAAAAGACAAGTTCTCAAAGCACGCCATCCTGTCACAGGGCCTTTAACTCTCAGTACAAATAGCAACTTGCTGTTCTGAGTCCAGGTTCTCTATGTGACCTGGAGTTTATGAAGTCTCCCTCAGTGTGCCTCAGAGGGATGGAGGGGAGGGCTCTACAGATGGCTGGATATTGGGCTATTTAACATAGGGAACTGCTTTAAATAATTTAGGGGAGTAAATTTGCATTCTTATTTACATTTGGCTCAGGATTAATCTGAAATTTGTTGTATTTCATCAACATACACCTACTCAGAGTTATAAGGGAAATCTCTCTTGATATAAAACCCAGTAGCAGATGGTCAACTATGGCTTAGCCACACCACACTGGCAGCTGAATTTCTTATTCTGATAGTTAAATATATTGCAATCATTTTCCAACTAGCTCATTTGAAACATCATCTAAAATCCAAACAGCACCTCAGTTTTGATGGCTTACTAATTAAGTGTAAAAAACAAAAATTTTAAAACAAAAAAAGAACTATACCAATAAACTTTTTATAAAATATTTAAGAGCAAAAGAGGGAGATACTGCCATGTGTAATCCATGATCTTGCCCCCAGTCACAGCAGGAAATGTTTCACTTCATCATGCTTTGAAAACCTGCTCTAATGAAAACTTCTGGTGCATCTCATGTGAGCAGCAATAAGGAAAGTTAGCAGATTTTCAGACATCAAGAGTTGCTAAACTCCTCTATAACTCCTCTATAACTCAAGTCTTAAAAAAAAAAAAAAAAAAACCCTCCAGATGACAGTGTTTTGCGAATGGCTTTTAAGACACCAATGTTGGAATAGTAATTACCTGTAAGGGACTCGCCAGGGACCTGTTTTTAGGTACCGTAAATGCTTTGAGAACATTGTCTTCATCTTCTGATACTGGCGTCATTAAAACGGAACTTGTAAGAATATTCTAAAGGGTAAGAACAATTTGAAATTTAAATGAGCCTGGAGAATATGAGAGCTGACACAATTTTGATACCATAGACAGGAGATTATTATGAAGTGATACACATGACTAGGAACAACGCAGGGATCTGCCAGAAACTCTTCTTGCTGAGCTTATGAAAGACCTTACCTATGCACCAACCCTAGTCCCATTGTGGCAAACATCACTAAAACAAAAAGCTTTGGGGTCTGACACAGTTCTAGGTAGGATATGGGCACTCAAAAAAACATCTGTTAAAGGGATTAATAAATCCATGCTTTTAAGAATGAGAGATTGGGGTGCCTGGGTGGCTCAGTCAGTTAAGCATCTTACTCTTGATTTCAGCTCAGGTCATGAGATCAAGCCCTGATTTGGGCTCTGAAGCTCAGTGGGGAGTCTGCTTGGGATTCTCTCTCTCCCTTTCCCTCTACCCCTCTTTCCATTCATGCTCTCTCTAAAGTAGATAAATAAATCTTTAAAAAAATGAAAATGAAAGACTTACTTAACTCTAGTTGGAGAACTATTTATTTTGTATATTGGTATCAAAATATTCTAGAGCTACAAATCCATGGCAGCATAGTATAATGGTTAAAAGCATGGAATTTAGAACTAGACTTTCTGAGTTCTAACCCAGAGTCACTACTTATTAGGTATATAATATTAACCAAGTGAGTATGCCTCACTGTGCCTGTTTCCCAGTTGGTATAATGGCAATGATAATGTTACCAACCTTGCACAGCTGTTGTGAGGATTCAATGAGGTAATGCATCTAAAGCTCTTAAAATAGTACTTACCACTTAGTACATATTGAATAAAAATTAACAATTGTTATTAGCTCTGATTCTCCATAAAGGACAACCATTCACCAATTGCAAACTTTAAAAATGGTGGTCACTAAGTGCTAAAGAGAAAGGAGCTATCAAGCCATGACAAGACATCACGGAAACATAAGTACATATTACTAAGTGAAAGAAGCCAGTCTGAAAAGGCTACATACTGTATGATTTTAATTATATGAAATCTGGGAAAAAGCAAAACTATAGAGAGAGTAAAAAGATCAATGGCTGCCAGGGGTTGGCAGGGGTAGAGATGGTGGTGGAGGGATGACAAGGTGGACCACAGAGAATTTTTAGGACAGTGAAACTACTCTGTGTGATACTACAATGGTGGACTTATGTCATAAATTTGTCCAAGCCCATAAAATGTACAGCCTCAACAGCATACCCTAATATAAACTATGGACTTTGGGTGATGAAGTGTCAGCACTGTTAGCTCATCCATTTTAACAAATGTCCCACTCGAGTGGGGAATGTGGACAATGGGAGGGCTACACATATGTGGGGGCAGGAGTATGTGGAAAATCTCTGTATCTTCTGCTTCACTTTTCCGTGAACCCAAAACTGCTCTAAAAAATAAGGTTTATTTTAAAAAATGGTGGCAACCAAAGTAATGCGTAACAGGAATGATAAAGGGCATCTACCATAGACAGGGACTGGCATTATGCTAGATGCTGCATAAAACCAAACAGGAGACAATATAGCAAGGAAGAAATAACTACTTTTGGAAGACAAGAAAATTAGAAGAAAATGTAAAATTAACATTCTCCTCTCATGGAAGTACATATTTTCATGCAGAAGATTTTTTAAGTGGTAAGGACTCTCAAATCATAAGAAAATAAATAACAAAAAAAATCTGCATGGAAAATAATCTATTTCTAATACATAAAATTTCTATATTCAACATTAATAATCATAAGGAAATAGTCATGTAACAGAGAATATTTAGAAATACGATGCATTAAATAGTGCTAAAACCCCTTTAGCCTCACATACCATGCAGAAAATTCTGTGAGGCACTAAGACCTCATAACATGGGCGTGTACTTACTGGCACATCTGCCACAGGTGATGCCTGTGTGAACAGCTGAGTGTTCAGACTCTCCCCTTCCCAGTGGTTGGAGCAGAAGAAGTTTCCTGCTTTATCCGTTGGAGATTCCACCTAAAAGCAAACAGGAAGTGCTTTGTTGTTTCTAGAATTAGAACTTCCCATGGAACACCAACACTCGAGAGTAAATTTCTATGAGTAATATCTAAGGATTTAATGTATAACATGGCAACTATAGTTGGTAAGCAGAACTTAAATGTTCTCACAAAAAATTTTAAGAAGGCCAACATATGAAGTATTGGATGCGTCCATTAAACTTAGTGAGGGAGAATCCCTCCACAATATATATGTATATCAAATCATCATGCTGTACACCTTAAATACCTTACAATTTTGTCAATAATATCTCAATAAAGCTGGAGAAAAAGAGTAAATTTCTGGTCAGTCTGTTAAACATTTATCCTTATATGAAAAAAAATTCCAGAGGCACTCTATCTACTTTTTGGAAATGCTTCTTGCCACTCAAGCTAGAATTTTGATCCTTGCAAGTCAGTCTTTTTCTTTTATAAGTTGGATACTATTATTTTAATTTAAATTTTAATTCTCCATGAAATCTGAAAATTAAAAATCTATCCATTTGTGTATTAGTGATAAAAAAAAGTACAGTAAAGGGGCGCCTGCATGGCTTAAATGGTTGAACATCTGTCCTTTGATCTCATCTGATGTCTTGATCTCAGGGTTGTGAGTTCAAGCCTTGTATTGGACTCCATGGTGGGCGTGGAGCCTACTTAAAAACAAACAAAAACAGGGGATCCCTGGGTGGCGCAGCGGTTTAGCGCCTGCCTTTGGCCCAGGGCGCGATCCTGGAGATCCGGGATCGAATCCCACATCGGGCTCCCAGTGCATGGAGCCTGCTTCTCCCTCTGCCTATGCCTCTGCCTCTCTCTCTCTCTCTCTCTCTCTCTCTCTCTCTGTGTAACTATATAAATAAATAAAAATTAAAAAAACAAAAAAACAAAAAAACAAACAAAAACAAAAAGTACAGTAAACAGCCATGCTCTTTTTCCTTTATCCTTTCTAATATATTTTCTGTTCAAACATGAAGTAGGTAGAAGTGGCCTGGCTTCCCAAATGTAAGGTCACATGCCTCCTATACAGTTTGGCAGTACCTCTTAGCTGCATCTTGTAGGAAAATCTTGTATAAAAAGTGGTGTTGTTACATAGTACTGATGCCAGACATATAAAGCTGCCCACAAGGAACAGAGGCAGCACAATTCACATCTTACTCCTTCCAAAGGATCTCATGTGTTTACCTCTTGTTTGATCTTTTTCAGTAAAGGTGGTCCATTTTCTTGAAACTCAGCAACAATTCCTGGTTCATCTGATTCCTGCTTGATCACATCCTGTAGATCTTCTACTAGATGAGATGGTGTCTGAGGCTGAAAGGAAGAGTGGGTATGTTCACATCAGAGAACAATTTCTTTCTGTGCTAATAAACCAGCTAACCTCAAGAACTTAGCCCAAACTTACTAGCATCTTCAGAGGACCATATTTAATTTCTTGAGCTGCCAGGGCATGTTTGAAGGGTGTAGGAGTTCTTGGAGAGCTTTCTAGGATTGACCTTTTGATAGCTGGAGTTCTAAAACTTTAAAAAGAAAACAAGTACTGAAATATTCAGTATGTAATATTTTTTTAGTGAATAAGCTCTGTTATTGATATGTGAATTAATCCTATATGTGTTATTAAGAAAAAGATAATATACACATTTCATATTCCCAAGTACTTCAAAATATTATACTCCTAAGAGCATTAAAATATTTTTTCATCTTTCTTTGATCATTCTGAAGACACATATAGTACTTGTAGGTCTTTGTCTTTATAATAATCATAAACACTGTAAAGATTTGTTGTCATTTATAAATCAATTTGATCTATTCATTAAAACAAGCCCACAATAGAAAACACATGTTAACCTTTTGAAATGGACTTATTGTAACTGGAAATAGTAAGATATAATTTTTAAAAGGTTTTCTCTAATTCATATTGATGTTTTCTGCCATTTCTTTGAATTGGGTAAGACTTTTTTTAATATAAACATTGCTTAATCACTCCTTGGCTTCTGATCCTATAATATTCTTTGGGATTTTAAAATAAGTCATAAATATATAAATTTCATAAATTTATACATAAATTTCATAAAAGAAACAAGATTAAAAAAATATGAACTAAGTAAAGAGCCATACCATTGTTACTCTAAATTTTATTATCAGAGAGGAAAGGGGGTTGAAAATCTTGTCTTCAGTGAGGAAAAGGCCTTATCAAGCAAATGGAAAAACTGAATAGAAAAGTTATGTGAGGACTATCTCCACCTGTAGTTCTACATAGTCCTTCAAAATAGGAGATTTTACAAAAAGTTATTTAGTATATCTACTGACTTGCCACGTCTAGGTAGTTGTGACATGCTCAGGACAGGTACAGGCAATGTGAGACTATACGTGATTATATACTAATGGGTCAGACATTTGGAGGCTATATTCCATTAATTAAATATCAGTAAATAAGAATAAATAATTTTATTCTTGAAGTAAGGACTTACATAGTATTTTCCTTTTGAGTTTTCACAGTCTGGTCTCTATGAAATGGTGTTGTAACAGTCAATTTGTGACCATTGAGAGGAGTAGAAGTCAAAGAAGCCATTTCCAAGTCTAAGTTTTCATGGTTACCAGAAGTGTTTAAGAACTAAATACGGGAAGAAAGAAAAAAAATACTTAAACAGTGATTCGTTATTCAGCCCAACTTAAAAATCACACCATGATACATATAAGTTAAGTATGTTTTACTGACCCTTCTTGTAAAATAATAAAGATGCTAACAAGCACATAGTATTGGACATATTTCGGTATGGGACTTATTTCGGTTGGAGTGCAATTTGGAGTGTAATTTCCAAGAAATAAAATCCAGGGTCACTGCTGAAAAACTCACAAACTCTTACAAAAATATTCTCAATAAATGCCATTAAAGAGAACGGGATGTAATCTTTATTAAGATTATAAGCATCAAAGTGATATTTTTGGGAAAGTAATTATTGTATTTTTATGCAATTTTTTCTCTAATGATCTATGAATGATTGTGATAGAAGGTTTGTATTATGTAGAACATTCCTGAATAATAAACTGTGTTTCTCAGAATGTCATTGTTCTGGGGAAATAACAGGTGTTCCTTAAAAAGTTCCAAGGTCAAATAAGTTTGGGAAACATACATATCATAATCTCCTCCTGGAAATTCATAATGTGTATCAGTGTATTAAAAACTCTGAGAGGTCCTGCAGTAAAGAAACCAATTTTAACTCTGACTTAGTGTTTCCCAAACTTATATTTTTATACATTTAGATTTTTTTTGAACATCTACAAGGTCTTGTAGACCTAATATCCTCCAGAACACAATTTGGAAGATACAAATAAAAAAAACAAGATAATTTTTTTTGGTGGGTGCTTCATTTGTTCATACTTAAAGCTGTTCTTAAAATAAACTCAACAGACATAACTGGAAAATGTTTTAAAGTGTCAAGTTACCTACTAACTTCCATTAGTTTAATAATTAAGGAATACGAATCTCTGATAAAAATTATAATTTCCATTCCTTAAAAAAATTCATGAGATGAGAATATTCATGGCAAAGACCGTGTTGATAAAATAGTATGGCACAACTCAAAAAAGCCAATGTTAAGAAATTAAAATTTAAAAATAAGTGGTTTTTCTTAAGCATCTGTTCCTTATGCTTTTCCAAAACTTTTCCACTTAAGGATGGATTGGACCCTCTAAAGTTTCTGGTTGCAACCCAAATGCTCTCCAAACATAGTTTGGTCCCCTCCTTCCCTGGGTCAGTGAATCACAAAATAATAAGTGAACAAATAGGCAAAAAGTTTGCTAAAGTTTTTAAGGAGCAGGAAAGAATGGGAGAAAAGGAAGGGAGAGAAATGTTAAACTCCAGCATTGGAGGAAATAAAAGCACATCCCATGCAACTAACAGCATTTCAAATCACCAAAAAGAAAAAAAGAGAATTATGACAAAATCATCAGTCAGCCTACAGACAGCTCAAACTTGGGGAGGCAGTATGACTTAGCAACAGCTCGATTCAACGACGGAATGAAATCAGCAAGGGCAGCACTAATTAGTCATTTGTTCCAAAGGATTAGTTTCTAGATTATTAAGGCTTTAGTGTCTGTTGAAAATTAGTAATAGCTCTGCAGAAATCATGCTCTACCTGCGAAGGGGAGAAAGGTAGGCTTTTGACAGGGGAGCGCTTGGGAGTTGAGCTGCTGACGTCAGCAAATACGAAGGAGCTAGAGTCTCCAGTGGCCAAGGGGCTTGCCTGGCCCCGCTTTTTTCGTAGGATGACCAGTGGAAATGTGCTGTGCCTCGAAGGAGGTAAGGGCTTGAGCAGGTCAAGCGAACCCTCCCTCAACTTGAGTTTGTTCACCCTTGTGCTAGGCTCTCCCGCAGCTCTATTCACACTGCCCTCTCTTTGCAGAAGCTGAAGGGCTTTGCCTGCGTGATGTTGGCTAGGTGAAAAATCTGCTTCTTCACAGAATTCAAAACTGCTGAGATCACACCATGATGAAGAATCCTGAAACAATGTGGGAGGCACAGAACTTTGAGACAGTGTGTGCATGATGTGTGCCATCACCTGAAACACAGCACTGAGAAAGGCAGAGAAAACACCTGGCCCTCTTGAGAAATAGCTTCAGGATTAACAACTGTTCTGCTACGCTGCCTGGCAGCTCTATCATGCCGCCTCCAGATTGGCCCTACATATGTGCCACAGGGACATCCTGGTACTCTCTCCTTTGCAAGCAATCCAAAGCCAAAAGAAAAGCTTTTTGAGATGGCACATTTTGGGAAGCTTCTTCCCACTAGATGGATATACAATAAATACTTTTTAGCAACAAAGGAAATGAACTGAGTATCTATGTCCTAGGTGCTGAACTCAACGTTTGTTTCATTGATGGTTTATCTCAGTGAACCAATCGGGACTGGCAATCCATAATCAATGTTCTTTGGCAAGAGCCATGTACCACCAATGAACTCATGACTGCTTCAAATACACTGAAAGACTGTGTTAAATTATGAGTAAATACAATTCTTAATGTGCTATCCAAAAGCAAAGCACAATTCTAGAGAAATGTAAAGAAGTAACAAAGTAAAATAAGTTAAAAAATAACTCAAACATCATTCCACAACCCAGGATCTACTTGTAGGTCATTAACTTTATTTTAAAAAAATATGCATTTTGAAGGAAATGCATGAAAGGCTATCTTTTATCTGAGTAGCCTATAAAGTCAGATCTTTGACAAAACATATATATGCAAAGGCTAAAATCACACTTTTATAGTAATATATGCAAATAAAATGATATTTGCTATAGAAAAATGGCAATCATTTGAGAAATGGGTTTTGTCATTCACCTTCAAAAACATTAACTTGCCTTAACAATTCTACTTACAGAATCTATAAATTGAAGTGTTTCTGCAAATTCTAAGAGGTTCTTAACATTATCCAGAATGGTGCCTTGGTGGACGATCATGCACCTCGCTGGCGAGGCACTTTCTTCAGGTAGGGAGCCAGGATCCACAGGCAGAGATGGAGTGGAGTGGTGTTCTTCCAAACAGGAAACAGGTGCACTGTCCCCATGAGGTCTGGTGTGGTCAGCGATGGTAGTGCTGTGCCACCCGGGATAGCTGCACGTGTGGTTCTGGCTCTGAGGCGGGGGCAGGGGGAATAAAGAAAGAGCAGGGAGAAGAAAGGGAGAAGGAACTTAGCAATGAAGTTGCACAAGGTATCAGATGCTGTTGGAGGAAAGATAAAAGCAGTTGCATCATCCAAAACTTGCACCCATGAAACAGTTGTCAAGATGTTTCCTTTTATCGATGCAAGACCCTTTTTAAGAGTGGTACTGTCTGTCACCTATGTGAATACCCTCGCTGTCATCATTTTGCTAAAACTGCAAACAGAGGGACTAGGTCACAAAGTATAAGCCTCACATGGACCATCCAAAAGATCTGCTTTCATGTAACTACAAAAAAGGCCATACGTGGTTGCTGCAGACTAAGAATTACCCTGTTCTTCTAATCTATGAAAAGGCCAAAGGACTCAAGTCAGAGTTGCTTAATCTGCATATATTCTTGTTGCTTCTAAGCCTTCTTAATGTTACAGATTGCACTGATGCACTGAAGGGCTGCCAAATCAACGTGGTTAGGAAAGCAGAAGAGCACATTAACAGAAGTCTCCTTTCAGCATGACCGCGCAACAGGAGAAATTGCAAAACATTAACTAAAGTTAAAAAGTGGTCGAGCAAACATAGGCACCTAATCATCTTATTATTTAACCCCAAAGAAATTCACTCCTAAGGATCCCTACTGGGTATCACATCTCTTTTATCCTTTTTATTGCTTAACTCCATAGGTTACAAAGTACACTCCACTTTCTCTGTCTGCAGCCCAACCACCAAAAAAAGATGTCAAAATTCAGTAATGGTCTGCACAACTTTCATAATGCAAACAAAAGAGAGCGGCCATGTTATTTACTTTTTTATATATCTTATTCACATGTGTAGGTTGAACATGCATCAAATCATACGTGAAACTATGAAGTATGAAAATCTAGGTTAAGAAAAAAAAGAAAAAGAGAAGCATCAAATGGATAGGTACCATACAGATACGGAGCTTTGTCAAAAATGCTGATTTTTCCTTCATTTATATCTGTTAGTCTTTGAGTTGATAACAGTCCCGAGAAAACAAGAAAATTGATGGTGGCCACTAGCAGATTCTGAGTTTCTGCTGCTGCACAAAAGGGCTGCTTTCAATTGGTCAGCATTCACTGTGATACCAACTCCATTTTAGTAGAGGCAACTTGTGTTCAAACACTGTTAATGGATCTATAGTCTTGATTAGTGTAATAGTTAGAAGAGAAGGTAAAATAGACAGAGGGCCCTGGGGTGAAGCTGCTGGCCCCCCATTCAAGCACACAGTCTGTTCTTACCGGTGACGCCTGCTGTCCTTTCAGCTCATTCTCAGTTGACATGAGGAGCAATTCTAATTCCTTTATTCGCTTTTCTTTCTCAGGATCTTCATCATTATAGTGTCTCTGAAATGAAAAATGCAGGGAGAAAAAAAAAGACAAGGGCTTGAATGGAAGCTGCCATGGCCCGTAGTCCTGAGGGACCATTCAGCCCAATAAGCCTCAGTGTGAAACCAACGCCAACTGAATCTGGCCCCCGTACAACTCTTTGGGAGTGTTAGTCCAGACCTAAGGCAGTGATGTGAAATCTGAGGCTCGAGTGGCTGCTGACTGATGTGCTGGTCCAATTTATCAATCAGAGAGAATCAGAGAACTCCTGAGCAAGTTTACTCTAGAAGTGAAGATTGGTAGCTTACTGGCTAGAACTTCACCCACCCCTCCACTATTCCTTTTTTTTTTTTTTTTTTTAACTTCAGTTGGTCAAGTGAAAATAACTGTTTAGATGAAAGAAATGAAGCATGTCTTTAAAAAGTTTGCTTTGAACAGTCAATGAATTTCTTTACAAAATGGTCTTCAAATGATCTTACCTGAATGGCTGCAGCAGCTGGCTGAGGGACATTGACTATATTTACATGTAACGCTACAGGATACGGGACATGACTGGAGACCTAGATCAAAAAAGGCAGACAAACAAAGGCCGAGTCATTCATGGTCACATAGGCTTTAGGGGACGTGGCTTCCTGAGGTTTTGCTCTGACTGAGGGAAAAAAAACACAAAACTCTACTGATAAAATTCATGCACAGAGGAAAAACAAAACAAAACACCCCTTGAATTTGAAATTTTAGCTAGGCCTTATGGCAAAATAAATAGCTCAAGCAACATAAAGAGATTGAGAGTGCTCATTGATCTTGATGAGAAGTATTCCTTAATTAGAGAAAAACACAATAAAAAATAAACCTAAAAAATATTTGTGAATGTATGAAAGAAGTCATAATGGGAAAAACTGGATGGCTCTAGCTGGTGATAATAGCAATATTTTTCTTGGAATAATTAAGAGTTTTAGTAAAGAGCACAGTAGCGCCTATGATACTTCATTCATCTGAGACTTTTCTGGAAAGGCTATAGTCAAATGAATGGAACAGAGAAGACTAAAAACTAGGAATACATTTTGAATATAATTTGTGTATGAACTCCATATTCTTGGCTAAGTTTCACCATCTGTTATTGTTAGTGGTAAGATTAAAGTTTATCGATTTTGTCTTTATTCTCCTTATTTTTCTTTTTCTAACCATGATGGAAATTTCTTTCCCTGAATAGAAATATCTGGCAATTAGGAAGAAATCACACTGATCCAAAGCAGGATGAAAGGAGACATCAGAAAATGGTGTCACAAGCCTGCTCCTGACTCAGAGTAAGAAGGGAAACATTCCCAGAAGGAATAAATTAACACATTTCTGCTAGATCACTACCAGAATCAAACTTACAGAATCACACCTGTTGAATTTCAATGTCAAACGATCTCCTCTGTAAATGTAATACTACATTCACTTTTCATTTTGGAAGAGGAAGACAACAGCCACAAATGCATCTCCATTCCCCCTTTCTTCTTCTGCAAGAGCTTAAGTAAATTGACATTCAAAAGCTAATCTGATCTGAGGCATTGAAGTTAGAATCCAACAACCTGGACTCCAGTCTGCACTGTGAGCTCTGCGACTCTTGGCAGATCACTTCACATCCTGGCTTCTGCATACGCACGCATGGATAACAATACCCCCTCTACCTGGAAGGCTGTATGCAGGTGGGGATCGAAGGTGATCATATTTATGGAAGTTCTCTGAAAAGTATGAACGTGTGATGTATTATTGCTACCTGGACTTAAAATCACCATCTCTCTCAGTAAACTAAATTCTCAGAAATGGCTTACATTTTGTGCTTCAGAAATGTGGTAATAGGAATAGTCATTGTTAACTGAGGGCTGGCCAGCTGGAGGGAGATGAGCTGAAGGGGGAGCATGAGCAAAACCCATCAAATGACTGTTCTTCTGAAAACTTGTGGCCACTGCTGGTGGGCTGGCTTTAGAAGACTCCTGCAGATAACCTTCCTGCTCGACCTTTCGACGCATTGTAGAATTCCAGTGGTTCTTGATAGCATTATCAGTTCTGCACAGAAATATATCACATAAGAATTTTACAAACAAAATTTTCAATTCAGATTAGAGTTAATTGACAGAAAACTGTTTCGAACAGAGACTTTCTTTTGTGTGTTTTTTGTTTTTTTTTTTGTGGTTGTGGTTGTTTTCATTGTTTTAGTCGTGAACCTCTGAAAATCATGCTTCCCTTGTTACCTAATTGAAAATCCATAGATTTTTCTCATTACCCCATATGGGACATATGTGGATTTTTAGAAATCTTTAAATTCCTTAACCACTTTGTTTCCTTGATAAAAGAGTATTTTCAGTACAACCACTTTTCATGTTTATTCTGACTGTTCAAGACTCTCATACAACTTAGAGATCCAGCTGTTCTAGAAAATTACTCCTTTGAGTGTGGCTTAGCAGGGCCTACACACCACAACAGGCGCACAGTAAAGTTTGGTGAATGATAATGATGTCGCCACTGCCTCACTGTCTGCTCTTTATCTCAAATAGCAATGGCCAGAAATTTGGAGTAAAAAAAAAGAAAAAAAAGATTAAAGAAAAAAAGAAACTCCCATCTTTAGACATTCACCTCAAATTGTTCTAGAACTGGAGGTGAGAATAGAAAATGGGATCCAGAGGGGAAAGATGCTAAGTCCCGATATATTTTCAAACTGCAAAACATTTTTTACTAAAGTCTTTAAATTCTCAGGAAAACAGTTTCTCAATTCAAAAAAAAAAAAAACGTTTTAAGCCTCCCTTTGACTATTCTGATGGGGGTGGGGGAATGTATGCTAAAGAAAGAGGAAGTTCAATCGCCCCTTAAATTTTTACAAGAATCAACAGCATATCCTCTCAGGCCAAATGGGAGAAAAGGCCTCCATTTGTCAACTTCTTGGATTCTCTAGGCTGATACATCCATAGGGAGGAAATGCTCGGGAACACCACACAAGAACATGACATAACCCATCAGAGCCATGGCCTTCTTTTAAAGGACCCTTTCTCCAATTTCAAAGCTCAAGAATAAAACTTATTAAATATTTTCTATTTTACATTAGTTACATAAGATTTATAATGAAAAGTATCTTCCAAGTTAAAGAAAGCATGTTTATAAACTGTTCAAGTGGGGTAAGTGGGACAAAAATGAGCTTTTCTAGATATCCCTCATTATGAGGCCATTTCTGTGCCTTGTTCATTAAAAGAAAGCATAACACTGACATTATTTAAAAACTGGAAGCAGTATGATAATTCTAGAAATACTCCACTTCTTCAAAGGAAGAAAAACTAAGCCAAGTGGTATAATGAAATGAACGCTGGTAACAGGAAAATGATAGCTAAGCTACTTCTGGTCTACTGAACCAGCTGCATGAGCTCAGACCAGAGACAAAATGTCTATCCTCAGTTTCCTTCTATGTGTTTAGAGTTTTATAGTTTACCAACTATTTCGACATTCATTTTATTTGATACTAACATTGGCTCTGTGAAGTAAGCTATTACTCATTTTTTAAACAGAGTGATTGAAGCTGGGGAAGGTTCAATGACTTGGCTCAGAGCTCACTGTTGGGTGGATTCTGGAAGTCCTCAATCAGATACACACTAAGAGCTCCTCCAGTTTCAAAATCTACGGATCTGGTGTATCTAATGAAACACGATCACTGCAATGTAATTCACTCACTCACCATACATTTAAAACAAAATGTTCAATACCCACTCCCTCATTCTTCCCAATCAATATATTTTTTGACATATTATTACCGTCCAGGCAGTAGCTTTGCGATTTCTGCCCATCTGTTCCCCAGTCTCTTGTGTGCCTGGTAAATAATTCTGTCTTCCTCTTCTGTCCAGGAGGTTTTCTTAACTTCTGGATTCAAGTGGTTATGCCACCTCTCCCTACATTGTTTTCCAATTCTCCCCTTTAAGTGCTTGGCAATAACAGACCAACGTTTCGGACCGTATTTCTGTACAAGTTCTATCACCTTCAGATAAACACACAAAAATAACCTATGTTTTAATGTTATGTAATGACTCAGCGTAATCATTCTTCAGTGTTACAAGATCTTTAGAAAATGTCTAAGAATCTGCTTTCATTCACTGGAAATATGGGAATAGAGTCCTCTGCTTCCTGACACTTTACCTGTTTCCTCAAGTTGGGAAACATTCAATAAAGATGTCTGGGGAAATATTCTTATTTGTGATTCACACACCAAAGAGAAAAGAACTTACTCTCTGATCTTCTTCTTTGGTCCAAGGACCCTTGATGAGTTCAGGGTTTAGTACCTTCTGCCATCGGTGCTGGCATTGCACATCTGTTCGATTCTAGACAAATAATAAAATATGCACTGTCATATAGATAAGATATGATAAGCACAATAAACACATTCAGGAACATTTTAGGGCATGTTTGGAGAGCCTACCCATCACTCATTACTTACAGCTAATGAACATACAAAGAATATATCAAAACTGCATCTAAAATTAGAAGCTCTGTCTTCTTAGTGAAATAGTCCTGCCTTATGAACTGAAGGACCTTCATATTGTACACATGGCTATCAGTTTAACCTTATCCTCCGCATGCGGCAGTATCTCTATGGACTGAGACTGATACTTGTTAGTGATTCCACATGACGGTCAGAGTTTCCTGGAAATCTACTCTAAATGATTGAAGTTTGCTTCCCATTCAAACCAAGAGATATACTTCAATTTAGGGCCTCAAATATTAATATTGCAGAATAAAGATGAATAAAGATAGGCCCTAACTTATAAAAGAGTATAATCTAGAAAAAAAAGACAAATATATAATTAACTAACAGAAGGCAGAATTTGATTCATAAGCAAGAAGAAACCAAAACAAAACGATATTGGGCTGGGAATAGAAGCATCTCCTTAGGAGGAGAAATTATGTTTCCTTAGGAGGAGTCTGGAAAAGCTCTTGATAGCCCCTTGGAAGGCTGAATGGAACATTCTAGGAGGTGACATCACCAGAGACAAAAGCCCAAAGGAGGGAAAGCAGAAATGAATTCAACCAAACGTGCTGACAGAGGAAGTAGGAAAGAGAACCGGAGTTGTATGTTGGGGCCATGTGAAAGCACCTTTGTTTGCCAGCTCAAGGCAGTACACTTAATTTGTGAGACTCTTATGTCATTGCTGTTGTTTTTGAAAAGTTAAGGTACAGCTGCATTTTAGGACGCTCCGTGTACCAACAATGTTTGGGGTGATGGAAGAGTGGAAAGCTACAAGTAGGGAAGCCAGTTAGGAAGCCACTGTAATAGTCCAGAGAAAAAGGATGGAGGCTGAATCTGTGAAACATCAAGGAGGATGGAAAGAAGGGGCTGACTGACAAAGGAATTCCAGATTCCTTAGTCACTGCTTGGATGTAGGGTATGGGAAATGGGGTAAATAAAAAAGGACAAACCAAAATTTTCAGCCAGGGTACACAAGTATGGCTTTGAACTAATAAACAGGAAATTTAAAAGAAGTTACCTTGGATATAGCATGATTTTAGTCATCCTACCATATAACAAGTCATCAAAATGCTAATTTATACTATCCTAATAAAAAGATAAAACAAGAGGAAAAAAATTCTTAAATGTTGTAAAAATCTTTTAACAATCTGTTTAGAACCCTTAATTATATGCATTACAATATAAACTAGAAGTTATGGATGAGGCATTTCTCCCCCTACTTCTTACATATGAGCAAAATGTGTAATGTCTTAATATCCTCTCCCAGAATATCTTACTTAAATTGTTGGGGAGATTTCATTTTATAGAAAGAAAATATTATGAACTTACCGGAAGATAATTGGCAATAACTTTCCAGTCATCTGTTCCATTCTGTTCCACCAGCTTCTTTAGTTTTTCATCCTAAGACATTTAAAGTTAGTCCTAGGATATCAGTCATTTACTGTATAATTTTATTCAAGTTAGAGTAAAAGGGAACAAATCCAATAATCCAATCCAGGAAAAAACCCTCAAAAATATTTAAATACAACAGATATTAATGTAATCTACTGGTTTAGAGCATAGATTTATATAGAACCTAACAGACCAGAGTTTGAAACTTGACTCAGCTATTAACTAGTTAGATAGGCTCAGGTATATCATGTTGCTTTTCTGGGCCTTAATGTTGTCATCTATGTGGTGGGACTGCTGATGTCAATGTGGTTATTTGGGGATTACCTGAAGTAGCTATGCAAAACATTTAGCATAATCCCTGGCTTACTGAATGTTTATTTTATTTATTTTTTTAAAAAGATTTTATTTATTTATTCATGATAGTCACACACAGAGAGAGAGAGAGAGAGGCAGAGACACAGGCAGAGGGAGAAGCCCTCAGGATTGCGCCCTGGGCCAAAGGCAGGCGCTAAACCGCTGCGCTACCCAGGGATCCTGAATGTTTAATATATAATAACTATTAAAAGTTTTGCTTGATGGGAAAAAAAATGATGTACTCCAATGTTAGAGTTAATAGACATTTATGGCAATAAATAGGATCTTGAGTAAGAAACAGCTCAACCTCTATTTTAACATTTAGTTAGTTCAACCTCTTTCATGTAAAAAATGGAAGATCACTTTTTTGATTGAATTTGAAGGCATGGATAATGTAAGAAAATAATTTCATTTTTGCATCAATATATTCACAATTTAAATGAGGCCAAACTTATTAAAACACAGAAGACACGAAACATCAGGCAGAAATCTTTCAGTTGACAGGTGTCTTTCTAAACATGTACCTTCAAGTGAAAAAGAACCACTATGTTTTTGCAAAGGTAACTTTCACAGACAATGTGGGTCCTTGTAGGACACAGACACAGAAATTAGGAAACCAGTGGTAACAACAGAACTTCTGTATCTCTCAGGATCATCGAAGATCACAACTTATGGACCTCACTGGCAATCCCACTTGCCTATCCACAGGGGGATAGGGGCTCTGGTTTAAGTGAAGTAAGATAGAATGAAACTGAGGAAGAGTCAATACTATTTATTCTAACCTAAAATCCTCTAAAATCATTTGCAAAAATTTTTGAAAACTTTAAAGAAAAAGCATTTCCCTCCATGCATTAATAAATAATTTTGTTCCTTAAGTATTTTTTTTCCATTTCTACAAAGATCAAGCTTTTGATAGGCTAGCAGGAAAAGAAAGGTGGGAAGAAGACACATCTCTATCACTGAATGCTGTTAGAACATGAATATGGCTCTGTGAAATATTATATATCACGAATGTTAAATCAATACGTTATGACAAGATGAGTTCTATATTTTGTTTCATACTTTTGTTTGGGGAAGTAGCAATTAATTCATCAGTACAGAGAATACTTACTAATATCTCCCTTTGTAACAAGTGATTCTGGGCTCAGGGAACGTCAAAATGAACAGTTAGCTCTGCCGCCAGTAGATCTGTAGTCAGTCTACTGGGGGAGGCATTCCTGTTACAGCAGTAATAAATAAGAATGTGTATCCAGTGCCTGGAGGAGGCATCCAATCTGCCTGAAAACCAGGGATAGCCTCACAGAAGAGGCAATACCTTCACAGGTGTCGAAGAAGTAGTAAGAAGGAGTGCAGCAGAAGGACAAGAACAGAATAGGCAGAGAGAAACACAGATGAAATCTAAATTGAGAAGAAGGGGACATTCAAAGAACTAGGAAGAATTTGGAAGTGAATGGGATAGTGTACACTCAGGGGAGTGGTGAGAGGTCAGCACGTTGCATAGCAGGCTAGGATAAGATTTCAAAGAGCCTGCTAATGAGTTTGAGCACCCGTAGTTCAGCTGAAACATTTTTTTCATAAATTGATACACTCTAGGTTTGTTCCATGTTTTGATGACACAATTAGTTACCTCTTCCCTGGTCCACCTAGTTTTCCCCAAGTGACGCTTTCCAGACTTAGGCAGCAGCCCATCATAGTCATGATCACACATCTCAATGTCTTCATCATCCTCGTCACTACTGTATATGCTGCAGAAATAAAAGATGGGCAGACGTGGACTGAAAGCAGAAGACTTAAACTACTAGATTACAAAATTTACATGAAAACTCAATCTTTGCAAAGATCATAAAGATAAAAGTTTGAATACTTGCACAAGATTGTTTTCTGCCTTCTGTTGCTCTAGTATTGTAAACTGGTTCTGCTGTTAGTGGTATCCACAGATACCGCCAAGGACCTGGCACTTTCTTATTGCTCTGCATGTTTAAACCTGCTGAGATTGTTAGGCCAGTGACAAGTTACACACTTGGCAACCTTCCCACCAATGAAGGTTTAAGTTGAAAACTTAATGTTAAGGACAATAAAAGAAACAAGAGCCTATGTCCTTTTATAAGTACACACTCAAAATCTTTGGAAGAAGTCATGTCATTTAAATAATATTTCTCCAATACAATAAGCAACTCAATTATGTTACTCCAATGAGGCTGGTGTTTTATTGAGAAAGAAAAAAATTCAAGAAGTAATACAACTGACAATACAAATAGAGTCATTCCTTAAAGATTAGAAGACTAAGAGAATGTAAGACAAAAGGATTTTTAAAAAACCTGAGGAAGGAGAAGACTGAGTGATCAGACTGCTTTGTACACAACATTAATATCCAACAGCTCGAAACTCCAGGTCAGTTGATCCAACTTGTGGCAGAGGTGACAATACTCAGTTTCCTAAGTAACTTAGTGAATAATTAGGCCACTTGGTAGCCACACTCTTGCTTATTTTTTGTTTTTTGTTTTTCTATTTATGACTGAATGGTATTTGACATCTCTGAAAATGTTCCTAATTCAAAACTGAGGGATTCCCCCAGATGAGTTTAAAAAGAATGCATTAGTGTTTTGAAGAGAGCTTTTTCTTTTACCTAGTAGACCAACGCTATGAATGTTGATGACTCTTCAAGTAACTCTACATTTAATGTTTATTAATCATATACTAAATAGATGACAGTAATGTTACAGCTAGTAAAATTTACAATTTACTTTTAGTTATAACTTTACTTATAAAACATAATATGCTGTCTTAAATTATACTTTAACATAAGATATAAATTTAATATAAATATACCTTAAATTACACCCTCTTAGAAATCTCACTAAAATTTTTCATTGTAATATTGAGAAGTCTACCAAACTGAGAACAATAAAAATAATGATATAAAGCAACATTATAATGCAAATTATTATTTTTAAGAAGGAAATTTATATTTATATCAGATTTTGTCTTCCCAAACTAACTTATATTACTCATCCCTTACAAGTCAAGCAAGCTTTCCAAAAATACTGAATTTGAGGTTCTTAAAATTTAAAATTATTATTTTGGGCAACAATTTGAAGGCCCACGATGGATGGTGACAAGTAGGATGTGATCCAAACTCCAAATGCCACCACAAAAGAGATCCCTAAGCTGTATTTATAATCTATAATAATTTTTTATTTAGTGTCTGTTCTTTTAAACAAGAATCTAATCCTGTTCCCCAATGTCAATAAGAGGCTCTAAACAACTTCTGATTAATAAATACAGCAGTTTCCCTTTAATAAAAAACACAAGCATCAGAGATTTAATAAAATATAATCAATCCCAAGGCTGTCCCAAGGTCAGCATCTTTCTTTCTTTCTTTTTTTTTTTTTTTAGATTTTATTTATTTATTCATGAGAGACACAGACACAGGCAGAGGGAGAAGTAGGCTCTATGGAGGGAGCCAGATGTGGGACTCCATCCCAGGACCACAGGATCACGCCCTGAGCCAAAGGCAGACGCTCAATCGCTGAGCCACCCAGGCACCCCATGGTCAGCATATTTCGAAAGGTTCACAGGGAACTCCTTGGAAAGCCCCCAAATGAAGTGACACCCATATTAAATATCAGGAATACCAAGCAAACCAGAGTAATCTGGAAAAAGAGTAACAGATTCAATTTACTTTAACGTTTTAGGTTTGGTTAGGTCTGGAGATCACATTTTCAGAAGTGAGAACTATATTTTCCAAACTAGTATACTGGGCATCTTTCTCCTGGAAACAGCAGCTCATCTCTCAGGAACAAGCAACAAATCCGGCCGCCCATAGGGGGCAGCCAACTTCAGGTGAGAAAGGACAGGCATCAAACAGGACTAGAGCTCTGGAGGCAAAGGTGCCAGTCCTAATTCTGCCTCCAGTTCCCTGCTTGAATTGGACAAATCACTTCCCGTCTCTCCGGACCTCAGTTCCTCACCTATACCTAAGGGCTTGGATTCTATTAGTAAGGTACTTTCCAGGGCAAATAAATGATGATTTCGTGTCTTCTGTGCTCCTTCAAAATTCAGCACAGAAGCAGAGATGTGCAGAACCAGAGACTTGGGGGAAAACGTGGTGTGGGACTTCCGCAGGTCCTGAAGAAACCATCAGGGGAGGAGGGTGAGCTCAGGGCTGCTCCCAGGCTGCTCCTGGGGCCATCAGCAGGTGCGGCACCAGGGCTAGCTTGGGAGCTTTGCATGCGATGCCCCTGCTCTAAGCCGTGCCGGTAGCCAAAGCGCGACTAATTTTTACTAAGGACCTGAAATAACTTTTCCTTTATCTGCTCTGACAGGCTCTCGGACTCAACAGTCAGAGGACTTTCAAAGGTTGATTTCAGGCTTGATGCACTCGACTCCCCCCCCCCCCCCCCCACCTGCTAGACCTGGTGTGGTTACAAGAGTACAACTATGAATATTACATTCTGTCAAGGAAACACACCGTGCAAAGAAACGAAAAAGAAAAGAGACGGTGGGGGTTGGGAAGAGGGAGGGGAGCGGGAGGAAGTGCCTTGTGGCCGCTACTGTGATTCTAGAAAAGGGGTTCAGACTCATTTCGCTGACCTGGTTAATAATCCCTGCCGAACTGACGCTCGCCTGGCAAGAAACGGCTTTGAACCCGCAGCCGGGTTTCTCTTCCCCCTGAGGCAGGTTCGAGGCTCCCGCCCCTCCCGGCCGCCACCCTTCTCCGCTACCTGGGAGCTGCAGGGAACCTGCGCGGCCCCGCCCCGCCCAGCCCGCAGAGGTCGCGGGGCGCCGGCCCTCCACCGCGCCTCCTCCCAGCACCCCTTCCCAGCTTCCTTCTTCTCCTCCTCCCTCCCAGTTTCTGCTCTCAAAAAAAAAAAAAAAAAAAAAAAAAGTGGCCTCTGCTGTTAAGTCTCAAAGGCGAAGGTGAAACCACTTCAGGGGCAGCACCGCCGCCCCGCGTGGCCGGGCCCGGGCGTGGCGTAGGGAGCCCAGGAGCCCCGCAGGTCGCCTTCTCCTTTCCCCCGGGGCCCAGCCCTGCCCGGGCGCTGCTGCCCGCCTGGCCAGGCCCGGGCCCGAGGGGCCGCCGCGGGGCCCACACCCACGCTCCTCGCAACTTCCCAGCGCTTGCGCGGCGACAGGCGACAGCCGGTTCAAAGACAAATACGTGCAAGAAAAGCAAACAACCCGAAGGGAAAGAGGTTGGGTTTGCTTGGCCCCCGCGGGCTTATCCCAAGGCCCCCGAGCGAGGGCCCGCGCGAGCCCCGTCCTCCGCCCGGGCGACCTTAGGCGGCGGGAGCAGGGCGTGGGGAGGCGCCGCAACCTCAGCCGCGTCCACGTGTGCGCGCCGCGCCCGGACCTCTGCGCCGCCGAGGGGCCTCGAGGACCGCGTCCCGGGGGCTGCTCGCCCCCGCCCCCGTCCTTTTCCGTTGAGGGGGCAGCGGTGACGGCCGCCGAGCGGGTCCCCGCACCCGGCGGCTCGCGGGGAGCTCGGGCGCGGCCAGTCCGCGCAGTCCCGAGGCCGGGGGAAGCGCGAGCGCCAGCGGCTGACAGTCGGGACGAGCACTTCCCTCCTCCTCTCCGTCTTCCCCTCGCGCGGCCGCGACGTGCGGGGACTTCACCCCTCGTCCCGCGGCCTCCCCAAGTGCGAGGACATGTGCGGCGCGGACGCGTGCGAAGGCGTGTGAAGTGCTTGCATAAGAAATAAAAGCCTCCCGGGGCACTGGGGCTAGAGCCTTCAAAACCGGGGCTTCAGACAATTTGCAAAGGCGGAGAGACCCTTTTCTTCCCTAAAATCTTCTTCGCAGCCGCCTGTCAGCTGCCGCTCTTCTCCGCCTCCGTAAAGAATGAATGAAATTTAAGGGAGCTACCTGCAGCTACTAAACAATCCGGCATCTCCCCTACATCTGCCATATGCTGCGCGCTCCCAAGTCCAAGCTCATCGCAGTACGTCCAGCCGTCCCGCTGCGACTCCCTCGCCGACGCCCGCGGCATCGAGCCAGGCACCCGGTGGGCTCCCCCGGGCCGGTGGGCACCGCTCTGGCCCCGGCGGGGACGTGCGGCTTGCTTGCCCCCTAGAGCGAAATGTATCCCCGTGCAACCTGCAGGACGAGCCTCGGGGCGTGCTTCCTGACGTCCGAGACTATTTCCCGCACGGGCGCTTCCATTCATCAGTTGCCGAGGCAGAGGCTCCGGGTGCTCGCGGGATCTGACAGCCCCACAGAAGATCCGGGGACGCATTCCCACCTGTTCCCCGAGCGCCCGGGGCCCCGCGCGCCCCCGCGCGCCCCCGCCCGCGGCCGCCCGTCCCGGCTCCCCGTTACCTGTGTCGGGGTCTCCGGGCCATGGCGCGGCGGGCGCGGGGCTCAGCTGGGAGCCGCTGGGACCGCACGGGGCTGCCGCCTCCCGCTGCCCGCCGCCTGCCTGCGTCCGTCCCCGGCTGCGCAGCGGCGTTCCGCACCGCCCGGGCGAAGTTTCTCGGGAGAAAGAGGAGAAGGAGGAGGAGGAGGTCGCGGAGGAGGAGGAGAAGGAGGAGGAGGAGGAAACAGGTTGATATTAAAATGTAAACTCTGTAAACAGAGATGCCATCAAACAAAGAGCTTTGGACACTCCCCCTCCCGCCAAATCTGGCGCCCCTGCAGTGCGCACGCGCCCTGCCCGCCGCCTCCGCGGTCGCCTTGGCTGCCGCCCGCCGGGCCGCGGGGCTGCCGGGCCGGCCGGGCCGCCGCTCCCCTCGGGCTCTCGCGCCGCCGCGCAGTGCCTGGCGCGCAGCGAGGCCCGGACGGCGCGCGGGCGGGGAGCCCGGGGCCGGGGAGGGCGGCCGGGGGCCGCGGAGGCGCCTTTTCTGGCGCAAACCCCGCTTTCGGGCCGCGGCCGCGCGGGCTCGCGCCAGGTCCCGCGGGGCCGCCCCCCCTTCGGGCGGCCGCCACCCGCGCCCCACGCCCGGCCCCCGGCACCAGCGCCCGAGCTCGCCGGGCTCCGACGCGCTGTCGCGGGGGCGGCGGCGGCCGGGCCGGGGCCGGGGCCGGGGCCGGGGCCGGGGGCACCTGGCGCGTCTGGGGTTGGAGTTCAGGCGGAGGGTGAAGGCGGCTCCCTGCAGGTGGGGGAGCGGGGTGCGGGGGAGCAGGGGGCCAGAGCATGTGTTTTCATGGGACGTCTGGCTGTGTTTGGGTTTTGGGTCTAGTATCTCTAATTTAACTTGTTAATGACAAAGGACACTTAAAGACCAGGGGGCTGGAGCTAGCACCGCTCCGCATGGGGTATCCGGGCGGAGCTTTCACGCCTCTCCCGGATCCTGGAGCCCACACAGCCCCGTCGCCACCCCCGTATTGTCACTAGCACTTCACTGTCCCCCGGGCACACGCCCGGCCCCACCCACCGTGCGCGGCCAGGCCCCGGCGGCGCCCACCGCACCCCTCTGCCCCCGCGCTGCCCCCACTCCGACGGCGGCGCGCCCGGGATCACGCACCTGCGAGATCCAGGGGCTCCGAACAGCCCGCCCCTAGCAGAGCTCAGGACACCCCACGTGTGCTTGCGTTGGTTTTAAAAGTTAAGCAGTCTGTGTGTGACACGGAGGTCGGTTCCCAGCCTTAGCGTAGTTTGGGAACTCTCGTTTTACGAGATAAAAATCTTGAAGACTTTTGTGTTCATTTAACTAGGGGCTCCCGAAGAAATAGAGGGAGAAGATAAGTGCTGAATTTATAAGGATTGATGATTGGGGGATTTTAGGGGAGTTTTAGTTTTACTTCCGTTTATAGACTTGTAGCATTGGGGATTTTTTTTTCATTCTCTGTACACACTAATTTATTTTTCCTTTAATCTTATAAGTTCGAGACTTCTGCTGACTGGGTTTGTGGGTGTCCCATGTGCCCCGGCAGTTTAAACTTAGCTCAGAAAGCATTTTTCTTACTAAAAAAGCATTTTCTTACAGAAATGAGTCATAATTTTATTAAATGGTGAAGCATGGTAGGTTTCAAGGCTTTATCTGGTGTTTTAAACTTTGTTTCTTAAAAATTGTAATATAGTTTAAAGCCTTATCAAAAATGTTAGTTGCTAGCAAGGTTTTAACATTACTTTCTTCGTGAGAAAAAAATAACACTGAGACAAAAATTATTGTGAGATATTTCGGTTCACAATTCTGAAGGACTAGTCACTTGCAAGGTAATACTTTAAAAAAAAAAAAACATTTTATTTATTCATGAGGGACACAGAGAGAGGCAGAGACACAGGCAGAGGGAGAAGCAGGCTCCCCAGAGGGAGCTGGATGTAGGACTGAATCCCAAGACTCCAGGACCATGACGTGAGTGGAAGGCTGATGCTCAACCACTGAGCCACCCAGGTATCCTGAAGTTAATACATTTTTAAAGCCAGTATTTATTTCTAGATTCTATAATAAAGATTTTTTTCTACACATCATAAATAAATAAATAATGATTATAAAGAACAAACATGTAAGAAATTACTCTGAAAGGAATTACATTCTGTCTTTCGGATTACTTTATGAATCTAACTGTTGTGATTCCCAGACTGAGCCTCTTTGGCACAGACCCTTCTGAAAATGAGTTCATAACCTGTTTCCCAAGATTCTTAGGACCTATAACTGCTCTATGATTCTTAAACTCCTTTTTAGTAGAAAGATATCAAATGCAATTTTATTCCCTTTGTTCACTTTGTGCATCATTTTTCTGTGTGTTTTGAGAATTTATTATGATTTCATTCCCCAGACATTCTGGGATATAGTTTTATATTTTTCCTCCTATGTGTAACGTAAGTCAAGCATAGTCCAAAAAAGAGTATACATGCAGTGATTCTTAGGAGGCTAATTTGAGATATATTGCCACCTGATAAGTACATGGAAGGATAGAATCAAATGGAATTATCATAAATTCCTGTATAGATGAAAATAAATTTTCAAAGCCATTACAGAATGTTTGCTATCACTATGCATTTCTCCCCTGTACTTAAAATGATTACAACTGCATTTTTTAAAAAAAGATTTTATTTATTTATTCATGAGATACACAGAGAGAGGCAGAAACACAGGCAGAAGGAGAAGCAGGCTCCATGTAGGGAGCCCGATGTAGGACTCGATCCCAGGACCGGGATCATGCCCTGAGCAGAAGGCAGATGTTCAACTGCTGAGCCACCCAGGCGTCCCTAAAACTGCATTTTTTTGATGAGAACTTTATATATTTCATCACTCTTAATTTTTTTTTTTTTTTTTAAGATCTGCCACATCAATCATTTTAGCTGTGGCTGGGTTGGGATAGGACTAAGTTCAGATACAGCCTTTTATTTGCATTGAGTTGCATTACATAGGGATCAGCAACTTTTCTGTAAAGGGCCAGATAGTAAATGTGTTAAACTTTGTGAGCTATATTGTGTGTTCTTTTCTTTTCCTCTTCTTCTTTTTTTTAAAATATTTTTTGAAAATGTAAAAGGTTTAGTTTGAGGGCCATATCCAGCCTGCAGGCCAGAGTTGGCCGACACTAAAACAGTAGTCTTTAATCTTTACTGTGTATCACAAACACTGAGGGTTCCCATGAAAAAATACAGTCCCAGGCAGTGTCCCTGGAGACTGTGATTCAGTAGGTCTGATACAGGGCCTAGGAATCTTCATTTTAAACAAGTACCCAATCTGCACTGAAAACAAGTAGTTTTCATAGAAGTGGTTTCTAGACCACTCATTGACAGTCTCGTTATAAGGAAGAGGACAGAAGGGTTCACTACACTTTTACCTTTGCCAGTTGTTTCTCATCACCTTCTCCCACCTCATTCTCTTTTGCTTCAGATTCAGTCTCTCCAACCCAAAATACATAAGTTCATTTCTCTTGTGCTTAGAATTCAGTCTCTCCAACCCAAAATACATAAGTTCATGAGAGAAAGTTGGTGCCAGTGACCACAAGGCTGTGGCAGCCTATTCTTTCGTCCTTTGCTGCTAAACTTCAGCCTCAGATCTGAACTTGAAAGGAATCACATCACTTGCTGATCATCATTATGATTTTCCTCCTTGAGAAAGCAAATGTTTCGAGCATTTTGTTTTACACTAAACATCAGGGAATGGCTGAAGGAAAAAAGATGTGTAAAGGGTACAAATGTCAGCTTTTTTGCTTCTGACTGCTCAGAAATCCAGAGCATGTGGTGGATCTTCAGTACCTGTAGTCAGTGTCCCAAAGACAAATGAGGTTTATCAGTGGTGGTGACAGACCGGGCTTCTGGGGCTCCGTGTCTCTCCGTCCCACCACTCCTCCCCTTCTCAACACATTTCAGTTCAGAGCATTATTAAAAAGGAAATAATTACAGTAAACACCAATGGTTACAGTACAGACAATTCTTGATCATTTCAGCTAATGAATGACAGCTGTAGCATATAGAATTGAAATCCATATGTTTGAGATAAACCTCAGGTCAGCTCACTGCAAAGCTTTTCGTAACACCAATGGGGAAAGTGCTACTTTGGTGCAGTATGTTTTATTGAGTGTCTATATTAGATAGTGACTAAATACATTTTTATCTTTAAATGATTTTTGGGTTTGGCATTTCATGTGGCATTTCCACCTTCCAGATTATATATTCCTCTGACAAAAAAAAAAACCCTTCCTATTTTCATCACCATTTGAACTGAGTCTTGATTAAAAAATATGAGTTTTTCCATGAAAAGGGAAGGACATTCCAGAGGAAGAGAAAACTGAGCAAAACCACACAATCAGGAATCACAAGGCATATTCTGAGCATAGGAAACAAGGAGCTGTCCAGATTGTCTGGGGCAAGGAGAGCTTTGAAGGCCAGATTAGAAGATTAGCGTGTATGTGCGTTAAATGAAAGAGCTACATTTTCAGAGCTGTGTGTTTGAAAGATTAACAGTGTGTCAGAAAGACTGTAGTCAGAAGAAGATGAAGGGGAAGAGTTCGGTTTATTGGTCTGGATTGGGATAGTGACCCGAACTAGAAATGAAAAGGAGGGGGTAGATCAGGACACTGTCCAGGCCGAACCTTCGAGACTTAGCAACTGATTGGATGGCTATTGGAGGCATCATTCATAGAAATAGGGAAGTCAAGAGGGGAAGAGAAGTGTGCCCTATGGAGATTCAAAGAGGAAAGTAAGTTTAGATTTCAGTATGTTAAGTTTGTGGTTTCTTATGGAAGGGATCTGGGTACAGTTGTTCAGCAGGTGGTGGGGAGTGTGGGATCCCAGCCTACTGGAGAGGTCAGGCAAAATTTTGTGAGCCAGTTGTTAGACACAGACATGATTAAAAATTAAATGTTATAAACCTACAATTAAATATATTGTATTTCAAAAGGTAATAAACATTCAAAACTCATAATCCTCTAATTGTTTTATTATATTTTACTAGTATGTATACTCTTGGGGTAATTTCCCCAATACATGTGCATGATGGAAATACTATGTAATGTAGGCTAATGTGCATATCTTCCCAATCTGGTGTTCAGTGAAGTCATTTGGGTAGCTAGGCTTGGCTATGGTTGTAGTACTTATACCACAAAAAGTGGCAAATGCTACAAATAGGGGCTCCCCAGACCCCAGAAAACCCGTTGCTACACATTTACCAGGGCAATGCTGGAGAAATACTATATTTAAGAGCTATCTGCATGAAGGCAATAGTTGCAGTATACTGAGGATTCACTAATATGCATTTGTATAGTGATATGGTCAAGGGAAAGTCTTTGGAGAATAAGTTAAAAAAATGAGTTTGGGAAAATGAGTGTAGGGGCTAGTTGAAGAGATCTGTTGGAGAGTAAAAAAGTTTTCTAGACATGCATAAATAAATATTTTTGTCTTTTCTTCTTTTGATAGAATTCTGTATTTTATCAATTGATTTTGAAAGGTTTAATTTACTTTGAGAAAAATATTTATTGGACAGTGTCTTTCAAACATCTTTGCCTGTGACTCATAATAACAAATCCATTTTATATCCTATCTCAACACACATGCACACACACACACACACACACACACAGCTAAAAAATGTTTTCTAAACCAATATGCACCTCCTACTACTAACCATGCAGTTTATTCTATTCTATTCTATTCTATTCTATTCTATTCTATTCTATTCTATTCTATTCTATTCTATCCTATCCTATCCTATCCTATCCTATCCTATCCTATCCTATCCTATCCTATTCCATTCCATTCCATTCCATTCCATTCCATTCCATTCCATCCCATCCCATCTTATCCATCTCATTCCATCCCATCCTATTTTAAATACATCTTGATCATGAACCCTACCTTGTTTTTGTGCCCTGCTTATGGGTGGTGAACCATAGTTTGGAAAATGCTGCTGAGAGGAAGAAGGCCTTATCTCTTTCTGCTTTAGGAAATTAGGGATAGTCCTTTCTTTTCAAAGCTTTGAGGAAATGTCCGAAAACCAGTTTACAGAAGTAATTTTTCTCCCATTTCTTCTCACAACTGTTCCAGCCAACTCCCCCTCCCTCTGTCTACTCCCTCCACATGTGTTATAAAAGTAAAATAGCAGATTTTAAAGTCAGTCCACAAAGTAGCAAGCTTTTATTAATAGTGATCTTAACAACAACAACAACAACAGTAACACCTCCAGGCTTACTGGGGTAACTAAGTAACAAAGTATCCAAGCCAGGTTCTTGTCATGTGCAGGCAGGGACACAATTCTGAGCCTCATATTACAACATTTCAAAATGTGGAGATTGCAGTAGAGAGTTTTAAAGGTGCTTCCAGCCCTTAATTCTCTGTTTCTCCCTAAAATACCCCGGCTGCCCATTTTGCCTCTACATACTTCACAGTGTTTCTAGTTTCTTTTCATTGGTAAACATACAGAGAGTGTTTACTGGGCACTGTGTGAGGTGTGGGCTTGCAGACAGAAGAGGGCCTTTGCTCGAGGATCCTGGCACTTTCGGGGCCTCTTTCCTGCGCCCATTGTCACCACCTCCTTCTAGATCACCATTATTCAGCCTACACTAGCACAACACCCCCTCACTGATATTCTCCCGTCTGAGCTCATTCTCCCGACCTATTATCACCTCCTTACTGGCACAAACTTACTGTAACCCCTTTTGGCAGTTTAATCATCTGGTTAAAACTCCTTAACTGGTCCCTAATGTGGGGGAGATAAGATCTGAACTCCTTAACTTGGCATTTTCTGCCTTGAGCTGGTTTGGCCTCTGTGCCTACACAACCTCACCCCCAGGGGTGATAGTATTTAATGACTTGACTACGCGGCTCCTGTGCCAACTGATCAGGATGGGCGTGGCCACAGGCAACCTGGGCAGCTTGGCTGGGGAGCTGGCTGCGGGCTTTCTGCTGTTCAGCATGAGCTCCTTTGCAGCCCATCTTCCACCAAGCCCTGATCATTCTGCTTCCTCCCCAGAAACCCATTGGCAATCTCAGGGCCTTTCCTTACACCATGCCTGCTGCCTGCAATGCCTTCCTTCCTCCTCTTTGCTTCCGTCAGGTCAGTGCTCCCCACCTTTCAGACTCCGCTGAAGCCCAGACGTCCTTCTCAAGTTCTCCCGAGGCCTGCCTGCTCCACAATCACTGCCTACCCGTGAGCTGTGTTAATGCCCAACCTCTCTGCCTTTTATCAAGCAGATGGCCAATATTACCTTCCATGTTGTTTATTTACTTCATTTATCTCTGTCTTTAATATTTATAACATGCTTTGTCTCATTTTGGGTCTTGATTATAAACTAGAGGGGAGAGACAGTACCTTCTCTGTCTTTTTATATGCTTCATTCTAGAACAGGGTTTTGAGCACAAGTGTACACATGAATGTTTGTGATGCTGATCACAATTGAGAAATTAGTTGGAGCTGGTGTGTGTGTGTGTGTGTGTGTATGTGTGTATGTGTGTTTCAAATATACTTGATAATGTCTTACATTTGGGTTTTAGGATTTGCGATAGGCTTTGCCGTGTCAATCCTTATAGCAGTTCTTGTCTTTCTGCCTATGTTTTTTTTTTGGGGGGGGGGTTCCCTCTAGATATTATTTTTTCATTTTTTGAATGGGAGAAATTAAAGTTGAGAGAGGTAAAGTAATTTACCCAGAGCCACACAGATAATAAATGAAGAGCTGGGATTGTTTAAACCCAGGGTTTTATTTCTAACCCTGAGTGCTTTCCACTGCTCTATGGTAGCCTCCAACTTTAATTCTTACACTTTGATGTTCTTGTAATTTTTTTTTTTTGAGTCATGAATACCTTCCCATGGATTCAATTCTGTCCTTAGGCAAAGGCTGATACAAATTATGTCTACACCATAATTTTAATCCCAGTCGTAGTGCTTTATTTCTAATATTTGTAAAGATTGCTATCCTTCTGGCAAATTGACGCTGGAGCTGTTTTCTTTCAAAGCCTGTTTTTTCCCTCTGTATATCATTTTTCTGAATTTTGTCCCTTCCTCTCCTACTCTATCATAAATTTATCTCCACTTATTTACTTGAATATAACTTTCTACAATATTAAATTCTATTTCTGTACCTCAAGTAGCCATCCATTTTGAAACTAGTCATAAAATTAATGAGTGCTTAATTCCAGCAAATAGGAAAAGCTTTCTTAGACTTTGTAAAAACCATTTGGTAAAAACTGAACATCTTTTCTAACCAGTAGTACATCTTTCCTATTTCTTTCTCCCTTTCTTTCCTACTTCCTTTGTCTCTTCCTCCCTACTTCCCTCTCTCTTCCTCTCCTTCCCTTCCTCCCTCCATATCTCTCTCTCTCTCTCTCTCATCTGAACCTGCAGTCTAAGGGAATGAAGTTCTTACCTCTACCAGAGCAGGAAGAAAGGAATAGCTTTAGGAGTTATAACTGTTCTTTGGCCCTTCACATCAAGTGGACTACGTAATTTAAAATGTCAACCTGTTAGGATAAAGTATACCATAACTCTCTCTTTCCATTTAAGTACATCGCTAGAAATATAAAAAGCTTATAAAAGTGTAAAACCAATACTACAATGTTTGGCAAAGATTACATATTTTGATTTACTTTTCAGTGTTTGTTCTAGAGAATAAATAAAAATTGTTAACTTGCCTATGAAAAAAAATCATTCTCAGAATTATCCTAATTTGGTTTAAATAGTTGTGTTAAGCAAAACATTTTACTTTTTGTAAAGAAAATATCCTTTAGCAAAATTATGTTGAATTGTTTCTAATCCTCTGGATTAAAGTTTTAAAATCTTTCAAAATGATAGCTCTGTGGGAAGACTCATCTGATCCTGTTTTAGGGTACAGCCTAACTGAGAGGACTTTTGTAACGAAAGGCAATATTTTGTTGAAAAATATCAGATCTGTCAAAGTTTTCCTATAAAAATTTTAATTTCTGTTTAGTTGAGATTATATGTAGTTCTTTTCTTAAAGCCCTGTTGGTGCTTTTTCTTTCTTTTAAATACCTGAGAGTTAATGATATCTTCATAAAACAATTAAAGAGCAATACACATGCAAACTTTGACAAACAGGTTACTTTTTGTCTTTAGACTATTACACTTTTTATTTAATAATTTGATATATAGGGGTATATGAAGTAGGTGTTACTAATGTTTAAAATTTAAAAAAATCTCATTACAACATACTTAGGGGGACTTTTAAGTATGTGAATATTAGAACTTTCTTTTTTAAAAAAAGATTTTATTTATTTGTTCATGAGAGACACAGAGATAGAGACACAGACAGACAGAGAAGCAGGCTCCCTGTGGGGAGCCTGATGCGGGACTCGATCCCAGGATGCTGGGATCACAACCTGAGCCAAAGGCAGAACCTGAGCCTCAGATCAACCACTGAGCCACCCAGGTTCCCCCAGTATGAGAACTTTCATGATAGTAATGTCGATTCAAATCCCAAATAGTAAATAGGTTTTTTGGAAAATGTGACACGGGAACAGCTTTTCTTAATGCAAAACCTGGTATAGTTCCTGTGTGCTGGTATATAGTCTTGTGCCATGTGATGGATTTATTGGATCCTTTTGAAGACTATCAACAGGTTTTGCATAGAATGACTCATTCAGAAGAACATGCCAGACAAAGTTTTGAAATTAGACTAGGTTGGGTTGTTGGTGTTCTCTCTCAGCGAATGGCATAGCCACCCATTTGATGAGTCAAAGCAGGGACTTGGAAGTCACCCTAAATTTTCTCTGCCCTAAGATCCAATCAAGCACAAATTCCTGCTAAGTTTACTGCTTTAACATTTATCCAGCGATTTCTCTCCTTTTTATCCCTCGTACCAACACTTCAGTTTAGACATTTACCAACTCCCTAAAGCTTAATTAACTTCCTTAAGCTGTCAGACAGAAAAATTTGTAAACACAGACCTGGTCATAATGATCCTTGCCTTAAAATCCTGTTTGTAGTGTGGACCAGACCATTAGGGCCATCTGGAAACTGTTTTCAGAGGACACATGCCTTCTCTACCACCTCTGCCTTCATCCTAGAAAACAACCTACCTACAGGTTAGGAATCAAAATCCTTAGCATTGCATCTGAGACTCTTCATAGCCCCCTATCATGTTGAAGCCCTAGTAAGAGTCCACTGTTCATATGCCATCACAGGTACCATGAGGATCTCAGCTCATGTATCTTGCTCATTCTGATCCTCTGCTTGCCGCCCCCTCCCTGTCTGTCTTTAATGACTAATTCCTGCTTGCCATTCCAGCCTAGTTTAGATGCTTTCTGCTGGAGAAAGTCTTCCATGACATACTGGCCTTTAGCAGAGTACTTACATTATGTTTAACTTTGTTTCATGTCTCTTTTGTCTGCTGGACCAGTGGGTCTCATATTTTAGAAGTATGAGAACTGCCCTTCAATGTACAGACTCCTAGATCATCATTGTTCAGATTCGAACTCAATAGGCCTCTCTGGGATCCAGGAATCTGCTTTTTTAATAGGCAGAATCAGGTGGTGCTGATGCTATGGTTTATGACGAAGGCACTTCAGAGACCGCGTTTTGGGTTCTATTAACCTTTGTGTAACAGGTCATTTTCATTTCACAGACATTCCATAAAATACTTATGGAATTTCTACAATTATTAATTTTAATGGATTTCTATGAATTAGAAATAGTTCACTGAATTAGAGTGAATATAGCTTTTATTTTATTTTATTATTTTTTAAATTTTTTATTTATTTATGATAGTCACACAGATTGAGAGAGAGAGAGAGGCAGAGACATAGGCAGAGGGAGAAGCAGGCTCCATGCACCGGGAGCCCGACGTGGGATTGATCCCGGGTCTCCAGGATCGCGCCCTGGGCCAAAGGCAGGCGCCAAACCGCTGCGCCACCCAGGGATCCCCGAATATAGCTTTTAATTCAATAGTTATGTCGATTTCAGGATTTTTTAGGCCTTTGCTTGCCTCTGTACCAAAAAAATACAAATTCTTGCCTTCTGGCTTTCCCAGAGAAAGTTGCACAGTGAAAGATCTTAGTAATGAAAAACTGAGACTCAGGCCGGTCAAAAATTAAAATTTATCAATAAAATGAAATGTGGTATTATCTGTGATTTTCCACACTGACATAATTGGGTTTCCTGTGGAATGGTGCCACCAAATAAAATTTGATGCCAGACATATATCTGCTTTAAAAAATTTTTTGTGGCCATGTTTTAAAAAAGTAAACAGAGGGATGCCTGGGTGGCTCAATGATTGAGTGTCTGCTTTCGGCTCTGGGCGTGATCCCCCACGGGGAGCCTGCTTCTCCCTCTGCCTATGTGTCTGACTCCTTGTGTCTCTCATGAATAAATAAAAAAGCATCCAGAAACTGATATCCCTAATTGTAATAATATATCTTATTTAACCTAATATATCCAGAACATTATCACTTCAATGCATAATCATTATTAAAAATTATTAAGAAGGTATTTTGCATCCAGTTTTGGTACTAAGTCTTTGAAATCTGGTTTGCATATTATATTTACAGCACATCTCAACTCAAATGCTAATTTTCATCAGAAATATTTGTTCTGCTTCCAGATTTCATAAAATGTACAATTAAAAAAGTAAATTATATGCAAGTTGTTTCAAACATACCTAAAAGCTTTTTAGTAACTGAAGAAAAAGTCAGATTTTAAATTTAATATTAAATTATTTAAAAACAACTAAAATTTAAAATGCAATTTTTTGGTCACATAAGCCACTGTTCAACTGTTCAATGGCCATATGTAGCTAATGGTTGTAGAATATAAAATTGTTATATATCTTCATCTATACAATGAAGATGATACCTATTTTGTGCATGACCCTACAGAATCAAAGTGAGAATCAAGTGGATAATATATTTCAAAGTATTTCATAAACTGTGGATAACTTATTTTAAGAACACAAGTATGGTTCACAACCATTTAATTGAAACACTAGCTACCATTTTATTAAGCGATTGCTATATGGCAGGCACTTTGTGGGCTACCCCTTAATTCTCAAAGCATCCTTGTTGGGTAGGCGATATGATCTCCATTTGACTGAGAAAGAAACAAAGCAGTTTAGAGTTTAAGTACATGTGCAAATTTACATGACCTTTAATGTTTAGAGCCAGAGTTTTAGCCCAGGCCTTTTGGATTTCGAAGTTGTGGGCTTTCCTAGAAACTTTTATCTCCACCACCCTCCCTACCCTTGCCCCCAATAAAAAAAAGGTGAGGTTCCTAAATTTCTTTTCAGTTGATGGAATGAGATAATCCAATTAGGATTTTTGGAAATAATGAATGAGCTGAGACTATAACTCCTTTTGAGAGGGGTTGTGGAATTCTAGGCCTATGGGAGGGTTAACCCATTGCAGCAAACAGAATGAAGAATAACTCCACAGAGATTTTTTTTTTCCACAGAGATTTTTTAATAACGATTTTACTCCAGATTATTTCCCAAAGAAGGAGTACATAACCTTCTGAGGTTGGTAATTACTGGCATTTCTGGCTTTGAGCCAAACCCGATGTCATAGGAATTAGTTGGTAGTGATTAGACATATGTTCATGAAAAAAAAAAAACAAACCGGGCTTCAAAAGTATCACAGTCAGGTTTCATGTGAATCTAAAAACTTGTCTTTTATGGAATACCTAACATGATGTTGAGAGAAGAAAGGGAGTCAACAGTAAACACTCAAACCACCGGAAGTGGCCAGTGCTGAGAGTCAGCTACTTCCAAAAATCCAGAAAGGCAAGGCTCTGTATTCACATGGTTAGATACCCGCTTAAGCCCCTATTTGTACCCAAAAAGACATAAGGCAGCTGTAGTCATGTGACTTACAAAATTTGTGTTGCTTTTGTATAGTAGACATAAATTATATTTGTATAGTAGATACAAATTGTGTTTGTCTATTTTTTCTTCTGGGATTTAGAAAAAAAATTTTCAGGTTTCACAGCAAGCATAGTGTCATGTTGGCCACAGAACATCCTATCACTTCTTTGGAGGCCAACAAACATTCAATCAAGGCTTACGCTGTGATGGCCATGGTAGATGGGGTCAGCCTATGAATTAGTGCCTCAGAAGAGAGTCTCCCCATTGCCCTGGCTACTAGCTCCATGCCCTCTCCTCCCCCAACCCTCAGCATGGCCCCCAGGCAGCCAAGAGGGCAGTACAGCTGGAAGGCCTTGGAGAACAACGTTGTGGGCAAGAACAAACATCAGAAGCAGAGTGACACAGATGAAGACCAGCACAGCCACCAGCAAATCCTTCAGCGTTGGTGACAAAGATAAATGGGACAAGTTTCTGTTCTGACAGAGATCAGCACGTAGTAATTACCATACCATGTGCATGAAGTCCCTGAGAGAGAGCTTAGGTTATCCAAAGTTATAAAACAAGCAGAGAAGCTGTTGAAGAGGACTTGCCCTGTATAGCCCAGATGTGTGTTTTTTCAGTCCACTGGCCTGTCCAGGTGCTGTCCCTGTCTACATGCACATCAGAACCCTAGGGTGATAGCAGCCTCCTGTTCAAACTATTGCCTTGATGAAATGAGCAGATCGATCCATGTATAACTCAGTGTGCTTTAGTGTGTTTTCGTTCTTGGGTTGGGAGTTTGGTGAAGAATAGGCCCACATGAGACACTGGAGTGAAAAACCTCATGCAGTAGGAGAGAAATCCTAGTGAGTGTCTCCCACTCAGTGGACGTGGGAAAAAACCTAGAGGTAAACTGGCCTTTTTAGGTTTGCTTAGGTCCTAATCTGCCTCTAATAAATGCAGCACCCAGAATGTGCACATGATAGCACATTGTGAAATGTTTTAAAAAAAATTTCTTCAGGGATGCCTGGGTGGCACAGTTGGTTGAGGGACTGACTCTTGGTTTCAGCTCCAGTTGAGATTTCCAGGTCATGAGATTAAGCCCTGAGTCGGGCTCCGTGCTCAGTATGGCATCTGCTTCAAGATTCTCTATCTCCCTCTCCCCCTCATGCTCTCTCTCTCTCTCTCAAATAAATAAAATCTTGAGAAAAAAACCCAATAAAATAAATGACATAAATTTTAAAACCTATTTTCTTCAGAGACATATACTTTTTTGGATACCCTTGAAGTTTTTAAAATTATGTAACAGATTCTTGTTTACCTTTTGTGAAGTTGTGCTGATGCCACTTGTGAGAGCAACTGCCTACCTGAGTGAGGTTCATGAATCCATTGATGATATCAGGGCCTCCATGTGTATGTTGTTCCCTACCCTGGGCTGAACTCCATGGCCAGGCATGTGATGCCAAAGGATTATTTATTTTGGCTGACCAAGAGATTAGCTTCTGCAATTACTTCCCAGTAGGAATAAAACTTTGGGTCAATATGAAAAATGCCATTTTCGCATTGCTTTTCCATCTTAATAGAACTCTAAAAGAACCTGGATGTTGGAGGTAGCCTTGCACAGCTCAACTGAGGGCTTTCAGATGAGATCATGGCTTGGCTGTCACCAAGTGAAAGAGAAGTATTTCTAGGAGACTCTGGTCTCATCTCCGTGGCTGGTGCTGCATCTCTCCTGCTGAACTGCTGGTTAGCAAGTTACAACTTTGGGGATGGTGCTCGTAGGGGTCCAGAAACCTAGTAAGATCTAGCCTGTGCCCTATTTTCTCTTCACATTCCCTAGCCCCAGTCTTTTGACTGGGGTTTATTTGGAAAGGAAGTTGCCTTCAGAGCCATGTTTCCCCGTGAGAAAACCAGGTTGATCTGAAGGTAGGTGAATCGTGAGGTAAAGACAGAAGCTGACAACCTGGAACATACTGAAAAATCTGTGGAGGCTGCTTCTCTTTGGGGGCCAGATATGACATCACTGCATGGTTGCAAAGACAATGTTATCTTAGGAGCATGCTGGAAAAGAGTTTATCCGTGTAAAGTATTCTGAGCCTATACTGAAGGAAGGAAAGATCGGAGAGTGGAACTAGCAGTATTTGTAGTGTTTGTGTACTGAAAGTTGATCTAATTGCCTGACCAGTGTTTATATTAAAATCCTGCCAGTATTCTGTATTACTCATTTTTATTAGCCATGATTTTGTTTCATTAAAGATTTTTGGTTGATTTTACTCCAGAGCTCCTAATGGAGAACACTCGTGATCCAATAAGTACTAAAAATTCAAAGTGTATTTTAGCGGCTCCCAATCTGGACCCGGGGGTAGACGTTCGAGGGTACTTTGTTTAAACGATTTTATTTTTTTATTTGAGAGAGAGTGAGAGGGAGCGCGCGTGTGTGTGCATGCGTGGGTGCACAGGCAGGAGAGGTGCAGGGAGAAGCAGACGCCCTGCTCAGCAGGCCGCGGGGTGCCTGATGCTGGGCTAGGGTCCCATCCAGGGACTCCAGGATCACGACCTGAGCCAAAGAAGGACAAGACTTAACTGACTGAACCACCTAGGCGCCCCCAGGGGACACTTTAAACTGCATGTAAGTTATAATGAATATATTCATTTCATTTAATTTTTTTTAAAAAGATTTTATTTATTTATTCATTTATTATTATTATTATCATTATTCATTTATTCATTATTTATTTATTTATTTATTCATGAGAGGAGAGACATAGGCAGAGTGAGGAGAAACAGGCTCCATGCAGGGAGCCCATATAGGACTCGATCCTAGGACTCCAGGGGATCACGCCCGGAGCCAAAGCCAGACTCTCAACCGCTGAGCCACCCAGGCATCCCTCATTTAATTTTTAAGGAGAGACTTCCCACAGTCATTTGAGTCATGAAGTCATTGGTGGATACCAAAAATGAGATATGTGATTATGTGTTTTTTTTTTACAGAATGAGTTTAATTCTATCTCAGGGTATGGAGTTGAAAGCAGGCAGAAATCCTAATCCAAATCTAGTTTTACATGACTCTTTAGTCCATAAGGGTGAATTTGGTGAAACCATAATCAAGTATATTCATCATCTGCTACATACAAAGATTAGAGACAAATGGAAATATTATTTTTATAATTATTAAAAATAAACTCATGTACTTTCTTCCACAACTTAGAAATTTCTGTCTCAAAGAACTGGGCTTTTTTTTATTTCCAAAAAAGATGAAAACTTGTGTAACATTTTGGTATAAGAACCAAGTTAACCTTTTCCTCTCCCCAGAAATAAACATTAAACTAAAGAGAGTCAGAATTCTACTAGTCACAAGCTTTTATTTTTTGCACTTGAAGAACTGAAAGCTTTCTCTGTTTGTTATTTTCTGAGGGAGGGGGTTTCCTGTCTGTCTTTCTGAAGCTCTGGGGATCCCCTCATCTTTTTAGTCCTAGCTACCTTTTCCTTTACAGCAAGCGTCCTTGAACCAATAAGGACTCCCGTGGCCATCTTTTGCCAGCCCCTGGCAGAGCTCTCTGCAGTTTTTCTGAACTGAATAAGGATGCTGTTTCCTGACACAGGGCCTGAGGTACCTCCAAATGCTGACTGCAGGGGCCTGCCTCAGGAGGAGCAGAAGCTGTCTGATTTGAAGGAGATTGAAAGGCTGGATTCTCAACCTTACAATTCATACTCACAATGTCTGAAATTTTATCTTTTGAAAGGTAGAATCTTGAGATTTTCACTCTTCTGGTGTGTGTGCACTTTAAAATGCAGTTTTACCTGGGCGTCCTCCTATTACCAATCTAATATTTTGGCTAGGGGCCCTGGGACAGCTATTTACACAAAACACTAAGGAAAGAGGTTGGTTGGTAGGTTCATGAGAATTCAGGGGGGACCAACTGGGGGCTGGTCCAGCATGAAAGGCAGTGCGGGGGCCGGAATCTTGGCTGGGTCTCGGCTGGGCCTCTTCTGGGAGAAGAGCTCAGGGCTCAGGCGGTGCCCACTCGCCTTGCAATTCCACGAATGCCCACTGGGGCCTTGGTCCCACCTGTCCATTTGCATTCTACCCGAGTTGGTCATAAGGGAAATCTAAAACCTGCATCAGCTCTTCAAACTCTTGTGGGTATGAAAGATACATTTTTCTTTTATACCCGATATCTTAGACCTTAAAAATCACCAGTGGCATTTTAAATGTATTATTAGTGCAGAGCACGTTATTGTAGTTCAATAAAGAATTCTATGTCTCCAATACACATACTAATAACACCTCCAGACATAGGTACAGTAATTTTCTCAGCTGATACAGTTTAATTAATGATATAAGGACGTAATTACATGTTTCAGTGATCTTTCACATATTTACAGGAACTGCTGTAACGAGCTTAATGAGACTAATTATGTAAATAGCTGATAATGCACAACAAATTACAGAAAAAAAGTCTCCTAGAGTATAGCATGTTCATTTTCTGAGCAAGCTTAGAAGAGGAAAACATTTACACCTGGGGATTGGAGTTAAGACTACATGGCCTCTAACTGTTGTCACTCCCAAACCAGGCAGATCATAACTGTTGGAGGTTTAACAGTTAACTTTTCTTCCTTTTGTAGTTCTGTTGCAGACCTCATGTCCGTTGTTCTATGAGGTTGCTCATTCTGCTCTGCCACTGGCTCGAGTTTCACGATGAGTTTTCAGTAGTGCTGGGTCGTGTACTGCACTCGCTGAGAATGGGAAGGGTACTCAGGGAAAAGGTTGACACATCTCACCGATCTTTTTCATTTCCTTTCTTGTCCTTTAACTGGTATCTTCTGTTTTCATCAATCACACTCACGCGCAAAGCTGTTTCTCTGGATCAGGCTCTAAGTGGTCTGTAGTTAAACACATCCTTGGAGAGTCTGTAATTGATGCTCTACTGTGCAGTTTTAATTCTGGTTTGCCCAGTGCTCCATTCCTTTTGATGTTGCCTTTCCTATTGAAGTGATCAGCCTGTTAGTCCCTGAGAGGAAGCAGGAGCCTCCTTTTAAAGTGAAGTAATGCCCCTCCTTAATCAGCTGGTGTGTTTCCTTTGATTGACATCAGGCCCGCCCTCTCCCTGCCTTTACTGTGGCAGCCCGCTGGATCCCCATCCTTGTCCTTCTTGGGTAAGAAGACTTAAGGAAATTCAACTGGGCCAAAAGAAATATCAACCTTGAGTAGTGTACAGGGTCAAATTTTATTGCAATTCGCTCTGGTGAGTGAGTCTTGCATGCTTTGCACATTTACCCTTTGCCTGTTTTCAGACTTTTACCTGCCCTCCCTCATTCCCACTGTCTCAGTGCAGAAAGCCTCTCCCACGGTTCTGCCAGTCTCCTTAGTGTCCTGTGAACACATTCCAGAATCTAGGTGTTTTTTTTCATTTTCAGTCTCCTTTTCTGCTGGATTTGACCCCTTTTGGAAGTCCTTCTCAAGTTCACTTTCTCCATGAAGCCCTTCACTGTTAGTCTCATTTTTTTTCTCTTCCAGGACACAGTCTACACTGTGTACATCAATTCTGTACTGTCATGCACCATGCATCCATCTAGATGGAAGGCTCTTGAAGGAAGGAAGCTTGTATCTCATACTTCTTTATTCCCCACCAGTGCCTAACAGTGTTGGTTACACAGCAGACATTTAATAAATTCCCATTCATGGATTCAAGTGTTGTAATCAAGTGTATTTAATCTGCATGTGGCTGTGCAGGCTGGGCACAACTCTAGGGTGCACCAATGAACATCAGCTTTGCAAATACATTTTGCTGTTATGCCAGGCCCTTTCTTTTCAGTGCTGCTTGCTGTAGTCACTGATACCACTAGCTTTACCCTGATGTCTCTAGCTTTACCCTTAGTTAGCCAGTTAGCCTTACTCTGCTGGATCTGCAATCAGTCAACTCTTCTCCACGATAAGGTCCAGTATCCTTCCTGGAGGAATTCACAGGCTGATAGGGGATGCTGACATATAGATAAATGATCAAAGTATGCAGAATTGATAAAGAAGATGTGGCATATATGTATATATACATGATGGAATATTACTCAGCTGTCAAAAAGAATGAAATCTTGCCATTTGCAGCAGCATGGGCAGAGCTGGAATGTATTATGCTAAGTGAAATAAATCAGTCAGAGAAAGACAATTATCATACGATTTCACTCATGTGGAATTTAGGAATCAAAACAGATGAACATAGGGGAAACTAAAAAAAAATAGATTGAGATCAGCAAACCATAGAGACCCTTAACTCTAGAGAACAAAGTGAGGGTTGCTGGAGGGAGAATAGTAGAGGGTGGGCTAAATGGGTGATAGGTATTGAGGAGGACACTTGTGGTGATGAACACTGGATGTGATATGTAAGTGATGAATCACTAAACTCTACTCCTGAACTAATATTATATTATATTTTCACTAACTAGAATTTAGATAAAAACTTGAAACATTAGAAAAAATAAAACAAAACAAAATAAAATAAAATCATGCATTCTAGTAAAAAAAAAGGTATGCAGGAATTACAGAAGTGGTGTAGGGAAGGAAGTAACATTTAAGTTGTAGAAGTAACAAGACTAACTGAATGTTGGGCTGAGAAGGGGGTGGAAAAGGAGGTATAGGTCACTCCTTGGTTTTGCCTCTGGAGACTTCATAAATGATGATGCATCTTGTGAGGGAGGTAATTCTGGATAAGGAGGACGGGATTTGAGGAGAAAAGAAGGGCTGGGGGTGTGTGGCCTTGGGAATGCCTGTGAAAGATGGGGGCTGCCCAGTGAAGTATCACTGACTTAATACTGGGAAACTGGAAAAATGACAAGCATTCACATAATCTGCACATGGGTGTGCTTGTGTAGGGTGTTTAGCTTCCAGAGAGAGAGACAATACAGGACAAGAAAGAGAAGAGGCCAAGAGGAGAGTCACTAGGGGGAGGGAGGAAATGCCAAGAGCAGAGTATGGGGAGAAGAGGCCCAGGAACTCAAGGTGCCACAGGCCAATTTATGAGAACTGAGGCTAGCCCATTCCAAGCTCTTGCCTTAAGCAATCAACAGGGGTGATTTCTAACAAGCACAACTGAATATCAGTCTAAGCATGGTATTATCTTTACATATGAAGTGAATGGGTAAAACATCCCTTTTCTAGACTTTTTTTTTTTTTTACATTATTTATGTGTAGAGTAAGTCCTTTGGTAAGTTGTTACCTGTCTAAGAGGAAAATTAGATTAGGATGATATGATGAAACAAGTGTCCCTTAACTGAATATGGAGAGTAGGTTGAGGTGTAAGAACTGACAGTAAGGTGAGATCATCAGGGTCCTTTGGTGGGCAAGGAGGAGACTGAATTGCTCATCTTATTCACAGCCCTGCCCCCATGGCCAGTTTCCTGTTACAGTGAGCTGTGCGTGGCACCCTTGGTCCTGAAGCCTCTTACAGAAAACTCACCCCTTTCCATTTTTATAGGGTTTTTCCCCCTCCACTATCTTCTGTTCTGCTTGACCAAAATCTGTTTTAAGTGTTTATCCCATTGTTGCTTTAGAATTTCTCACAAATGGCTTTAAATACCTTCTATATAATTATATTCTGAAATTTTATTTCTGGTCTGGATCTGTCTCTTGAACCCCAGACTCATGTAGCTAAGTGCCTGGTTCTCATCTCTGGATTCTTCCAAGTCTTTCCTTTTTTAGTAAATGACAACTTTATTCTTCCAATTATAGAGGTTGGAAGTTATCCTTGATTTCTTTCCTCATAATCCATCAAGAAATCCTCCTGGCTCTATCTTGAAAACAGAATGTGACCACATCTCACTATTTTAATTGCTACAGCTCTATGAAAGGCTACTATCATATCATCTCTCACCTACAATATTACACTATGATAATGGGCTGCCTTCAGTCTGATTTCAGCACAAGAGCCCCTTTAGTTAGATATTGAGTATCCCTTTAATACATTTTTGTGGCTTATAGAGAGAATTTTTTACACACTGCTTAATTGTTAAGTGATAAACCAATTTTTTAATTTCAATCTTTAATGTAAATTCTAGTTAGTTACCATATATGGTAAAATTGGTTTCAGATATAGAATTCAGTGATCCATCACTTACATATAACACCCAGTGCTCATCACAAGTGCCCTCCTTGATACCCATCACCCATTTAGCCCATCCCCCCCACCTCCCTCCATCAACCCTCAGTTTGTTCTCTATCATTAAGAGTCTCTTATGCTTTGCTTCTCTCTCTCTTTTATCCCCTTCTCCTATATTTATCTGTTTGTTTCTTAAATTCCACACATGAGTGAAATCACATGGTACTTGTCTTTCTCTGACTTATTTTGCTTAGCATGATAGACTCTAGCTCTATCCATGTCTTTGCAAGTGGCAAGATTTCATTCTTTTAGATGGCTGAGTGATATTCCATTGCACATATATACACCACATCTTCATCCATTCATCAGTTGATGGACATTTGGGCTCTTTTAATAATTTGGCTATTGTTGATAGTGCTGCTATAAACATCAAGGTGCCCCAAGAATCCTTTTAAAAGATAAATCAGACCATGCCATTCTTCTGTTCAAAACCTGAAGTTTTCCAATTTAGAGTAAAAGCCCAAGATGCTGTAATGACATAGTATGATTCACCACCTTCTTGCCCCCGTACCAACTTTGTACCCTGTATCCTCCTGTTGTTCTTGCTCAGGGCACTCCCCTTACTGTGACCACTCTGACTTGGCTGATCTCGGAACATGCTAGGCATGCTACCACTTCAGGGCCTGCTTTTTATTCTGTCTGGATGTTCTTCCTTCCATCCATATAACTTGCTCCCTCCCTTCACTTAGGTCTTCATTAAAATTTCCCTTCTCAGTGAGACTTTCCCATGTACTTTATCTAATATTTCAGTTCCCCATCCTCAAGTTCCCAATGCCCCTTCCTTGCTGAATTTTTTTCTTTAGCAGTTAAATACATTTGATGTACAATACATTCAAACTTATCTTTGTAATTGTCTCTTCTTGCACTAGAATATAAGCTCAAGAGGGAACAACTTGTTTCTTTTAGCTTCTTCACAGCTGTATTCCCTTTGCCTGAAAAAGTGCCTGGCAATATTGGACACACAGCGAATATTTAATGAATGAGTGAGGGAATAAGGAGGACGCAGTTATTTTTGCACAACTTGTCATAAACTGTCTCTCATCCCTCCATACCATTTGAACAGCTTCAATAACACCACTTCCTTCCCAACATTTCCTGCATAAAAGAATTCATAAATTCTATCTGGTACACATGGGCTGGGTATGGAATAACCCAAACTCTTCTCTTTTTTTCTGATCATCATCATGATGTCATCATCACTTGTTGACTCTGCTTTTATGTTCCAGGGACTAAAGCAAGAGCTTGACATATATTATTCCATCTAATCTTTTTAAAAAAAGATTTTATTTATTTATTGATGAGAGACAGAGACAGAGACACAAGCAGCGGGAGAAGCAGGCTCCATGCAGGGAGTCTGATGTGGGACTCGATCCTGGGATTCCAGAATCATGTCCTGAGCCAAAGGCAGATGCTCAACCACTGAGCCACCCAGGCATCCCTATTCCATCTAATCTTTACAGCAACACTAGAAGTAAGATATTATCCTCCTTTTAGAGATGAAGAAATGAAGAGTTAAAGAGGTTAAGAAATTTGCTCAAGGTCATACAGCTTGTAACTGGTAGAGCCAAAGTCTCAGATGGCTCTCATCCCTAATTTCCTTAAATCTATATTTTTTATATTTAGTATATATGTAAAAATGGGGCAATTTGCAAATGGTTTAGGCCACATATTAACAGGCAATACAATGAGCCCAAGTATAGACTAACGCTACAGAAACAAAAAACATTCTTTTAAAAAAGCATGCTCAATTAAGTAATTTGAATTATAGTAGGCACTGCTGGACTCAGAAGGTCGTTTATTTCAATGAAATATGATAAGCAAGATCTCATGCTGACTAATTTATTGAAAAAGAGATAATTAATTTTGCATTTTTCTTAAAAAGTCAAAGGTCAATTTCTTCTAGGGTAAAAAACAGAAATAGAAGCAAACAACTATAACTAATGTCATTTTGTCTTAAATATCCTGGTGAAATTTTTGTCAGTTTTCCAATGGAAGTCATTTGGCTCCCTAAATCAAGCAAATGAATTTAAGAAGCCAGCTCTTTTTTTTCTCCCCTGTATTCACAGATTGTGAGGCTGACACATTTTGCTGTTCATTCAAATAAAATAAAACATTTAATTTAGAAAACTGGTGACAGGAAAGGATTTGACCAAGATAATAGATGTTTTAGAATGATAACGTGGAAGCATACTTTCCTCCTCCCAGAATAAGACATTGCAGTTTTTCCCCTCTTGACATTTCTACCCCTTATTTGCTTATAGAGCAAGGGGGGCATGGGATTGAGAAGAGAAGCTCGGATACCAGGGACCTCTTAACGGCATAAACTGAAGTCAGAGAGTTTGAATGCAGTGTTTAAAGAGGCTGTTATTTCATCATGAGTTTTGTAACTTCATAGAAGATACTTGAGGAAATTAGTATCTTATACTTAGATGTGGATGTTTTATTTCTTCAACAGGATTTTGTAAGACAGAGAACACTTTTTACGAGTTGGAACATACCACTAACTTGATGTTATATCAGAAAAATATGAGGTTCCTTGAAGTCATTAAAAATAACACTCCCACATAAACTTGTCACCTTACAGACACTACACTTCCTTTCTTTTGTTTAAAAAATTGGCAACTTGTCTTTCTAGGTCAATTATTTTACTACATTATTCGTTTTTCTTCCTTTTAAAGCAGCTAATGGAAAAGAAGTAGGAGTAGATTAATAGTAGGTAATAGAAAAGATAACTTTAAATGTGTGCAAGCACACATTGGTTAGAGTACTTCAGCTAGAAGCTAAAGGAAGTGCTCTAGAATTCTACAAGAGAGCATGTGTACTCCTTAGAGTAATAAAGAAGACTCCATTACACAAACCAGACTATGGTTATTTATTAGTACAGGGTATTGGTCTTGTTATGATGTGTACAAATAATTTTTATTTTTCATATGCCTCATTCAGGCAATGACTGCTCAACTGCTTCCCCATGTTTTTGTTGCTTACTGGAATTAATTTAAGCATAAAAACTCTTACCATTACCAAGGTAATGGTAAATGCTGCAAAAATGGAGCTGACCTCTGGTCTATCTGCTGATCAAATCTTTAAGATGTTAACACATTCAGTATTTTCTCCCTTTCCTTTCATTCTTTAATGAAAGTTTCAAAAAAAAATGTGTTACTTTTTCCTTGTTTTTGTCTTTTCTTCCACAACACATATTTAAGAATATAGAACCTCTTACCTCTGTAATGTAGAACAATAATTTTATAAACAATTCCAGAAATTGTCCTTCTTTAACTGGAAGAACAATATGATTAGAGACTATAAATACAGATACTTTTGTGTCTATGTGCACCCTTTACAATTTCCCTCAATTACACTATTACTATTATTATTGTTCATCACCTATCTGTATTTTCAGAGCATGTCCAATAACATGTCCTGCTTTCTGAATCTGTTTGTAAGTAAGGATTTTGCTTGTGTTCTTAACTTTCTAGCTACCCTACTTTTTTGCCCCACTTTCAGCCACTGTTAACACAACCAATGCCTGACTCAGAAAAAAAAGTCACTGTTAATTTCAATGTCATGGCAATTAGCTCACTCTTTCCTATATCATGTCATGACTCTCTTGGATACTTATTCATTTATTGGCGCCTGTGCAAAATACTGGCAATGAAGAAGTAAATGGATACAGACTCTTGGACTTGAGGGGATAGGTTGTCAGGGAGTTGATGCTTGTGATGGACGTTAGCATATTGTGATGAGTCCTAAGAGAGCAATGTGTATAAGGGATCAGAGATGAAAGACTTCACAGACGGCAGGAAGACTTCACAGTGGAGGAAATACTAAGTTGGGACTGGTAGAAGTCTACCAGAGAGAAACAGAAGAACATCTCCCAAAGAGGAACAGGGATAAGGGAAGAATGTGGAAGTATAAAGTGCATGGCTCAGACCAGGCAGATAAAGAAAATGAGTGAGTGGGCTAGGAGTGATTCAATGAAAAGGGGTGAGGACTGTGGAGAATTCAGGACTATGTGCCACATCTAAAGCAGACAGCCATTACTTACATCAGCTAGTCATTGCCCATATGCAGGAATGTGGGCCCAAAGTTGACAGATTTTTCACAAGAAGATATAAGTCCTGTGAAATGTCAAAAAAAAAAAAATTCTTTTGGGCACTGTAAGGCCCAAATAAAACACGTCTGTAGAATAGATGGCTCCACAGACTTCCAGCTAACAATCTGTATGGCAAATATACTCCAAAAATGGTTAGTTCTGGGTAGCAAGAGCAGGGGGATGTTTTGGGAGCTGGATGAGATGGTAGAGAGTCGTAAAAGATACAGAGGGACAGACAGGTTAAAGATAGTTTATAAAAGGTCTCAAGGTCTCGAGTAATTCCTTATCTCGGCCATTTGGGCTCCATTCTAAAGATAACAGAGAACAATAGAACAACTTTTATGGAGAAAAATGCCCTGATTATTAGATTTATTTAAATTTCTTGAAAATATTTATAATAATTTAATTTTTAAAAAATGTAAAGGTTTTATCTATTTATTTATTTGAGACAGAGAGAGGACAAGCAGGAGGGGCAGAGGGATAGAAAGAATCTTGAGTGGACTCCAGTCTGAGCAGAGACTGATATGGGGCTTGATCTCAGGACCCTGAGATAATGAACTGAGCTGAAACCGAGAGTCAGACCCTTAACCGACTGAGCTACTTCGTCACCCTTAATTTTTAAAAAATTCAAAACAAATTCTGAACATAGATCTTTTCACAGAAGTAGTGTGCAAAGAAGCAGATCCAGTATTCATTTGTAGTTACAATTAAGGTTAATCAAGTACTCAGGAATTAAATGAACCATAGGACAACTCTATTACCACCACCACCGCATATGTTTGCAGATATAATTGTGTAAATTGGGGACTGGGCTGGAACTTTCTGCACTGTTAAAAAAAAAAAAAAAAAGGTTGTCACTGGCTTCCCACTCAGAGAATTAAATAGGAATCAGTTTCACTAAAAATAACTTGACATGCACAGGTAGAGTCAACAAATCGGAGCACATCCTTAGACCTTTACCTAGTTATATGCAGAGCTGGGCCAAGTTGGGGTGACCTCATGCCAGAAGGATGTGGTTAAGCTGTAACCCACTGTTTACCTGCCCTCACAGCCATGGCTACTGGCATTGTTTTAGCCACTGCTGTCTACCCTAGACCCCTCTCCCCCCTACCCCCCACCACTATACCCTTTCTCTGCTCACTGAGACCTGGTAATGAATGGACTTGAAGGAAAAATATCTGTTTTCTATCAGTGCTTCAGGGCAAAGTCAATGTGTTGCACACAAGAGCTGTACACACTGCCAGATTCTGGACCTTAATTAAAGTTTCAACCCTTTTTAAGGTGTACTGAAATGGGACTCTGATGATGCAAAATCATGAGTATGGAGAAATCTGACTGCTAATGGGGTTTAATGTTCCTGGTATCTAGTCCTGGCTTGGGTTACAAGTACTGTGGGAAAGATAGGTTTCCTGTGGTCCCCTGCTACAGCTTTAAGTGGAGTCTCTGGTTTACATGGGTCCAGCATGAATTTGGGGTGCTAAGTTGAAACTAATGACTAACGTTGGGCTCTGAGCTTCTAGCTGTGAGAGGTCCTAGAACCAGGACACAACTGTCCTTAACAGTGAAAATGTAACCCCAAAATTCTGTCAGCCCAGAGATACTAAAGTTTGAAAAGCCATTTAAGAGTAAGACTCTGGATTGGGAGAGATGAGATTAGTTTCACTTAAGGATATTTGTAACATCATTTTTTCTTCTGTCTCTCAGTTGGTCTGATTGTAAAATGGGGATAATAATTTGTTCTTTTCTACTTATTAGAAATGGGGATCCTTTGAGTATGTACAGAATTCTGTCAGAGAAAAGTTTTTGATAGAGTATATTATTTCCTTAGTGAAAAATTACACTTGTATAAAAAGAGAAGATACTCTATTTTGATTATAACAAATACTTTGTATTAGAAGACTAACCACATAGAAGTCAGCTTTTAACTAGACTTTAATTTTCATTAATTTCTAATGTTTATTTCGTGTCTCTGAAGTATAATATAAATGGCCAAAGTGAAAATAAAAAAACAGTTTGAAGAATAGATGATGCACTGGAAAGTTCCTGGCTTTTTTGGCACTTCTGTATAGTACATATTGACAGTCAAAGGAAAGATGATCAAGTTTCCTCACAGATGTTGTCCATATAAAACCAAATCTTCTATTCTTACTTTCACCCAAAAAGGAGGAAAAGCATGTCCACAAATAGGGGGTACTTTGGGACTCGACTTTTATGGTTTGCCAATTTCCCTGTTCAAACTTTCACTACTTTCATTATCAGTGTCAGAGACTACACACTCTGGAATCACTTTTGCTCATTTCCATCCCTAGAGATTTGTGTATGATTCTTTTAGCCCCCCTTCAATTATTCGAGAAAAGACTCTGAATTCCTATTTTTCCTCGTCATATTTTTATCTTCCTACTTACTCTCTACCTCAAGCTAATTTGGGAGGGAAGTTTGGGTTCTTCCATTTAGGATGCAAGGTCAGGTCTTTGATCTTTCTTTCTGAGAGAGGTGGGCCATCTACTGTTGCCTTTTGGTATGACTTTTGAAACCAGAAAATTCTGGTGGCAGAAATTAGGTAAATTTAGAAATTACAATTACAAGCAGTTGTATAAATTTACAAATTAGACCTATTAGCATAAGAATTTTAAAACATCGATTTTTTTTTCTGTTGTATTCATTATTCATTGAGCATTGTTTTCAATTGCATGGTCGGTAGGAGAGGTAGAGAAGGAGGATAAAGAACTTAGGAAGCATTTAAAAATCACCAAGGCCCAGGCTCCATCCCTAAGAAATTCTGATATTTTTAAAAAGTAGGCTGTATGCCCAATGTGGAGGTTGAACTCACATACTCTTCTGACTGAGCTGTCCAGGCACCCCAAGAAATTCTGATTTAATTGGTCTGGGATGAGCCCAAACATCAGTATTTTTTTCAAAACTGCTCAGATGATTTGAATATGCCAGAGTTAAAACTACAGATACAGGATTTTGCTACTACTTTTTTTTCCCCCCCCAAGAGGCAAAGGGTCTGCTTTGTCAGGCTTCTTATAAAGCAGAAGCTCCTTCATGGAATATTTTTCTAAAAGTTTTCCAGAAAGAAACTGTCATGAATTGATAAGCCAAATAACCGAATCCCATAAATGGCCAGTCAGAGCTTTCAAATGAACATTTCCTTTTTAACATCTTGTATTTATCGATGAAATGTGTACAGTGAAAGGCTTCCCTTTCACTGAATGTGTCAATTTGTGCTTATTATCTCACCTTTCAACTCTAAAATGAAGATAGTCACAGTAGGTAGCTCCCAGGGGTTTGGGAGAATTAAATGAAATACTGCATGGCCTCCCACAGCATGGAGCCTAGTGCCTGGCAAGAATGAAGTTCTCAGTGAAAGTTGGAATTATTGGTCAAGGGAATTGTACTGTAGTGAGCAATGTATCTTGGTCTCTAAGTGTCTTTTTAATTTTTAACTTTTAAATTTTTACTTAAGCCTGGCTTTAGCCCCTAATGGAAAGTTATATTAAACTTCATATAGGCAACTTGACTTTTGATGCATAGCTAAGCAGTTCAACTAAATTTAACTATGATTTTACTGTCAAAATATGTTCCTACTACTATGACTAGGTGAGAGCACAACTCATAGGACTATAGAGGAATAAACTGAAATCTACTCTTTTCTTCCTAGAATCCTTAGTAGGATACTAATGATAGTGTGTGGGTATGCTCCATAGGTCAAAAAATGCAATCTGGCATTTATCCCTCAACAACTGCTTTACGACAATCTTAAAATGAAATTTTAAAGGCAAAAAAAAAAGTCTACCTATTATTATCTCCTTTTACCTAGCATGGCTGTTTACATTTCTTCTTGCCTTCTTCCAAGTCTATTTGCATGTACTTATTCATATCCCGTCTTTCCTGACTGAAGGGTCACTGTATCTGTTTTGCATTTGATCTTTTCCCCTTAGGCTACAGGGCTTAGTAACCAGAACTCTGGGCTCCAGTGTCAGTCCTTATCTTCCAAGTCCCCAGCATTCTGGCTGTATGACCTCGAGTACTTTGTTTAATTTCTCTGTGCCTCCTAGAGTTGGTGTGAGGAGTTAGTACATAGATACTCCATAAACTTTAGCTATTATTTGACAGTTTTTTGGTAAACCCTTTCAACTTGCTACACAATTTAAATGTTTCTATTATTTAAATGTTCATGTAATTTTTCATTGATGAAACATTAATATTTTGAGGACTGGAAACTACATCGATCCTTAAAAGTTCCAGTTTCTCTTCTTATTTCCAACTTAAATTGATTTAAGCTGACTATATTGGCATGTAATTGAGCAGGTATGCATAGATAGAAAAGAATGAAACAATAGGTTATTTGATGAGGGCACTCTCAGGCAACCACACGAGACATTGTTAAGTATCTCAAGATTACACAAAATGATTTCTAAACCTCTGCTGGTTTATTATGTGGTTCTTCAGATAGGAAGGAGTAACTATAGACTGATACTCAAGTGAGTCTGATCTAGTGAGTGCTTCTTCATCCCAGGTGCCTCCAGGTATGGTGTTGATGAGAAGAGAGATAAGCTTTAGCCTTGTGTTCTACACTTTCTATCTTAAAGAGAAAAGCAACCAGCTGGAGATTTACTAGGATTGGGAGACGATTTGGGATGCTCATTCATTCAGTGAACTGTCGTCGCACACCAGTTACTTGCCAGACTTTGCGATGCAGACAAAAGCAGATGGGGCCTGACCTCCTAAGGTTTACCATCAAGGAGGGCAGACAGATATCAATCAAATGATCAATCGAACAAGCATAAAATTATACCTGTAAGCTATTCTAGGAAGGAAAGATGTGTGGCTCAAGGAGAGGCTAGACTTAAGGTACTTACCCTGACCAGGGAGGCCAGAGAAAGCTTGTCTAAAGAAGCCACAGTTGTGCTGAGAACAGATGGACGAGTGGACATTGACTAGAAGAAAAGGAAGGAGTGCATCCTAGACAGAAGGAACAGAGAATGCAGAGTCCTGTGGCAGGCAGAAGCGGTCTAAGGAAAGAGAATTGAAAGAAGACCAGGTGGCTGGCCACGTGACAGAGAGCAATGAATTACTCTTACATGGATTAAGCCAGCAGTGTGCTGGAGCCGGCTCAGACCAGCTTCTGAGAGCTGGTTTCATGTCTCTCCCTAACTCCAGGGATATAAGGTTAGTAGCTTGAAATCAGCCAAGGTGGGTGTTTTTATATCATAAAAATTGGCCAACTCTTTATTCTCCCCAGAGAGCCGGTTTACCAGCACACCATTGGATGAAATTACAGGGAGCCATACACAGATTTAGAAGCCATCCATTCCATACGGTTCTTAATCTGAGGTTAATATAAGCAGTGAAGACACGGGTCTTGGGAGAGAGGAGATTGTGACTTCCAGGTACTTTCATCCCTTATGCAGCAAGAGCAAACTAATTAGATAGGAAAAATGTCCTCTGGCATTCTAGCTTTACCTTTTTCTTTCTTTCTTTCTTTCTTTTCTTTCTTTCTTTCTTTCTTTCTTTCTTTCTTTCTTTCTTTCTTTCTTTCTTTCTTTTCTTTCTTTCTTTCTTTCTTTCTTTCTTTCTTTCTTTCTTCTTTCTTTCTAAGATTTTATTTATTTATTCATGAGAGACACAGAGAGAGAGGCAGAGATGTAAGCAGAGGGAGAAGCAGGATCCATGCAGGGAACCTGATGCAGGACTCCATCCTGGGACCATGAGATCACACCCTGAGCCAAAGGCAGATGCTCAACCGTTGAGCCACCCAGGCGTCCCTCTTTCTGTTTTCAAATAAAACAGCTCAAGCATCCATATTGAGTACTGTGGGGAGCCTAGGCCTTTCCCTGAGATTAGTAAGGATTCCCAAGCTCACTACCTTCTTCTCCATGACCACCTTGCACATTGAGTTCTTGTTGAATTCTCTCCTAGCTCCCCAGAGCAGCACCAATACCAGGCACACAAAAGAGACCACCTTGAACTTCAGGAAAGATCTTCCTGCTCTAAAACTTCTTACTTGGGTGGTCTACTCTCAGGGCTCCCAAAGCCCTGACGTATCTCTCCTTTTCTTCTCCCTTTCCTCCTGCTCTTATGATATTACTTGGAAAATTTTAGTTCACAACCTTTATTCCAGATTAGGTTCAATGTGCATCCTTGCATATCCAGAAAGCTCCTCAGATTGTCTGCTAAACCAAAGGCAGACAACCAGTGTGACCCTCAGCAGTAAGAATAGCTAACAATATGTTTGAAAGGATCATTGCTCTTTACCTTGGGCAGGAGAACGTCTTTAAGCAGAGTTGACTTCTCCACTAACCAAAGCTCTTGGGTTTCCATTCTTCATTTTACAGAAACACTGGTTTTCCTTCACAGTCATGAGTTTATTATAGCTGGAGAACTGGAAACACCATCCCTTCTCTAAATTTGAGTGGTTCTGGTTTATTTTAGACTGCAGTATACAATTTTCTAGTGTTATTGAGATTTTATTTTATTTTTTTTAGTTCAAACTTCTGGCATAATTAGAATGAAATGTTCTGCACTGCCTCCCGCTCCCTTGGTCTGGAACTCTGGACGCTGGCGTGTTCCTGCAGGTTTCCTTTGCTGTCTTAGCCAGCTTCCATGCTATTAGTAGAATGCCTTCCTGGGCACAGAGGGAGGATATAACCCCGGGGTCTGTCTCCTCCACCTCTTCATCTTCTTACTAACTTACCCAGAATTCCTGTGCAGACTTTAAAGAAAAGGTTCTATGTGACATTTCAGCCAGAGAAGAGAGAAGCTGCTATAAAATAGAAAGAAGGTGACATTATTATTCAGAAAATACTTGGGCAGGTAAAATTTGGTGAAATTTTCCCTGAGTTCCTGGAGGCTTTCCTTTCCAGTCTCTTTCCTATTCCTACAGGAAATAGGAAATTCATTCATGCTGAAGGATACATAACTGATAAGACTTAGTATATTATGGTTTTTAAAGCTATTAACATTTCATAAGGGGAAAAGCAATCAAAGGAAACACAGTTTGAATGGATACAATTATTTATTGCAAAAAGATTCCTTTTTGACACTTTCAAAATTATTTCCCTCAGTTTAAGGATTATTCCTTGAGACTAAATATGAGCAGATTTGGAAGGCTTATTTTTATTTATTTTTTGATGGACAGGTCCCTGTTATACTAATTAAGATTATAATTAATTCAGCACTAATATGTAAAATCGATCCCCCCCTTTGTAGATCTAGACTGAATAGGTCCCTCTTTTTTAAGGGAAAAACTCTTTAGGTTGACAGAGTTGGTGGTTTCTATTCAATCCCTTATAAATGTGGATTGCCCATCCACACTGGCCCCAGTGGTCATCTTAAGAAACTACAACAGGTCTAGAAAAGAAAGAATGCTTATAGCCTGTGTCCTGTCTTGCCCTGAGGATAAGGGGTTCCTAGTATTTTTAATTCTTGCCTTTTGATAGATCTAATCCAAACAAGAAATATTATAAATATCATCTTCTAATCCCTCATGCTGGTAATTTACATTTTGAGGCTTTGATAGAATATTGAGGCAAAGTCAAATGAAGTCATGAGGTCATGACTGGGTTGGCTGTTCTACTAATTCCAGAAATGAGGACTCGAGATCTGTGCAAATGGAAATGAAGGCCAATTAGACATGATTAACATGTAGATTCAAAAATAAGATAGCACAGCATTTTACTCTGAGACTTTGCCAGTAGAGTTTAATAAATTAAAATGAAATGCAGTCAAGTTGAGACATTAGAAAATGATGTTGGGCAATATTATGCAAACATCAAGACCTGGTTAATGGATCCTAACGTTTTGGGAAGATGGAGTCCCTAAAACCCAACAGTGCGTTCTTTTGTGGCTTGATGGCCTTATCCCTTTTCTGAAGGAGAAGACCTGCACAACAAGGAGAAAAGGCGGCATTTTGGGTTCAGGTGAACGTTAAAAACTAAAGATTCGTATGAAGTTTCAGAGTTATCCAGAGCTCCTAAAGTTACTGATATTTAGAGGTATCTGTTCCCCTTTATTTTTGTGTAGTAAGGTCTCTTACCACAAGATCTGTTGGTGATGGTACTACTTAGCTGCTGTGAATGGAAAATGAAAGAGTTAAATAAAATCTTCTATTTGTGGATATAGATAGTAGGCGGCTAGAAAAACAGACCTAAGGATCCTAATTCCCAGATTATTTTTTTAAGCATTGCTTTTGCTCCTCCTAAGAATTTATTTCCATAAAGCTTTAGGCTGTTACAGTGCAAATTGCATCTTGCTTAAGGGCAGCAAGATTTACTTAATGACTATCTGCAAATCATTTTAGAATCTTACAGGAGGAATGTTATTAGAGTGTGGAGCAGTAAATGCTCTCTGTGCCGGGGGAAATCTTCCCCAGCTTACGGCTGCAAGCTTTGATCTCATCGGTCCTCATAATGAATTTTTACCTTGAGTTTTATAGGGACTTTCTTCTAAGGAGAGCAAAACTCAGTGCAGACATTATCTAATTCTTCCTCATAACATTCATATAAAGTTGGGTGGGGCAGATGTTATTACCAACCCATTCTGCAGATGGGGAAAGAAAATAGAAAGTTACACGACTCCCCCAAGGTCAAAAAGAAGCTGAACAAGAGCCAGAAGGATTCCATTTGGGGTTTCCCAATTGTCAGCCTAGACTGACTCTGAGATCACCAAGCAGCCATGAGAACACTAGCAGGGCAGACCAGGTTGTGAAAGGGGTGCAGGATTCTAAGCCAGAGGGCCTGAGTGTGCCCCTTTCTGCACTTACTGTGTGGTGTTGGACAAGTCATTGGTCCTTTGGAATTAGTTCTTCTTTAAAACAGGGCTATTAGGAGTATGTGCCCCACAGTCTGCTGGATTGGATGTAATGCATTTTCCAGTTATGGAATATGATGAAATAGTCCAATTACATTAACATCCCAGAGGGTAAACCACAAGGTTGAATTTCATAAACACAAACATGAAAGTTGATACATATATCTGCTTTATTATCTCAGTTCATTTCAAAATGTACAGTTGCAGTCACAATTGTCCATCATTACATGTACTGTAGATTTTATATGATTTTAATGTGGTGAAGGTGTGCATAAATTGCTATGTCTTTGATTTTTTCTTTCGCTTCTTATTTCATGACCCTCACTCAGATAGGCTCATCTGTGCTTGTAACAAAATAAGACCCACCAGCTACCACATGAGTGTGTACTTTCTTCCTTCCCAAGCTTTTCTCCTCACTTGTTTGTGTCCCTGTAGCTCACTGGGGTGCCTGCAGGAACCGATCCCCACCAGATTCAGTAAATGTTCATTGGGGATGGCCACCACTGAGGCAGGCGTGCTGGGTTCCTTGTGGAGCCCAAAGGGCACTGTGTTCTCTGGAGTTTCAAAGTACCACAGCCAATCTGTGTCGTGAGCAGGAGGGAGGCTCTGTCTACCCTGGTTGGGTTACACCCTTCCCGGTGTCTCTTCCTTCTGTGTCTTGATGTCACAACATTTAGGATAACAGCTTAAATGCCAATACAGCACTTGGGGTCTGGAATCGGGAAGACAATTGAAACACAATTACGGTGCTATACTTAGAACCTCTTCTCTTCTGACCACTAAGGCTTTTAAATGAAACAAAACTGAATCATAACTGTGATGCTAGTCTGGAAATTGTTTTTTTGTTGTTTTTTGTTTTTGCCTTAGGGAAGGTTTTTTTTTTTTTTTTTTTTTTTTGGGGAAGGGTTTTATCCCAGGAGGCACCTCAGACTGTCATGATGTAAACATTGGTGGTGGGCAAACCATCTAGAATAATAGACATGCCCAAACTGCGGATTGAATACAAACATCCTTCTCCATTTTCCCATAGAGTTAACTATAGAGTGAAAAAATTAAGTCAAAGTTAAATATAAATGTAATTTTAAGGTTAGCTTTTTATTCAACATTTTCTGAAATCCTAGGAGCCCCTGGACTTAATTGACTTTGTTTCGTATAGGAGTCGTTTTCCAGTTTATAGTAGCTATTCCTCCCCCTTCAAACAAAGGAGAATGAAAATAAAAAAGAAATATTTGCTGACCACACACAGTTAAAGTTTCAGAGATTATAACATTTCTTAGGCCAACCAATGTCTCATTTATAGTTGGGAAGTCTACATTCTATTGATGTACATTTTTTTTTTTTGAGGGGGTAAATTATCCGAAGTATTTTTTCCCTCTTTGTTCTTATCCATTCCATCTGTTCTATATCCAATCTCACATCTGGAGATAGGAAATTTACGGATTCTAAAATGAGATTCATTGACAATTTGTTGTTTTTACAGCATGAGAAAGTTTTCCCTTGGGGATAAAATGAGGCTAATGACAGTATTCAAAACTGAATTGTTCGGTGTCTGCCAGGTAGGTACACAGCATCTGAAAGAATGCTTTCATTTTTCTATTTGGCTTGAAATAGTTAGAAAATTACTTACTGTATGTGTTACAAAAACCCATGGTTTTTGGTTTTGTCAAATCATATTTGAGACTTTTCCCAGAGCAGAACTTTCAGGAGCTTGAATACACAGCACTGCTATCGGCCTGTAAGCAGAAGTTTGGCTGAAGTATGAATTCCAGAAGAACCCCTGTGTCCAAAGCAGAGGCATAAAGAATCAGAGAGAGAGAGACGTTATGGTATCTCTAGACAGAGTGTTTAAAACATATCCTCTTTTGAGTAATAAGATTTATTATGGTGGTTTTTGTACCATTTCATTTCAGGATACTGAAAGTACTGGAGCAAAAGCATAGAATTTTGTCTCTTAACAGGAAAAAAAAATTTGCAAGTTTACAACTAAATCCATGCTTGTGAAGTTTCCAGTCCATTCTCCTCAGACTAAGCATGTTTGACTAAATATTCAAGTGTTATTCTGCCTTGAAATTTGGAGGTTTTCTTGAATGTGAAAACTGTGTGTGTGTGTGTGCATGTGGGTGTATGCACACTGGCTATTACCTAAGAGAATGGTTACACTGACTAACCCCTAATCAAAGACATAGTAGCTAAAGGCACTGAAGGTCATTTATTTTATTTTTTGTGCTATAGACCTTTGACCAGCAAACCTTGATAATATGCACATAAGAACCCAGTGAGAGAAATTTTCCTGCTCAGCTGATGTTGAATGATCATTAAGAAGCCCTTTCCCCCTAACCGTTACTAATATTGGAGGAGAGTTTATCTTTGTGTTGCATTCAAGGCTCCTATCAGCTACATGGCATATGAAATATAAATAAATACATGACAAAGACCTGCCAGAATGACTGTAGGCTATAAGAGTTATAAGAAAGTGCCAGTAGTGTGGTGTGTTTGGTGAAGAGCAGACTGAAACTGGGTGGCATGGAAAGGGTAGCTGTATTCTCTCCGCTTGTCCCAGAGCAAGAGCAGTTACATCAAGTTCTAGCCTGACCCACTGGGAAAGCACGATTTACCACCCTCACAATCATCGCTGGTGTTAGGTGTAAAAGAAAGAAGGTTTTTTTTTTTTTTTTTTTTTTTTTTTTTTTGTTGTTGTTGTTGTTGCTATGTTTTGTTTTGATTTTAAGAAGTGTTTCAGCAAGTTTAGGAAGAGGAAGTTCAATCTATGCCAAGTTATCACTGATTCTGGTGGGTATTTCCTTTAGTGCTTCTGCAGAGCTGGGAAATCCCCGTTGTCGCCACCCCCAGCAGTTCGGGGGAGCAGCTCACTTAGAAGCCTTTCCTAGATCTGCCTCCTTTTATGAAATCCATGCCCAAATGGGCAGTGCTTAATGTATCTGAATACAGTACAACAATTCAAATGGAGTTTTACTCTTCAAAGAATCTCCTTTTCTCCAACACAGAAGATAACTCTTCCTAGGCACACACATCTTTTCACCCAATAACCTTGAAGCTAGCATATAAAGACATATATTGTTTTTTTTTTTTTTAAGATTTTATTTATTTGAGAGAGAGAGAGAGAGAGAGAGAATGAGCAAGAGCTCAAGAGCAGAGGGAGGGAGAAGCAGCAGAGCAGGGAGCTCGGCCAGGGGGCTCCATCCCAGGATGTTGGGATCATGACCTAAGTTCAAGGCTGGCACCTAACTGACTGAGCCACCCAGGTGTCCCAAAATGTATAGTTTGATAATTTTAAGTTAAGACTTCAGAGTTTCATAAATTTAAATTGGTTTTGCAATTTTAAATTATCTCATGATTATCATTTGTTAGAATAGAGTCAAAATATGAACATTGTAACATACGTTTATAATCTATTTTTGGTTTCCTCATTTACTGAACATTATTGAATATTTATCGAATATTGACATTTTCTGTCACCTGTAGTCATAGTTCTTATTTAACTCTAAGATTCAAAAAATCATCAGGAAGAAAATAGAGATTTCTTTTTCATTTTCAAAGGTAGGGATAATTAAAGGTAACTTTCATTCTGAATAATATAATTTAATATTATTTAATGCCCCTAGGTTGGCTGGAGGAGAGTGCGATATTGGGCATGGATTGTAACTGTTTTCATGAGTCTTTGCACAAGGCATTCAAATGTGTGTTAGGTAGGTCTATATACCAAAGTTATTCAGGGAGTCTTGATTCTACTCTGGGATTGAGAAATAGCCTTGATATTTTGTTTATCATTACACTTTTTGCATTAATTTATATTTTTAAAATCATTCCATTACAATATGGTTTCTCTAGACTCCTGCGTATTTGGGACCTCCTTAAATTTTGTGCCTCAGGCTAGTACCTCACTTGCCTTATCCTGGTCCTGGCCCTGCTTTTCTATTTTTGCTGTTTCCCCAGCTCTCTGGAATGAGTACCTGGAAGAGTCCTCAGCACTGTTTGATAAGTGATTAATGCTGTTTCTGATGAAGACTAGCTGATTGTGTAGCTTGGTGTCTTCCAATATGGGGAGTCTAAGCCATGTGGGCCAAGGGATCCTAATAATGTGCTTTATAACCTCTCCTGGGAAGTGGGGAAAGAGGGGCACTACTCCCTGAGAATAGGCTCATTCACAGCATATGAGCATTTGCAAGCTTATCGTGAATGCAGTCCATGCTCCATGAACATGGCGGCTGGTGTCTCCATGAGTATACAACAGAGACTGTGGACTCAGATCGCCTAGGTTCACAGGCTAGCTCGCCCACCCACAGGCTGTACAACTCTGGGCAAGTTGCATAATTCTGTGCTCAGTTTCTTTCTCTAAAGCATAGGAATATTAATGGTACCTGCCTTATGAGATTTCTGCGAGGATTAAATTAATATATGCATCTTCAAGTAAATTCTCCAGAAAACTGCCTGAGGCAAAAGCTTATGTGTTATCTCTATTATGGAGGGCAATCCCAGGAAACAGGAGAGAGAGAAACAGGAATTTAGTAAGACAGGAAGGAAGAATAAATGCAAGAAGACATGCTACTGGGGTGGCCACAGTTTGTTGGTTGCATGGTATCACGGGGCTTGCCAAAAGGCTGTATAAAAACATCTCTGATCTCTCATTGGTCCAAGTAGACCCATGGGGTTGTGAGTCCACCATGTGTCTAAATTGTATCCTCCAGGTAACTGTTAGGAAAGCAAGAATCTCTGTGGTTCCTGTCCAGTCATTGTGCAGGCCCTGTGGTCTCTTCATGTCAGTCAGAGCCTAACATGGAGGCTCCCCATCTATAGTGGCCACTGTGACTATGGCTTTACAGTCACAAGGACTATAGGAGCCATATTATTGGACTCTGGATTCTTCCCAGTATCCCTAACCCTGGAAACTAGCTCCTGCTCCCTCACCAAAGTAATCTTTTGTACATTTGAAGCAAGTGCTTGTTTTTGACCGGTCCCTGCCTTGTAAACTGTTCTTTGTGATCTTTAACTATCAGGATTCTTTTGTTCATTTGGAGCTCAGCTAAAGTGTTACTTCCTCAGAAAGGCCTTCCAATGACCACTACTGCTTTTCTCATTCTCAGATAAAGAGATGCATTGATATCCTTCTTCTCTTAACTTGTATCCTTATTTTTAAAAACCATATACTTTTGCCTCACAAATGAAGAACATTTTCTGTTGTAAAGAGAAAGGGCATGAATAGGCCCTCGGCTTGCTCTCACACCCTGAGCCTGGCAGTTCACACAGCCAAACCACAAATGGAACTAATGTCTCATTATTGTCTTCCCATCACATCTGACCTATTATGAATCAGCCCCCTTTCCCTGTCAATATCAAAATTGGCTTGTTCAGGAAGTGAAAAGATGTCATGTCTTCCCCTGCTTCTTTTTCATTCAAAAACATTCAGAACAATTAATATTGAGTTTAAACTTTTGGCTTATAGTAAATGTAAGGCTGACAACTGAAATTTGAGGAGAAAATCAGTGAAATGCAAATATAAAAGATACTTTTTACATTTTTTCCTTTTCCCCTCATCTCTCTGTTCCCCACACCCCATGGAACATGTGTCTGGCAGATCCCATGCTACCACAGCCTCTGTCCTTTATTCCAATATTTATGTCACTCATGATGTCTTATCATTTTTGGTTAACATATGCTAAGTTACTCACGAGGCTCAAGAATTCATCTCTTGGGGTGCCTGGCTGTCTCAGTTGGTAAAACATGTGACTCTTCACTCAGGGTTATGAGTTCAAGCCCCATGTTGGGTGTAGAGATTACTTAAAAAAAATTCATCTTGTAGCAAAACTAATGCAGGGGAAGGAAAATAAAATATACTAATATTTCCCCCATAATCATTGCTTAATTTAATTTAGGGTCCTTCAAGGAAAAAGATTAATCGATCAGTTGTCCCTATTTCAAAATTAACAGAAGTCTTTACAGTCTCTGCTTTTTCATCTGTCCCACTGTCAAGTAACTTCTATACAAAGTATAATGATCAGAACCAACGTGTTTATTTAATAAACCCAGAAATAAACACTCTCATTACCAATTGAATCCCTAAGCTTGCATGTAGTACAACTATTTGCCTACTGAACACTCATTTCTATGACACCTTGACCATGGTCACCAAAGGTCCTGTTGGAACCTATCAATAATAGGAATGTACAACAAGATAAGGTTTTGCATTTTAGAGAAGCTTTAATCATTAGGAGGGGCTTTTTTTTTTTTTTGTATATTGAGCTGCAAACTATCCCTTGTGACATTGTCCCACTGATTCTTGTACAGTCTATATAGCAATGCCTCACAAAGCGTGCTCTGTGAACCATCTACATCATGGTCACCTGCGGTTCTTGTTGAAATGCTAGTTCTTGACTCTCCTTCACATAGAACCATTTGAATGGCGATTGGTGGCTGGAGAGCCCGGATTCCTGCTTTCAGAAGCTTTAATAAGCTCCCCCTGCATGCTCATGTTTGAAGACCACTGTTCTGAAGCCAAAGAGAATACCAAGGTCAATGCCACTTATACACCTAGCCCTTCAGAGAGCTGGAGATAGGTATTATTTTCTGTCTCTGTATCAAATCTTCTCTGGACCAGGTGTTCCAGTTTTTTCAATGGTCCCTCATGTGTGATGGTTCCGAGTCTCATTCTCTTCAAACTATGTATCATTTCATTAGAGTTTGTCCTAAAATGTGATGGCCAGAACTGAATATAAGAACTGAAAATCATGCTCCAGCTGTGCTCTGACAGGAGCAGGAGGTAGAGCAAAATGAAGGGACCAATTCCTTAGCCCAGATACTGTATTTGATATGAGAAACCATGAATTAAACACATTTATTTCATTCAATAACTTCAGTGAGCCATTGAAAATTTGGTCTAGAATGAAACAGCTTAAGCATAAAGGCACATTTTCAAAGAGAAGAATATTCATGTGTTCGCTTGAGTGTATGGCAAAACATTATTACTTTGGACTGGCAATAAGGAAGTTTTGGTAGTTGGCATGGGGTTAAGATAAAGATGGCCTTTGGTCTAACTATGCTTAATGGATTCAGTAAACAAAAAATGGTATAAGATATCAAAGAACTTACTTGATAGAACATATTTTTCAAGTACAGATTTCTCCCACTATCTGAAAGTAGAGCTTTCCTATGAAAATTTCCTCAACGGGCAGCCCCAGTGGCTCAGCGTTTTGGCGCCGCCTTCACACAGCTCAGGGTGTGATCCTGGAGACCCGGGATCGAGTCCTGTGTCGGGCTCCTTGCACGGAGCCTGCTTCTACCCTCTGCCTGTGTCTCTGCCATTCTCTCTCTGTGTGTCTCTCTTGAATAAATAAATAAATCTTAAAAAAATTAAGAACATTTCCTCAAGCCAAGATGGTGTAAAATGAAAAGACAGTCACCATTAATTTACATGGAACACTTTTGAGCATTTTTGATGCTGAGTTGCTGAGTGTAGCTCCTGGGGAAGGAGCTCGATGGGCCCCTCTTGCTGATGGGAGTGTACATTGCCTCTCTAACTCTCACTGCAAAGCAAATGCTGAATGGTATTTTCACTTTTTGCCTTTTTTCCTAAAAGCAAAAATCCTCCTTGGATATCTTTTGATTAGTGAAAATAGGCACTAATGTAGATCTTCTCTAAAAGGGAAGAGGCATAACATGAACTTCCAAAAAAGCAAGGGATACCTGTATGAAGTCTGATATTATCTGTATGTTCTCTCAAATTATATGTATACATAAATATATATCAACAATTTCTGTCATTTATGAAATTAAGCCTATAAAAGTATCATAGGACATCATTGTGTAGACATGAAATAATAAAATTGCATTTATTTAAATAATATAATTCAGAGTTTTCAATAGTTTAACTGGTCTTCCCAGCTTGTCTGAGTTGAATAATGGTTGACTACGTGTAACATTTGGTAGACTAGCAAAGGGTTGATAACTTTCTTCACATAATTTAAAATGTTGACATCTTTGTCCTTCATACTGTAACCTGTGTTACTATCTGTGTGAGCAAGTATTTATAAAAATAAGACAGATGCAAACAGTTTGTAAATCTTTCCCATAAAGTCATTTAATATTTAATAACAGTAGACCCTAGGTTTTTTGCTCCCTCTCTTACAAATTCTTAGTCTTCTTCCTGTGACTCCTCTTTTCCCTTCCCCTTTCACTTAAAGCTGGTGCTGAGTCCTTAGCCTTCCCTGCCTAGTTCTCTCTCTTCTTTGGAGAATTCCTTCACTTTTGTGGCTTTATCCCCACTTTTCTTCTACTAATGACTTCCTGATCTATAGCTCTACCTCTGTCCCCTGGGCCAACTGGCTGCCATTTAATTTCAAAAACAAAGTAAATGCTTATCAAACATCTACTCTGTGGTCCTTTCATGACAGCCATCTTATTTTAGTCCTATAACAACCTTGTAGAGTAGGTTCTGTTACTCCTGTTCAAATATGGGGCAACCGAAGCATAGAAAGTTATATTCAGTATTATCTTAAACCCAACATTAGTTTGTGAGAACAGTTTGGTTACTGTCTGTCACCATGGTGTGTCTATGATATTCAGAGACCATCCACTTTGGCACAACAATTGCCTATACGTGACCTGATATAGAGTAAGCACTAAATAAATACTTGAGAATGGCTGAATGATTGGTCAGATACACACTTAGATAGATGCTAGGTAACAATTAGTCTGATTTGAGGAGTTCAAAAGCATCATTTTCGTAGCCCAGATAAGAGATGAAGTAGTTTGGTGGTGGTGTTGTTAGTCATGGGAGAGAGGGATAAAATGGAGAGCCACGCTTCTGGTTTACAGGAAAGATGGCACTTTGTTCAGAGTAGAAAGTGCCTTGCAAAGATCTTTAGGCTCTCACAGTCACAGGATTTGGAAATTGACTGGACTCCCAATTTTCTGGCTGGGTGACCAGATACATGATGTCACCAACTGAGTCTGGGAATAACAGGAAAAAAATCTTCAGGTCTTTGAGCATAATCCTTCCAGATTATTCTTCTTAGTTACCATTTTCATCATGAATTTCTCCTGATCAAGGATCTGTAGTGACCTTCTACTGCACCTCAGAGCAGATAGTGATTTTTATTTTGATACTCAAATAACTTATTTTAATATTCAAAAATTTCATATGTTCTCCTCTCTGGATCCCAAGGGGATTATAAAGCCCTTAACTGGGAGAATATCATATTTTTTACTGTTGTTATTGCTGTTACAGTCCAGGAACTAGCATAGTGTCGGGTGAGTAGTATGTGTGTGATACTGATTTGTTTAAAGGATTTGAAAACAATCATATAATGATGCCTTTGAAATTTATGATTACGAGTATGGAGTGATTTAGAAATACAATAATCTAACTTCCTCTCCCTGAATCTGTGTTACAGTTCATAATAATTGCAAACACTTACATAGTATATTTTATATAATAAATATTAATTCTAAGTGCTTTACTTCTACTGACTCATTTAATCCTCAATAACCCTTATAAGATAAACCTTATGAGACAGATACTATTATTATTTTCTTAAATTTTATTTATTTATTACAGAGAGAGAAAGAGACAGAGAGAGAGGCAGCGACACAGGCAGAGGAGCCTGACGTGGGACTCGATCCCAGGTCTCCAGGATCATGCCCTGGGCTGAAGGCGGCACTAAACCGCTGAGCCCCCCGGGCTGCCCGACAGATACCATTATTATAGATGAGGACACTGAGGAGGTTAAGGATATTTTTAAAAGTTGCACAGCTAATTTGGATTTGGACCTGGGCAAGTCTGGCTTTAATATATACTTAACTATCACACCCTTAATATAACTTAACTTTAATATATACTTTAACTTTAATATATAACCTTAACTTTAATATATACTTAACTATCACACCTGCAGCATCTTATAGGTAACTCAGGATCCATTTATTATTGTAGTTACAAGGTAAGTAGTTATCCTATTTGTCAAAAGTGAATACATGATTAAATGCTAAAACTTTTTCATGTTACAACTTTGAGCAAATATATGTCCTTCCATTTCTTCCATCATCTGATATACTCATACTTAACATCATTAAAATAATAAAAGTTTAAGTAGTTCTTTTACATCTATAACTCATTTGATTCTTACAATAAGTCATGTAGTGAATAGATAATCATTATTATCCTCTATTTTTAGGAAGAGGGTGATACAGCCAGTGCTGGAGGGGTAGAGGTCAGGGCTTTGGTTTCTAGTCCACAGCACTGGTGATTGGGTGTCTGACCCAAACTCTTTCAACAAGAGCATACCATACCTCTTTACTGCCTTGCTGAATTACCAGTAGTTATTATTGCTATTAATTGTTGTGATTTGGGGACCTGATTTTGAATAATTAATTTACTAGGAATCAGTCTGAGTTCATCAATTCACCAAAATGGGGAAGAATAACAATAAGTATCCATCACTCAGAGTTGTTCTCAGAATTAACTATTAATTTGTACATGCTTAGAACAGCTCTTGGCCATATGCAGTAAATATAAACTGTTTTTGCTGTCTTTATTGTTTGTAGCATAAGTATTAATGGCTTAGAATAATGATCTTCTCATTGATAGTGGCTTCTCATGATAATGGCACTCAGAGCTGTTTTATGGAAGACAGGGAGCTTTGTACCCAACTATGTCTGAGATCTCACTTGAGATCTCCAATCCATTATTTTCTCTTTCCTCCTTGCTGAGCTCACTTATATTATCCCAGGCCACTGCTAGGGCTGATGGTGTCCCTGATCTAATTCTCTGTTACACAACAGTAGTATTTTTCCCCAAAGTGCATGTTCTGAGTGGCATCTGGAAACTCAGTACTCTAAGCTCAAGTCTAGAACAAATAAGGAACTAGTTAGAGTACAAAAAAAAAAAAAAAAAAAAAAAAAGCATTTTACTGTTCCTGGCTACTGGTTAACATTTATTAAATAGGGAAGACAAAACTGTTAGTCACCCTTATCAAGTATACCCTGCAGGATTAATGCTCCTATGTTTAACCTTATATTATAGTGATGGTTTTAACTATTTTTCCATATGTTATTACACTTGACCTTAATATTGTTTAACAAATCAGGAAATAAAATATTCAAAACACAGAAATCCACAAGAAAAAGATTTTGACTCATGAAAGGGATACCCCTAACTTTCCTTGTTGGGTAAAATGAATCATAACTGGGTAATGACCTCAGTACAAATGTTCAAACAAAATATAATATTTTCATTTTTCTTTCTCTTTGAATTTTACTCTTACAGATTTGTGGTTATAATGAAACATCCCTCATATCTATTTCAGAGTTATCTTCTGAGACTGGAGCCATTTCTATGCCAAAGCTACACATCTCAAAGATGCCTGGCTATGTATGCTGGGAAACTGATGTCAACAAATGAGCCAATGGACTATTGTGTCCCTCAGAGCAGTGGAAAAATAGTTAAGGTTGCTCCTAATCCTTGGGAACTTCCTTCCTTCTCACCTCCCTGCCCTTGCTCCTTCTTCCATTTTTATCTTCCCTCTTCTTTTTGTTTTCCTTTTCATATTGTTATCTTTCTTTACTTTCTCTTTTATTTTTTTAAAAGATTTTATTTATTTATTTAAGAGAGAAAGACAGCAAGAGGGAGCATGAGCAGACAGGAGAGGGAGAACCAGGCTCCCTGCTGAGCAAGGAGCCCTATGTGGGGTGTGCGATGTAGGGCTTGATCCCAGGACTCTGGGATCATGACCTGAGTCAGAGGCAGTTGCTTAGTTGACTGAGCCACACAGGTGCCCCTTACTTTCTCATTTGTTTTCCTGTTTTCATCTCTTCGTTCCTCTCTTCCCTTCACTCTTACACCTGGATTTCTTCCATTATTTACTTTCATGGCAGCTTGTATATTCAAAATGCAAACTGCCATATGGAATTGTTGAATCACTATATTGTACCCCTGAAACTAATACAACACTGTATGGTAGCAGACTGGAATTAAAATAAAAACTTAAAAGGAAAAACAAAAAACAGAATGCAAAGTGCTGTTTATAAGACTAAGTGACTAAGGCTAAAACATTTATTTGGGTAATCTCTCTGTTCATGCTTGCTTGCCCTATTTCTAGAAAGATTCAATTCCAGCATAGCTTAGCTCTTGATTTACTCTAGCATTTGCTATCCTGCTCCTAGCCCTCCCCATTTATACTGTGCATCTGAATGTGATCTCTGTCTTTCTTACTTTTAGATCTCTGTATTCTATAGACAGCTGGGCTCTGGTCTGTATCATTGAGCTGGGCTCTGGTCTGTATCACCTTCAATGTTATGCTTCTATCTAGCTACCCTGTGGTGAGCCCTATAGTGGGCCTGCCCAACCACCTTCAAGATAGGCACCGTCATCTCTCCAGCTCACTGCTTTCCTGATATTTGCTTGGTCAGCCTCCTAGACTGAATGGTTCAGCTATTAATTTATTATGCTTTTCATTCATTCAATACATATTTATCAGGTATACATAAAAATAAAGTTGAGTGCAACAGACATTTCCTTTTTTCACATATGGCATTTTTTTTCTGGAGGCAAGTTTTTTTACTATGAATTCTACTGAATCCAAGAAAGCAAATAGTATTAATTTCACCTAGCATCCTTCAAACATTAATAGATAATTTTTACACAAAATTAAATCCAACAGACATTTTAAATTAAAGTATGTTTAAGCCTAAGATGTAAGATGCATTCTCACAGCACCAAACACTAAATCATCTTGTTTCATTGGCTCTAAATATGATGTCCTTATAAAATTAAACAAAGAAAACCGGGTGATTGACAGAATTCTTCATTTTTGATTCAGACATTTTGCTCTTGCTTGGAGTCCTAGCCTTAGATAGATGCAATAAGAATGTAGTAATAATTCCCCGAATTATTACTTGGTTGTTGTATGTGTTTACTAAAAATGGGGAAAAACTACATGATAAATACTGAGAAGTCCATGAGGAATCTGACTTATCTCTAAGTACATATAGTTGCAGAAAAATTAAGTTTCAAAACTTGTGTGCGTTGAAGTGAACAGAGATTAAAATCTTTAGATAGAAAGAATAGCTTTTGGGGATCCCTGGGTAGCTTGGTAGTTTGGCGCCTGCCTTTGGCCCGGGCCTGATCCTGGAGACCTGGGATCGAGTCCCACGTCGGGCTCCCTGCATGGAGCCTGCTTCTTCCTCTGCCTGTGTCTCTGCCTCTCTCTCTCGCTCTCTGTCTCCCATGATGACTAAATAAAAATCTTTTAAAAATTAAAAAAAATAAAAGAATAGCTTTTCAAACAAACAAAAGCACAATCAGACCCATAAACACAGAGAATACTTCAATGGTTGCCAGAGAGGAGAGGGGTGAAGGGATAGGCAAAATAAAGGAGAGCAGGAGGTAAAAGGATTTCAATTACGGAATGAATGAGTCAGGGGGATAAAAGGTATAGAACAGGAAATGTAGTTGGTGATATTCTAATAGCATTGTATGGTGACAGATGGCAGCTACGCCTATGGTGCGCTTAGCAGGGTGCATAGAGGGTGGAATCACTATGTTACACACCTGAAACTAATGTAGCATTGTATGTCAACTATAGATCAGTACAAATAAATAAAAACAGCTCTTCATTTGACACAGTCAAAAACAATGCTCAACATTCTTTTTTTAAGATTTTTTTTTGTTTTGATTTTGAGAGTGAGAGAGAGAGAGAGAGAGAGAGAGAGCAAGCGTATGGACGGGGAGGGAGGGGCAGAGGAGAGAGAGAGAGAGAATCTCAAGCAGACTCCACACTGGGCATACAGCCTGTCCTGGGCTCCATCCTAGGACCCTAAGATGGTGACCTGAGCTGAAATCAAGAGTTAGAGGCTTAACCAACCAAGCCCCAGGAGCCCTGATGCTTAACATTCTTATGTGTCTTTATGACTTTAACCTTCAAGAACTGAGCCAAATCCGCTTAGTTTCAATATCTGTATATCAATAATAGCAATAATGTCACTAAATAAAGTATGTTTACAGTTATAAGCGCTGTTAAGTTTTAATTTGGTTTCCATTTCTAGTAATACTTATCAATGAATGTTTTCATTTGCAAAGTAATATACAGAGGTGAGTGGTGGATATATTATTTTTAGTAGCATTCTCCTTAGCTAGACAAGCGCTCTAAATCAAGCCAGTGGCATGAGATCACCCTGGCTCTAGCAAGATGAGCGTTTTGGAAGAAGCAGCCCAATGAGAAAATAGGAGACTTCTTCGAGTCTGGTGTTTGTGCCTCCATGCAAAGATGCTACGTTGCTTTAGGACACCAAACAGAGAAGTTACACGGCATGAGAAGGCTAAAAATAAGCAGTTTTCTAATTTCCCACAAAACCACCCTTGTTTAAGCCTAAGATGTAAGATGCAGTATTCTCTCTTAAGGAGCCATTAAGGAGTCTTAGAACGTGTTTTATTTCATTCAGTCCCTTAGCATTTTGAGGTAGGTGTCAGTATCCTCACTTCACTGACAGGGAAACAACTCTAAGAGGATCACCATGGCAAAGGCGCTACTCAAGCCAACACATCTGTTTGACTTCAATATCCAGGCTTTTTTCTACTACACATTGCGTTTTGTTTTCTCCCCTCCTGTTTGCACTGGGTGTAGGGAATACAGCTACTCGGTCACCCACGGTTGCTGCGAAACGTTGTTTACGCTCAGGCCCCCAGAAGAGTCACGTGCCCTCCCCTCCTGACGTGTTTCCGAAACGCGAGCTCCACGGACGAGAAGCGCAGGGGTGGAAGCACCAACGCCAGCGCCAACGTCAGCGTCAGCGTGGCCTCAGGGGCCCGGAAGGCGCCCCCGGGGCCCGTTTACAACACTGTCGTAAAGCGGCGGCTGCCGACAGCCGACAGCCGGCCTCGAAGTGCCGTCGAGGAGCTTGGCGAAGAAAGGAGCGGGAGGAAGGCTGAGGGGCCCGTGACGCCGAATGGAGAAGAGGCGAGGGGTGAATGGTTAGAGAAGGGAGAGTGAGTGCGGATTATCAGGAGAACACAAGTAGGGCTTTGTGGCGAGAGGAGTGGGTGGGGGCAAGGCCACGAAGAAATTTTGCCTCAGAACAAAGAAAAGAGTAAGCGCTGTTTTATCTTCATTAGAAGAAGTGGAAGTTTGTCTTCTGTGACAGGTTGTTCCAACCCATTGTGTCGTGCTGAGATACTGGATTATCTCAACTGTTCGCCATTAGAAATGTGTAGATTCCCGGGGCCACTTTACAATCGATGCTTAATAACACACGCCCGAGCTCGTGGATTTGGCCGCACGCGTCAGCGAGGTGCAAGTAGCACGTAGTGGTAGCCACCGACCTCCTCACCAATTAGCCAGGATACCTCCTCCCTCAGAGTATAAAGAGATGGAGAATGATGGTAGAAAGCAGAAATAACGCATCTCTTGAAGCCAACTATATGTGATACATAGATTTCCTGGAGGTGAGTTACCATTTGAAGTATGTTGAAGTTAAGGTTTTTTGTTAAGATTTTATTTTATTTATTCATTCATGAGAGAGAGAGAGAGAGAGAGAGACAGAGGCGGAGGGAGAAGCAGGCCCCATGCAGGGAGCCCGACGTGGGACTCGATCCCGGAACTGTGGGATCACACCTGAGCCAAAGACAGATGCTCAACCACTGAGCCACCCAGGCGCCCCTGAAGTTACGTTTTTGAAAAACTTTGGTAAACCTCCTTGGATACCCAAAGGTCATCCCAGGTTCACAGCCTCTTTTCTGGAGGTTTGCAAACCTTTCTGCGGTGCTGAATTGGATTTCATTTGAATTGCATGCAAACTTGGGTCAAGTTTCAAGGGAACACTAGGTACTTCTTTCAGGTAGAAACCAGGTGAAACTCGAAGGGTCCACAGTGGGTTTTGATTTGAGTTTTCTTTTGGGTTCTGCTTGAACTTGACACTCAAAGTGAAACTCAGGAGATCTGAACCTCTTGCAAAATCAGGCTCAAAGGGAGGTTTTTGGAAGCAAACTTGCATGTTGAAAATGCTGATCTGACAGTGCTAATTGGTGCATTAGTTTGCTTTGCCTAAGCCTCTGAATAGTTTCATCTGGAAAAAGAAGGTTTCTCTTAGCATATAGTTTAGCAGAGCCTTGCAAGAAGACGTTGGTCTTGCTGAGAGATTACCTGTAGCAGGGCAAATGCACAAACTGCCCGAATGCCAGATTTCCAAGCAGTCTCCAATGGATCAATTGAATGGATTGATCACGTCCTGTATCGCATTCCTGCATTGGGATTACAGGCATCTTGAGCAATTCAGTTTACCCGATCAATTCAAATTAAAGCTGAATGGGTCTGCGTTACCTAGATAGTTGGTGCTATATAGGTTGGACCACAGTGAGATGAAAATATTCTCTCGGGAGAATGAGTAAGTGGAAAGAATACCCTGGGTTCTCCCTTACCCCCATTAAACATATTCATAAAGACCAATGTATAACAGTCCTTAAAAGGTTAAGCCACAACAAGCATATAAATGAGCCAATCACCAAGACGTTTTACAAGATACGCTTCTGACCTGGTTAGGGGTTGGTGCCAGGGCAGAGGGGATTTAATTTGCTTTTGGCAAGCAAGTCTGAATACTAGACTAAACTTAACAGAAATGAGGGGCTTTTTCAGAAAGGAAACAAGTTGGCAGAATTTTGGCATATCAACAAAAGGAAATCACACAAAGAAAAGGATTAGTCAAAATAAAGATCAAATGAAGATCAAAAATAAATTGGCCTTAATCCAGGAAACATTTGTTGCATTTTACAAGTAGGTCTTTCCTTCCCTAGTGTGAAGAACAGAGGAACCACCTGATCTTTGCCTAAAGGTCATCAGGCTCACGGCATGCTAGTGATGAAATGCTCCGGAGCCTCTGAGAAAGCCCAGCACAGGTGCAGTATTGCAAAGAAATTCAAACCTCCGAGGCTTAAAATTCTAAACAACATGAAGGCAATGAATATTGGTATGCAGATTTTAAGGAATCTGTGTTGTACCAAGTATTCATATTTCAGAAATACTACATTAGTAGCTGCTTTAACAAAATGAGTAGGTAGTATCTATCTATCATCTTTCTGTAGATAGGCATTCTGGAAGATATTGAACTTTTTTAGACTTCCAAAGAGCCTGTTTGGTACATCATTATATCCAAAGCCACAGAATTTGTATGACCTAGTAAAAAATGAAAATTCAGAAACCTTTGTTAAAAAGGCAGAAAAAAGGTGCCGTTAAAATTACTACATATAAGCCTTTTTCCTTTTTTTCTACAGTCTCTCCACTTGTTTTTTTTTATTTCATATTTAATGCCATTTTAAGTAAGGAAATATTGAATTTTGAAATTAGTATGAATCTTACTGCTTATTTTATGCAGTCTTAATGCAAATATAAGAGCAATGACTTCATATGCAGGGTTACTGAAATTACACAATTCATATTTTGTAGTTCATACAAAACTACATACCAGAACAGTGGAAATGTTTTACAGAATTAACTGTTTTCATTTCACTTCTTGATATGCATACATTCTACCAACACTCTCTACCTTCAGCTTACTGGTGAGTAAGGGAGGGCTAAAAAGAAAAGGAACCTTGGGGTCACCCCATGTTTCCCTGAACATAGAGGATTTATGGAAGCTTGCTGGAGAAGGTAACATCCAATGATAGTAGGAGCAAACTATGGACATGAAAATTTCAGGATAATATCATTCTTATAAAGAGGAAGGATTACTCTATGATATTAAATAAGCTGTAGCACAGTTGATTTTATTTTTGGCTTATTTTTACTAGTTCTTGCATTTTTTGGGTTCTCTGTAATCGACACATTTTGTAAATGAGATGTTCACATTCATCATGAGAATTAGATTGCCTCTAGCAAGTGTCAGTGTCATTCAGAAACTTCCATCTTTAGGTTACAGATTTTAAACCCAGCCTTGACTAAGTCCTTCAGATAAGTATTCAAGATGTGTTGGCAGTTTGAATACCTTTTTTAAAAGTATGTCTAAAGAGAAATTCTGGAAAGAATACTAAATCCTGGATTCCACAGAGAAGCTTAAAATGGAATCTGCTGGAAATTGAAACATTACTTAAATATCACATGTGACCTTCAGTGCAATCAAACTGAGGTCCTTCTGGTAGTATAATTATTCTATCTATTTGAGGAACTAATTGAAGCTCCAATTTTAGAAAGCAGCTTTTTTTTTTTTATAAGATATTTTTATTTGTGAGAGAAAAAAGAGAATGTAAGCGGGAAGAGGGGCAGAAGAAGAGGGAGAGAGATCCCAAGCAGGCTCCCTGCTGAACATAGAGACTGACAGGGACCCCATTCCTACAACCCATGAGATCACGACCTGAACTGAAATTACAGGTCAGACACTTAACCTACTGAGCCACCTGGGTGACCCAGAAACACCAGCTTTTGTGTTTATTATACATATTTGTCTTTGAGATGAAATACAAATATTATTTTGATAGGCCCTTAAAAGAATGTTATATATTAATTTCTGAGTTTGAAATGTATTTATTCAAGTTGTTTCATTACTTTGCAAATAAACATATTCAGAACCTAAATTATACACATACACTTATCTTACTGGTACTTGTGAGTAAATAGATGTACAGATGTATCTACTTAAGGAGCTATTATACAAGGATGGATAAATTAGATGAATGTAAGCAGGAGGGGAAAAACATTGTCAGGGCACATACTATAGTAGCTCTTCAATTCTGTAACCTTGGACAGCTGGGACATGGAAGCGCTGACAGATTGGCTTGGCATGAAATGCTTTCTCTTGGAGAAAAGTGTGTATAGAACCTTAAGAATTAAGGACCTAAACATTTTTATTGGAGGTGTAGGGCCAAGAGCCAATGTAGAAGGAATGCAATTACAGTTAATAGATCACCTTTAAAAATCAGGATGAAAAAAGAAAAGTGAATGGAGGCTAGTCAGCCATGTTGTGTGTTTATAATCAGGGTGTGGGGCCTGTCAAAACTATGCACTCCATGGCCACATATTTCCCTAGATCATAACGTCAGAGCTATGCTTCATTAGTCATATGAAGAATCACAGAAGAAAATGTGGGTTAGTTGTGTAAGTGAAACACTACTCCAGGAAAAAACAGCTCAAAGTCTGTGCTCTGGAGATCACGGTTCAGAAACATTTTATACAAGGGAGAAACATTTGTATTCAACAAATGTCATATACTTTTGAATTGTCTTACAGTAGAAGTGGCTTTCTGCCCTCATTTAATGTCCCTTATGACCAAGCATCTGGTCCCCAGCTACATATAGCAACGACTACAAAGCCTGTATTTAATAGGTCTATAATTACTTGTTAAGCAGAGATAAATTGCCAATCTAAATTTTTATTTATTATGACCTAGAACCTTGTTTATCTGCCCTACTTTCCCCAAAGCCTGAAACGGAAATAAGAATTTAATTTTGACAGACATATTTATTCATTTGGGTATCTTCTTTTTCTTTTTGTAAATTTCTTTTTGGAAAGAACAGGCTTTAAAAAGCAAGTGGTCTGCTTCTGTGGTCTGTTTTCTTACACTTACCAGGCAGTGTCTATTCATTTCTTTACCATCTGACCTAAGTGCCCTTGATAATGGCACAGGCGTAAGTGACAGAACAAGGAAAATGTCAACCAAATTAATTTGAATCATAAGTCCAAGGCTGCCTTTATTTCTGGAGTTTTCATTAATCTGTTTTTATAAATTTTAGAAAATGGCCCAAACTGAGCAAATACATTTGTAGTATTATCATGAAAATAGTTTGCTCTTATGGAGTCCTAAAAGGGTCTTGAGGTCCTCAGACCACACTCTGAGAACCATTGCTGTGACAGTGATTACCTCCATAGCTGATTAACAGCATTATAGATAGCTGACTATACACTTCATCTTCACCTTGCTGGTCTTTCGCTTAGCAGTGTATCCTAAAGATCTTTCCACATGAATACAAGGACATCTTCTTCACTTGCTAATTGCTTAGTATTCCATTGCCTGGATTTATCACAATTTATTTTAGCTGTTTTCTTCTGATAGACACTTGGGCTGCCCTGTTAATTTTTTTTTTTTTAATTTTTGGGTTAGCACGAAGTGCCCCATTAACATTTTTTTTCTATAATAAACTAACAATGAATAACCTAGGAAATAACAGCATTTTATATAAAGCAGGTATATCTGTAGGAAAACTTGCAGAAGTGGAATGCAAATTGCAATTTTGCCTGGCCTAGCCAAATTGCCCTTCATGGGCTTTGCTCTATTTTGCATGCCTACCTAAATTACATGAACAGACTTTCTTCCCCAACTTGCTCTTGGGAGGTTTGATAATCTAGTATGTGAACAATATTAGTTTAGGGTAGTTTTAAGGTACATTGCTCTTGTTATGAGTAAGATTGAACATCTCTTCATATGTTAGGACCCTTTGTATTTCCTTTTCTGTGAACTAGGTTTCCTTTCAAGATTGCTGAACTTCTTCTCAATTTCTAAAAGCTTTTAAATGAAGGATTAGAGAAAGTATCCAAGAACCTTTAAAGTATTGCTCATGCTATGAATTTCAAATGCTTTGCCTCAATTTGTCATTTTATTTTAGATTTGCTTATGCTGTCTTTTGCTATTTAGAACTTTCTCATTTTTATATAGTCTAGTTTATGAACCTTTTCCTTATTCTTGGCTTCTGCATTTGGCGACTTAGTTTAGAAAGACTTTTTCAGGGTGCCTGACTGGCTCAGTCAGTGAAGCATGTGACTCTTGATTTTGGGGTTGTTTGAGCCCCACATTGGGTAGAGAGATTACTTAATAATAAAGTCTTTTTTTAAAAAAGGCTTTTTTCTACTTCAGAGTTATAAAGAAATGCACAGATATTTCCTTCTAGTGCCTTTATCTTCTTATATCATAGTTTACATTTAAGCATTGGCACATGTGTAGCATACCTTGGCATACAGCGTAAAAGATGAATTCCATCTAATATTTTTATACACTACCCACTTTTCACAGCACCATATGTTGAAAAATTCCATCTTTCAATTGAAAAGTAACCTTGATCATGTACTAAATTCTTGAGTATATTTGGCTTAAGAGTATATGAAAAAATTAAAATCTCATGAACTAGCAAAACATATTCCAGCAATGCAAAAGTTGCTTAATATTAAAAGTATTTTTATGTAACTTATTAGATTAAAAGATCTCACACCCATTATGTTGATAAATGTTAATGGCAAAATTGAATTGACTGAAAGACCAGAGACACCTCCTGATAAATCAAGAAAAATTACTTATCTAGAAGTTACAGAAGGAAGTCATTGCAATCAGGATACACAGCAAAGAGGCCAGCAGCATTTTCCAATAACAGACAGAGGACACTGGCAGATGTACAATAGCAGATAGTAAGTCCAAAAGTGTGAGAGACACATGAGAACTCTGGGAGTTCAACTGACGTTCTCCAGGCCCAGCTTTTATATTCCTCAGGCTGTGGCGATTCTCCTACAGGCTAGAGTGGATATTTATGAGAAACCATGTCATCAGGGTTAGGTGTATCACCAGTCTTGGAAGACCTGGTGCACACTAGACTACCTGGTACAGTACAGGATAATGTGGTTTATTCAGTATATTTACCCCCCACCGTCAGCCTCTTCAAGATATACATCTTGTTCTAATTATTTTCCTGAACTTAAGAGTTGTAGAGTAAGGAAAACGGTTAGTGTTAAAGTTCTTTGGGAGTTGTGTTAACAACCTATAAGGAGAAAACACCTATTATTATCTCAATAGATGGAAAAAAATTTTACTAGCAAAGAAAAACTCGTAAATATAAAAATTTTAACAAACAAGGTCTTTACCAAGAACCTATAGCCAACATTCTTAGGTGAAATATTAGAATTCCTACAAAGCAAGAATTTCTGCTAAAGTTCTATCATTGAGTATGTATTAAAGGCCCTAAAAATATGCTAAGAAATATAAATATTAAAAGGGAAGAGGTAAAATTACGACTTACGGAGATGTGATTACCTATACAGGAAATTGAAAAGAATCAAACAGATGAACTATAATATCTCATGTAAGAGTCCATTAAGGTGGCCAATACAAGATTGACATACAAAAATAAATAATGTGCTATATATCATAATAACTGATAAGAAAATGGTATAGAAAAAAAATCCCACTCACCATAGCAATAACAAGGAAACATTTTAAGATAATAATTAATAATAATAATTATGATACCCACATGAAGAATACAGTCAAACTTATGGTGTCAAAGAAGAATTGAAAACATGGAGAGATAAGCTATGTTCTTAGATGGGAAGATTTAATATTGTAAAAAAACCTTAATTCTACCCTAATTAATGTATAAGTTTAATGCAACCCCTATTACAGTATTACCAGAATTTTTAATGAAGTTTAAATCTAAATTTCTTCTGGAAAACAATTTTAGAATTCAAAGAGAAAAATATGCAAAAATAATAAAAGATTGGGGGAATCATAATCACTGGAATTTGCATTACTATATATGAAAACATAAGGTTTTACTAATGAACATAGTATGATATTGATGTTAAAGTGGACATAAAGATCAATGAACAGAATAGTCCAGAATTCAATCCTATTTATATATAGATATGATTAACCTTATAACTTAAATCTATGAGCAAAGGTTAATAAATGTTACTGGGAAATTTAATATATTATTTGGAAGAAGTAAGGCTGGGCACAGAGATGTACCCAAATTTCAGATGAAATAGGGGCTATATATAAGCAAAACAAACTAGAAAGTAGAAGATAATTGGACTTGTCTAGCTAATTAATTGAAACGGGATGTGTTAAAAAACCTGAGGGTACACAAAAGACCCTCAATAAATAGGGACTCTACCTTCTTGCAATGCCCAGTGCAGGATCTTACTGTCTATAGAAATGTGTTCAGAAAAGGTGATTCTCTTTGCTAATCATTTAAGTCATCTTTTACTATGCTCTATCCTTAGGTCTAGCCAAGAGCTAGATCCTTATGATAGGTTCTCTGTTACATTGTTTGTCTTGCAAAGAATAGCCATCATTTAGAATCACAGCACATCATAGATCAGGAATGCTCCTTTAGGATTTGATTTCCAAGATTTAATTTGATGTTTTGTGTATGCTTAGAGGGCCTGTGGATAGGACACAAATGGTTTGATCCATTTCTAGACAGCTTGAATACTTTCTGAGAAACAGAGATGAATAAATTATTTGTTGGAGTTAAAACAGTAGGCACTCCCAGACTGCTTTCCTACTGGGAGATTAAAATACTCAAAATGACTGTTTGAGGAACCTCCACACAGTTTTCCAGAGTGGCTGCACCAGTTCACATTCCCACCAACAGTGTATGAGGGTTCCCTTTTCTCCACATCCTCTCCAACATTTGTTGTTTCCTGCCTTGTTAATTTTCCCCATTCTCACTGGTGTGAGGTGGTATCTCATCGTGGTTTTGATTTGTATTTCCCTGATGGCCAGTGATGCAGAGCATTTTCTCATGTGCATGTTGGCCATGTCTATGTCTTCCTCTGTGAGATTTCTGTTCATGTGTTTTGCCCATTTCATGATTGGATTGTTTGTTTCTTTGGTGTTGAGTTTAAGAAGTTCTTTATAGATCTTGGAAACTAGCCCTTTATCTGATATGTCATTTGCAAATATCTTCTCCCATTCTGTAGGTTGTCTTTGAGTTTTGTTGACTGTATCCTTTGCTGTGCAAAAGCTTCTTATCTTGATGAAGTCCCAATAGTTCATTGGTTTATGTATACAATGGAATATTACTCAGCTATTAGAAATGACAAATACCCACCATTTGCTTCAACGTGGATGGAACTGGAGGGTATTATGCTGAGTGAAGTAAGTCAGTCGGAGAAGGACAAACATTATATGTTCTCATTCATTTGGGGAATATAAATAATAGTGAAAGGGAATATAAGGGAAGGGGGAAGAAATGTGTGGGAAATATCAGAAAGGGAGACAGAACGTAAAGACTGCTAACTCTGGGAAACGAACTAGGGGTGGTGGAAGGGGAGGAGGGCGGGGGGTGGGAGTGAATGGGTGACGGGCACTGGGTGTTATTCTGTATGTTAGTAAATTGAACACCAATTAAAAAAAAATTAAAAATTAAAAAAAAAATACTCAAAATGATCCTAATGACTCTATCTTCTTCAGAATAAAGCAAAAATGAACTAATCACTGGGTGAAAATAGCCATAATAGAAGCAAAGCATTCATTTGACTAATGCTACAGGTTCTAAAAGTGTATCTAAAAGATACAATGTATAGAAAAAGAACTACAGTAAAAATTATCTTTCTCCATAGGCCCACACAATTTTAGCAGGCTTTTTGGTCGAATTTCATGAGTATATTGTTGACGACGAAATTTCAATGTAAAAGAGCTTTCAACAATGAAGTCTTGAAATTTTTCACAACTTAGCCCATATATACCAACTTCTACAAACTATGTAGCACATGTTCTATATCAGTGTGAGCTTGAGTATTTATTCCATATTTGCATATTGTTGTTTGTTAATTTAATAGGCATGGGCTTATTTTTTTTACTTTTGGTACCTGACCCTCCAAAACAAGGATTGTTGCATAGGGATGCTAAAGTTATCAAAACCTGATATAGTCTCTATAAATACCCACTCTCTAAAGAGCATAGATCAGCATAGATCTCCAACACATCAACATTTTTGTTAATGAGTTTCCTAATTACTCTTTGGATATTGTAAACATGTAATGATATAAATCAAATACAATACATATTGATTGAGAAGTGAAATTGGAAATCTACAATAAAGTCAATAAAATCAGTGAAAGTAGTGATGGAAAAAGATTCCAATTTATAGATGAAACTATTGACAAATGAGTACTTAGTAGAATTAGATCAATTAATAACCAAAGAAGAAATTATTGACAAGACTAGTACCATAATATAACATTTTGGAGACAAATTTGTATATCAGTGTATTAAGAGAGCACCTTGGAAAATTAGAGCACTTGAATAACTTTTAATGACTCTTGCTGTGATCATTTTGCAATAGGTAGAGAGTGGCATATCCTGCTAACCTATATCTTTATCAGAAAAGTTACCTTAAAAAGAACCAACACTTGGGGTGTCTGGGTGGCTAAATTGGTGAAAGGCTACTCTTGATTTTGGCTCAGGTGATGATCTCAGGGTTGTGGGCTCCAGCCCCACATCAGGCTCTGCACTCAGTGAGAAATCTGCTTGAGAGTCTCTTCCTCTTCTTCTGCCCCTCACCCTGCTGTGTCCTCTCTTTCTCTAAAAGTAAATAAATATTTTTTAAATTTATTATTTATTGATTGATTTTTAAAGATTTTATTCATTTATTCAGAGAGACACACAGAGAGAAAGAGGCAGAGACATAGGCAGAGGGAGAAGCAGGCTCCATACAGGGAGCCTGACTTGATCCTGGGTTTCTAGGATCATGCCCTGAGCCAAAGGCAAGCGCTAAACTGCTGAGCCACCCAGGGATCCCCTAATTTTTTTTTTTAAAGAACCAGTGCTTGATTCATTCTTTGTTCTAATAATTACTGCATAGCTATAGTTTTAACTTCTATAAAATACAGTATGAAATACTGATTTTTATCAGTTGTGGTTACATTTTTAAAAAGACAATCAAACCTTTTTTTCCCCTTACTCTGTACATGTTATTTGTTTTCTATTTTAAGTAGATTCACTTTAAGTGAGTTTTTCTAGGACGAATTATTCTCCGATCATGAAAACCTGTTGTCCTGTAAGCCATTAGCTCTATACTGTGGAAGAAACTTTAAAGGATAAATTGAATACGACATGGTCCATATGCTAAAGAAGCATACAGTTCAGCCAATGTATATGACAGTGCCTCGTTTTCTTTTACCTTCCATGACATGCACACTGTCTTGAGAGGAAATCAAGGATTTTTAATCCATTTTCCTTATTCCCAACATAGCTAGTAGTTCCAAGACCATGGACACAGTGTGGGCTTAACGATTGCAAATTTGAGGTGGAATTTTCATCACTTTATTAGACAAAGTCTTCTTGTTTGCATTATATAAAGATTCTTATCTATTATTACTGCTATTTGATGGAAAGACAATGTTTATTGCTACATGAGATTTTTTTTCCCCAAATAATGATGATATAACTTCAGAGGATAAATTGGCTTTTCTGAAGAAGTTTTATTTTATTTTTTTAAATTTTTATTTATTTATGATAGAGAGCAAGAGAGAGAGGCAGAGACATAGGCAGAGGGAGAAGCAGGCTCCATGCACCAGGAGCCCGATGTGGGATTCGATCCCGGGTCTCCAGGATCGTGCCCTGAGCCAAAGGCAGGCGCCAAACCGCTGCACCATCCAGGGATCCCCTCTGAAGAAGTTTTATTATGATGTTTGAATATGAAGAATGAATTTGAAGTTTTTTCTCTCACATTGCTCTGTTGACTTCCTTTTTTCTTTTAGAATTTGCTGTGGAAAAGAAAAACAGACTTTTGTTAAAGCATTAAAATAATTTAGCTTTTTATCTATAAGAATGAAAATAAAAGAGGGTGCCTAGGGGCTCAGTCAATTGAGTGTCTGACTCTTGATTTTGGTTCAAGTCTTGATCTGGGGGTCATGAGACCGAGCCCTGCATCGGGCTCCATGCTCAACGGGGAGTCTGCTTGAGATTCTTTCTTTCTTTTTTTTTTTTTTTAAGATTTTATTTATTATTTATTCATGATAGACAGAGAGAGAGAGAGAGAGAGAGAGAGGCAGAGACACAGGCAGAAGGAGAAGCAGGCTCCATGCAGGGAGCCCGATGTGGGACTCGATCCCTGGACTCCAGGATTGTGCCCTGGGCCAAAGGCAGGTGCCAAACCGCTGAGCCACCCAGGGATCCCCCTTGAGATTCTTTCTGTCCCTTTCCCTTTGCCCCTCCCCCCACTGCTCATGTGCTCTTTCTCCCTCAAAATAAATAGATAAAAATCTTCTTTAAAAAATGGAAAAATTCTGATTTTGACACACATGACTTGTAACTTATATATGCAGGTTAGCCAAGGCACTTTCAGAAATGATCTCCCTATGTTACACAGTTATCAGTGCCTTTTAAAAATATATTACTAGCCAGGATTTTATTGTTACTAGTGGAAATTCTGCTGTCTACAAAAGCTGTCAAGACATTTATTTATCATCGTAATTTCTCTCCCCTTCTACCTTCATCTGAATGCCTATGAGAATAGAGATAGTTGTGTGAGTGAAGAGTAGTCATAATGTATGTGTATTATAACTGCAATTTCTAAAGAAGAAATTGTGCTTGCAGTCTTGCTCAATGAATGATCTTTAAGGATCTCAATTAGGACTTAGGATCTCAATTTCAGGACTAGACATGCTGGTCTGCTTTCTCTTTAAAACAAAGTTTGTTAAAAGATTGTGATCCAGGAAAATTACACCATGTTTTCAGTTTATTTATTTTTTGAAAGGATTTATTTGTTTATTTTAGAGAGAATGAGGGATAGAGCACACACATGTATGGGGAGAGGCAGAGGGAAAGGGAGAGAGAGTCTCAAGCAGATTCATTGCTGAGCATGGATCCTGAGGCAAGGCTGGATCTCACCATCCTTAGATCACAACCTGAGCTGAAACCAGGAGTTGGATGCTTAACCTAGTGTATCACTCAGGTGCCCCACCAAGTTTTCTGAATGAGATTAAGAAAAATAAATGTAAAAATCAGACATTATATTGATTAAGTATTTTTTCATGATGAGACCATGTATTTTTTTTATTTTTAAAAGATTTATTTTAACATATCCCAAATAATTGACCTCCAAACACACCATTTATTTATTCCTAACCATGACTGTATCAGTTCTAACCTGGTTTTTCACTTGGATATTAGCTACCTGAATGTTCCAATACTGCTTTAACCACCTCTTGGTGTCTCAGCCAAGAATGCCTGTCTCAGTTCAGCCTGGAAATCCACCACAGGGACTTGCTGCTGCTGAGATCACCTTGGGTACAGCTGACACTCTTGGTTGCTCAGTGAGGCTGTCCTTCTACGTTTGACTTGGACTTCCACCTCTGGGACGTGCTGTTCCGTAGTCCGTCTCAGGTGTAAGCGGTCCCTGGAAAATTAGTTGGATCTCCTTAGACTAATTGAATGAGTCTTAGAAGAAAGACTCATTCTTGAGTGCACCTTTTAGTGATAAAAGAAGACTCTTAGGATCAAAGAAAGCTTCATTGCTTCTTCTGTTAACGTGGTGACCCTTTGGGTCCTGAACTCAGAAGCATTATTCTCCTTCCTAGCCTTCAAGGCTTGATATTCAATCCAAATGTGACTCCTTAGTCATTCTGAGCAGTGTAATTTTTTCTTAACCCCACATTTTGCAAACTGTCTGGGAGAGTGCTGTCTCAGAAATCTCTCCCTTTACAAATCCTAAATGATAGACAAGACTTTCTTCTCTCTCACTGCTGCTGTCCTGGCTGCTCGACTGCCCATGTGGCTCCCTTCAATCTAAGTTTTGGAAGGGCCACATGAGGTCCTCCAGTACTGTTTCTAAATTCTGACCATGACAGCTGCCCAGCATCATAGATGCAGCATTATCCTGAGACTCTCTGGAGCTTCTTTATCCTTCACTAAAACTGCTGCCCCCAATGTCTATCTTTGCTATGAACAAAACTGTCCCTGGCCACAACAGATGCTCTCTTTCAGTGATGTAGAGATGATTCCTCTGCATTTCTGCCTTTAGTAGAATGCTAAAAAAAAACAGGAAAAAAAGTCTGTCTCAAGGGCATATACTCTTTTTCCCTCTTTTTTAAATTAAACTATTTTATTTAAATTCCATTAGTTAACATAGAGCACAGCATTAGTTTCAGTTGTAGATTTCAGTTGTTCATCCACTGCAGATAACACCAGTGTTCAGTACATCACATGCCCTCCTTAATGCCCATCACCCAGTTACCCAATCCCCACCCACCCCCAATCTCTCCTCCAGCGACCCTCAGTTTGTTTTCTAGAGTTAAGAGTCTCTTATGGATGCAACTAGACCGGTACTATGCTGACTGAAATAAGTCAGTCAGAGAAAGACAATTATCATATGGTTTTACTCATATATGGAACTTAAGAAAAGAGATAACCATAGGGGAAAGGAGGGAAAAAGAAAACAAGATGAAATCAGAGGGGGAAAGAATGTACACTTTAAACTTACTTGCTGTCTTCTAGCAGAGAGAACAGAGAACTGAAGTCAATTTATCCATTTCTCCCATTTCGCGCCATGAAAATCTGAGGTGGCCAAGATGCAGATCCCCTGACAGAAGTGCTTCTCGTTCTTCAAGATCCACCATGTAACATTTTACAGACACCATTTCTGTTCAACAGGAGGAGCCCCGATTCCCTATCCTGAGTCCCTATCCACATTTTCAACAATCAAAATAGTTTAATCTTTTAATAAAAGCAAAATTAATTTCCTCACCATGAGACATCTGAGTGGCTCAGTTAAGCGTCTGCCTTTGGCTTAGGCCATGATCCCAGGGCACTGGGATGGAGTCCCACATCGGCTCCCTCCTCAGTGGTGATCTCTCTCACTCTCTCTCTCAAATAAAGAAATAAAAATCTTAAAAATAATCTCATCATGATGATCCCTGGCCGAGAGCCCTAGCCTTCTAGGGCACAAACAAACCCCTTGTGTGATTTTTTTGCAGGGAGTGAACCTGTGCAAATTCTGCTGCTTATGCTGATGTGCATTTTATACTGATTTTTTAAAATTTTAATTTTTAAAATAAATATTTATAATTGCTTAACAATTTGTAAAGATTTTTATAATTCATTATTTGTTAAATATTTTCTTGTGTCAAGAACTATGGTGTATTTTTGATTGGAACTCTTTATGGTAGATATTTGAAAAAAAGGGAAAAAAGGAAAGGAAAAATGAGAAGCAGCAATAATTACATTGGTCAGCATCTTTGTCTCTATTTTTCATTCTGCATGATGCTCACTAATAAGCCATGTCTCCCAGTTGCCACATCCCACAGCAGCTTGTCCCAAATGGTAGTGGGGGTAAGGAAGCAGGAATTACTCAACTTTGAAAGGTTTTCTCAACCTATGGATGAATGGATGGATGATCATATGGTTACCTTACTATTTTTAGTGTTTTGTTTCTGAAGTTAGATTACAGGCATCATAAAAAAAAAAAAAAAAAAAAGCAAGGCAGCCTTTGGCCTACAGGTGTCTGTTACTAACTACTATTATATATAGGGTGAAACACAGAAACAAAATGACAACTATGAATTCTGTTTGGTGACACCACAGATCGAATCACTTCTGTACTCGGAAGCTTCCACTTTTTTCCATTTTCAGAATAGCACACAACAAAACAAAATGAAATACCAAGTCCTTTGTGTGGTCTACAAAGCCCTACATGATTCCACTTCGATCTGCTCTTCTGACTGTATCACTCTTTCCTTTCCTGCTGCAATCTATCGAGCAACATTACCTCCTCGCTCTTTCCTGGACATACTGGTATACTCTTATCTCAGGGCCTTTGCACTTACTCTTCATTTTTTTTTAAGATTTTATTTATTTCATGAGAATACACAGGAGAGAGAGAGAGAGAGGCAGAGACACAGGCAGAGGGAGAAGCAGGCTTCATGCAGGGAGCCCGACGTGGGACTCGATCCTGGGTCTCCAGGATCCTGCCCTGGGCTGAAGGTGGCGCTAAACCGCTGAGCCACCTGGCTGCCCGCACTTACTCTTCCTTTAGCCTGGATCTCCCTGTCCCCAGTACCCCTGAGTCTTTTTCCCTCATTTGCTCACATCACTGATCAAACATGACCAGCAGAGAGACTTTCTCCAACCCCCCTTTCTAAACCAGCTCCCTTTCCTAGTCCTGTAATAAGTTTTATTTTGTTTTATAGCACTTACCATCTTTTGTTAAATGTTTGTGTTTTGTCTATCTCCTCAGAGACAATAGACAATAGACAGACTTCATGAGTTTGGATTTTGTGGATGGGCCTGTATTGCCAGCACTTAGAAGGGTACCTGGGAAAGAGCAGGCAGGCACTCAGACAAAGCAGATGTTGTCACTGACCCACTCTTGAACCATTTAAGCCAAGTTCCAGCTGCTAATATCTGCATCTTCGAGTGAGAGGATGCTTTCCAGAAACTGTAGAAGGTCATTTTGGCTACCTAGACATCAGGCTTGAGGATTTACTACCCCAACTTCTGCCAAAGGGCAGCCCTCAATTGATAATTCTCAGCGTTTGCTGTTCAAATACTTGTAGTTTCCTTGTCCTTCAGTGGAGGGGTTTCTGAGTAAGGAGATTGGGGTGGGAGGAGGACTTTTGGGGCTGAGGCAGCTTTTCTTCACAACACAGTTTATTGACTACTTTCTCTTCCCAGTATCATTTCCCCACTCCCCTTCCTTCTTGCACTTGTCAATATTTCCCTTCAAATTCTTTTTTTTAAATGATTTTATTTATTTATTCATCAGAGACACATAGACACAGAGCTAGAGACATAGGCAGAGGGAGAAGCAGGCCCCTGGCGGGGAGCCAGGTGTGTGACTTGATCCGGGGACTCCAGGACCACGCCCTGAGCCAAAGGCAGACGCTCAACCATTGAGCCACCTGGGCATCCCTCCCTTCAAATTCTAGTCTCAGGATCTGTTTGGAGCAATCCGAACCAAGTTGATAAATATTTATTATTGTTGAATGAATATTCACGGTGGATTCTGGATACATGTTTAGAAACAAGACTGAAGAAGGGACAGTTGCAGCACAGTTTTACAGAAGGTGGAAAATCAACTCAGCATCCAAGAGATGGGATTACTACATCCTAGTGAGACAAGGTGATAATATTATGGGGATAAAAAAGCAAAGCAAAGCAAACGTATCTTGGCAGCATCTGAGAATCAGTATCTGCAACTGGATCCTTACAAAGCTATAAGGCTGAACACAGAAATAAATACACGTAATGCTGACTTCACGGGTGTGAAGCCTATGTGGTTGCACAGGACTCCATGTTCAGAATGACCCTGTACTTGGTTTGAAGCTCTGCTGTTGCCATCTTCAAATTCTTAATAGTGTTTTGGGTTTTCTGTTTGTTTTTTGTTTTTGTTTTTTTTTGTTTTGTTTTGTTTTTAGCAAGGAGCCCTGCAGTTTGATTTTTTTTTTATTGGAGTTCAATTTGCCAACATATAGCATAACACCCAGTGCTTACAAATTATATAGCTAACCTAAGGTACACACCATAGTTTCTCATTATAGTTGAGGAAGAGGAATAGACTATCAAGGGTTTGGCATGAGAGAAAGATTTTATAGAGTTAGGTGGTAGAATTTCCTTCTGGTAGAAATTCTAAGGATCTTCCCACAGTTGGCTTTAATCAAGAGTGCTCTTTTCTTATTTCAGATAATTATAGCAGCCTTGAAAGCAGAAATAAATAATTATCAATATTACCTCATACTGTTACTTGGTATAAATCATTAAAACATTTTTGGATGGATGTAATATATATTACTACTTATAGTTTGATTTATACAGAGAAAAAATACAACTGATACGAGTTAGATAAACCATTGTGAAATACTTACAAAAAGGTCACATTTGTCATCTTAATTGACCTCTAGTATTTGTTTTTGTGATATGTGTCCTGTTTGCTGCTGGTGACTTTTCAATTGATCACTCATCTGCCTTTTCAGTTGGAAGGCTGCCAAGGATTTTTGATATTTCCATCTGACAACTGGCTTGTAAGATACTATTTTTAAAATACGCCATTTTGTTTATTTCCATTTAAATACTAAAAAAAAACACCCTCTTTTGATATAAAAAAGTTACTTGAGAAAAAACAATTATCCCTTGTGAGAAATTTTGGTTTGTGGATTTTTAAGTTGGGTGGCAAGTAAGTAAAGTATTGCAGCATTTTCCACTAACTAAAAACAGCTATCATGTGATGATGGCTGTTACATCTGCAGCTGACACCCACTTCAAAGAACAGGTGCCTGTAGATGTTTAAAAAAGAAAAAGCAGCTCTTGTACCAGTCTACAGCAGCCTTCAGGAAGTGATGAGTGGGAGCAGTGGGAAGACTGGCTCACAGGCAGCTTTGGGTCACTATGTCACAGAGCTGCATCAGGGAGCTTAGGTGCTCACTGCCCTTTCTCCTGAATAAGTCTTCAATATCAGGGGCTAAACTGCTGGATGATAACATTTATTAAAAAGTAATGACTTTACGTGTAAAAGAACGAAGTTGGATGCTAACCCTGAATCTTATACAAAAGTTAACTCAAAATGGATGAAAGACTTAAACATAAGAGATAAAAACCATAGAATTGTAGAGGAAAACAGGTAAAAGCTTCATGACATTAGACTTGGCAGTGATTTCTTACATAAGACACCAAAAGGATAGGCTACAAAAGACAAAATACATAAACTGGACTTAACTGAAATAAAAAACTTTATGGATCAAAGAACATAACAGAGTGAAAGGGCAGCCCACAGAGTACAGAAAATATTTGCAAGTCATGTATCTTATAAGAAATTAATATCCAGAACATATAAAGAACTCCTCCAACTTAACAACAAAAAAATCTCTTAACAATTCAATTCAAAACTGGGCAAAGGACTTGAACAGACTTTTTCCAAAGAATATATACAAATGTCCAATTAACACATACAAATAATCAGCAAAACTAATCATCAGGGAAATGAAAATCAAGACCACAATGAAATATCACTTCTTATCCATTAATGTGGCTTTTATTAAAAATAAAAAGCCAGGAATAAAAACTGTTGTCAAGAAAGTGAATAAATTGGAATTGTGCATTGCTGGTGGGGATGTAAAATGTTATAGCTACTGTGGAAAACATTATAACAAAAATGTTAAGTAGAAAAATTAAGCCAAGTTATTGTGTGATTTAGCAATTCTACTTCTAGGTATATGCTTAAAGGTCGAAAGCAAGGACTCTTAACAGATACCTGTACACCCATGCTCATAATTACATTATTCCCCATAGCCAAAAGGTAGAAATAACCCAAATGTCCATAAACAGATAAATGAGTAAATGAAACATAGTATATACATGCAATGGAATGTTATGCAGCCTTAAAAAGGAATGAAGTTGACACGTGCTACAATATGGATGAAACTTGAAAATATGCTAAATGAAATAAGCCAGACACAAAAGAACAAAGATTATATGATTGATTCCACTTAAAAGAGGGATCTGGAATAGGCTAATTCACAGAGACAGAGTAGAATAGGGGCCAGAGAAGTAGAGAATGGGGAGTTATTTATTTATTATTTATTTAATGGGTACAGAGTTTCTGTTTAGGATGATGAAAAAGTTTTGGAGATGGGTAACATTGATGGCTGCACAACATTGTAGACATACTTAGTGCCATGGAGGTGTACACTTAAGCATGGTTAAAATGGCAAATTTTATGTTATATACATTTTATCACAACTTTAAAAAAGAAATCTTATCAGGAATAATATGATTTTTAGAAATTTTGTTAAAAATTAAAAAGAACAATTTTTAGGGGAATCTGGGTGGCTCAGTCAGTTAAGCATCTGAATCTTGGTTTCAGCTCAGGGCATGATCTCAGGGTCCTGGGATGGAGCCCTGTGTCAGATTCCACACTCAGTGGGGAATCTTCTCTCTGCCTCTCCCTCTGCCTCTCCCCAACCTCCTTCTCTAAAAAAAAAAAAAAAAAAAAAAAAAAGTTTTTATTTTATTTTTTATTTTATTTATTTTTATTGAAGTACAGTTGACACAAATACTACATTAGCTTCAGATGTTATTGAATGTTTTACAGTGATAACATGCATATGAATTTTATGCAATAGAGAAAATTACCAAGTGGAAAGCAACAGGTGTTCTGATTGCCTTGCGTCGTGGTGAGTATGATTTTAGACATCTCTCTGGGCATTTCTTTAATGTGGCTGAGTGAGTGAATACATGGACTGTCAGTTGCATGGACTTAGATACAGAACATAAACAATTTGATAAGAATGAGATCATACTATGCATATTATTTTAGAAATAGAAAAGTTATATTTAATTTGACCTAAATATAACCCAGGGGAAAGAAACTAAAATGAAACTGAATTACTAAGATTTTTTTTTACCATTAGAAGGCAGTTAAGACTAGTTCCAACTTAGGTTGGAGGATACATTTTTTTAAAGCTACATGACTCAATTTTGGACAACATGTGAGCTGACTCCATGCAATGAAAGAAAGGTGATTAGTACTCTTATACTTCCATCTCCTCTATCCCAGTCTCCAGAGTTCTGTTACTTCTATTATTTTTGTTTTATTGGAGTTTAGAGCATTTACATCCTATTCTGAAAAATATGGCTCCCCAAATTATTTAGTTTTAATTTTATATCTATATTGCCTTAGTGACCATCAACAGTCTTCTCCCTCCTATATCTATTGTTGAGACTGGTTTCAACACTGCTAAGTTGATTAGCTTTCATTGTTTGTTTTTTTTAAGATTTTATTTATTTATTCATGAGAGACACAGAGAGAGAGAGAGGCACAGACACAGGCAGAGGTATAAGCAGACTCCATGCAGGGAGCCTGACATGGGACTCAATCCCGGGTCTCCAGGAACACACCCTGGGCTGAAGGCGGCACTAAACCACTGAGCCACCCAGGCTGCCCAGCTTTCATTATTAAAGTGGGTTTTTCAGGATGAGCTGTAGTGTTTGAATGCCTTTCTCAATGCTTTTTCAAGAATGCCTGTATCTCTATATTCAAACACCAAACTAGCAGGAACAGTATTCTTGAGTCATATTCTTCCTCCCACAGAGCACTCTGTAAGCACTGCTATACTGTCTTGTGGTGCTGAATATTGCTGAGAAAATACCAGAGGCCTGACCAATCCATCCCCACCCTCCTCTGTAGATAGCTTATTTATTCTGCTTGGATTCCAGAAGTCTTTCATTGGCTTTGAAGCTCAATAACTTCCCCTGTATATGTTCCATTGTGAGCAATCTGTATCAATCTTTTCTAGTATATGGTACATCCATTTACCCACAGAACTAGCTATTCTTTCATTTCAGAATATTGCTGAATTATGTTTTAAAATAACTTTTTCATTAGGTTTGTTGAGGTGCTGTTTCAAGGACTAAATTATCTTCATGTTGAATAAATTATATATGTCTTCAATTTACTCAATTATCTTTGGCCTCTATTTCCCTGTTATTCAATTTCTTTGTATTTTGGATTCACAGGAATATTTCAAGCTTTTTTCACTTAAATGTCAGGTAACTCAATATTCATATGTATATGTGTGTATATATATGCATATATACTTAAATATATCCCATTTGTTGTGGTCTATAGATTTTAAAATCTATAACAGTATAATTTTTATTATCAATTTATTTCTTTGCTTGAGAGCAGGAGTCAGAGCAGCCCCAGTGGCTCAGCGGTTTAGCGCCGCTTTCAGCCCGGGGCAGGATCCTGGAGATCCAGGATCGAGTCCCACGTTGGGTTCCTGCATGGAGCCTACTTCTCCCTCTGCCTGTGTCTCTGCCTCTCTCTCTCTATGTCTCTCACAGATAAATAAATAAAAATCTTAAAAAAGAGAGAGAGAGAGCAGGAGTCAGCATGCTTTTTCTGTAAAGGATCAGAGAGTAAATATTTTAGGCTTTGTGAGGCACATATCATTTCTGTCACATAGTCTTTGTTTTTTTGTGTTTTATAATCCTTTACAAAAGTGAAAAACAATCTTAAATTGCAGGTACAGGCCATACAAAAGTAGTTGTAGTTTGTGGATTCCTGCTCTTAGAATCACTTTATCATCTCACTCTGTTTCTTTATTAACTTGACCTTCTGTTCTTTTTATTAGATTTGTACATTCATTACATTACTTCATATAATAAAGTGCTTGAGAAATCTGCTTCTTTTTCTTATCTTTTAATATTATTTATTTATTCATAAGAGAGACAGAGAAGCAAAGGGAGAAGCATTATTATTCCTCTTCCGGTGGGGAGCCTTGATGCAGGACTTATCCTAGGACCCAGGGATCACAACCTGAGCCAAAGGCAGATGCTCAACCACTTGAGCCACCCAGGTGTCCCTCTTATTTTTTTCAAAAAAAGTTCTTCACCTAATTTTGCTGATAAAATATTTTCCTCCCTCCCAGTATTCCTTCCTGTTTATCCCTTTTCTTCCCTTCTTTCCTTCCTTCCTTCCCTTCTCCCTTTCTTCCTTCATGTGTTTGTCTGGTTGCCATGACATTTTCTTCTCTCTTGCTCATGTTTTATTTAGATGGCTTAGTTCAAACACTCTGCCTTTTATAATATAGTGTGGGTGTTCTCCCTAATTCTCTTCCCATTTACCTCTGGGACCTATTTATTATTTCCCCTCTGGGCTAATATATGAGGGCATTTTTATTCTTTCAAACCACTTTTTAAAGAGGTGAGGGAAAAGAAAGCAAACTTAATCGGGGCTCATGCTGTCCTTGTGGGGAAATCTTGTTCTGCAGTCTGTTTAGGGTGTGAAATGTCTTGTCCTATAACTCACTCCAGTTAGCCAGAGGCATGTGCTACAGATGGGTTTTGGCCTCCCACCCTAAGACAGCACAGCACCCTATAGGGTGATAGGTACTGATTGGCTTCTGCCTCAGTCGAGCTTCTAAGTTAATTTTAGGTGCTTCTACTTTTGAGGAATTTCTCTAGACTTTTCCCACAGCTACCAGTAGCACCCTAACCCTACTCTGCAAGAATTTTGGCTCATCTTTTTTAGTCCTTGCTGATTATGTCCAGGGAAGATTTAGAAGCTGTCATGTTGTGTCCCATCTAAAACTTTTGTCCTCCTACTCACCCCTTTTCTAACTTTATAGTTCAATTTTATTTGCTTTTCCTAGGATGTTTAGAAGAGAGATTATTCAATCCTGCCTTATACCATAATTTTCCCTCAGAAGTCCTTTAAAAAAATCTTCACAGTAAAAAACCCTAGATGATCTATACACCAACATAATGCCAACCAGTGTAAGTTAATTGTAAGAGCTATGATATTTTAAATCAAGTAGAATTAATAATACTCAAATACTAGTGCCAGACTATGAGGCACTGAGGAAATGAAAACACAAACATTGAATGGCAGGATAGGAAATGACCCTCAAAGGTCACATTTTGAGCGTCTTGGCTTTGGGACACTGGTTTGATAGAGTGTTTGCAGTCTACTGTAGAGATTGGATCCATCCAGCACCAAACATACACACGTACACACACACGTACACACATCCTCAACAGTAAAAAGCAGTGCATATATCAAGAGACAGTCTGATAGCAGTTCTCAGTAAAGAGATGACATGACTCCAATGTCTAGAGAGAATGAAAGACTTCCTGTAAGAAAGTGAATGTGATCTGAATCTTAAAGGAAGCATAGAACTCATATGTTCTTTCATAATTTTTAAGTAAAAAAACCCCCACTTTATTCTTAGTTTCAAATTACACTATTTTAAACATGCCATGATTTTGGGCCTGAATCACATAGGTCAGGCTTTCAGAAATATTGTGGGGAAAATCAAAGCTTAATGATGAAGTAGAAGTGAGTCCAACACCTTGTTTTCATGTATATCTTCATCTGAAGGGTACCTTAAAATTGAAGACATGGGAAAAGTAATTCACAGCTTTCTCTAGTATTGTGTTCTATAATCTCCAACTTTGTTTTCTTCTACCAGTTGAAAAGTACTGCAATTTTAAGCATTTGTGAAAGAACAGTGTCTTACTAGATCACTAAGAGACAAATTATGGATCCTTAGGTATAGAAGTATGTCAAAATAAATTTTAAACTTATTTGGAAGAAAATCTGAGTGAGATTTGCTAAGAAATTTTAGAAAATGAAAAGCAATGAGAGAGGGTTGTTCTATGGATTTTTAAGAAGTAATATTAAACCACTATAATCAAAATAAGTGAATTGGTATAGGAATGATTGAACAGAGCAACACTCTGAAAAGTCCATAAACAGAACTGGAAACAAGAAAGTAGTATGTGAACAAAGTGGCATTTCAAATCACTGGGGGAAAGGATAGTAATTCAATACATGGTGTTATAGCAAATGGCTAATTATTTGAGGGAGAGAATATAAAATGTATATTATGTATATCCTTTTATACAGAAGTCTTTACGTATGTAGATATTCCACCCCTAGGAAGATCCAAAAACAGATCTCAGAAACAATATGTTCTTAAATGTTAAAACTAAAACCTTTAAGTGCCAGAGAACCGTTAATATCTTTTCAGTCTCTGGGTCGAATAAGCATTTCCAAGCTTGGTGCCAAAGGTAGCAGATCAAATTATGTAAAAATGAAAACGTGAAGGGGTTTTTGGTAAAAACATTAAAAACTAAAAACCAAAGAAAAGAGACTAAAAAAATACTGCTGTTTTTTATAGCAAAGGACTATTACATAAAGAGTACACAGAAATAAATAATAAAAAGTGTCCCATATAACAGTGATTAAATATGTGAATGGGCTTTTCACAAGAGAAGAGTATAAAATGAAAGACAAATATCTTTTAAAATTTGGGTATCATTAGTAAGCAAAGAAATTTTAGGTTTTAAAAGGCTAGCAAGATGTAATTTAAAGAAAAATAGTAACAAATGGACAAAGATTGTTTTTTATTTGCTGGTCAAATTAATTCACTGCCAGAAGCACTGTGGCAAGCATCAAAAATATTTAACACCTTGACCAAGTGATTCCACTTCCAGAATTTTATCTTAACTATATCTGTGCACAGGAATCTTCATAGCAATACTGGTCATAATAGTAAAGAAATTGTAAACAACCATATGTTCAGTTAACTAAGTTATTTTGTATCCATTTAATAGAATTCCACATAGCCTTTTAAGATGATGTTTTACAAGAATGTTTAATGACATGAAACAATGTCTATTATAGAAGTAAAATGCAAATTACAAATATTGCATATACTTCAGAACAGTTCCATTTTTTCCCCACAGGCCTGTGCTTTTCTCAGTGATGGCATTTCTGGAGATATTTTTGTCTTTCTTCTTTCTTTCTTTCTTTCTTTCTTTCTTTCTTTCTTTCTTTCTTTCTTTCTTTCTTTCTTCTTTCTTCTTTTTCTTTTTTTTACTGTTTTTCATTCCCTTTGTACTTTCTAAAATTTTCTACCATAAACTCTTTTAAGGAGAAAAATATTAAATTTTTTGATAGTGTCAGAAATTTTTGCCAGTAAGTGTCTCCTGAGGGAACCACCCTGATAACATTTTGTGGTTTTGATATAATAACATCTGCTTTCCAGAGTGAATTTAATCCTGATGAAGTGTCAGTAGAGTTCCTTAATCAGAAAGACCAAATTGCTTTGTTCTCCTGCAGCACTGCAAAATTATTTTCACAATTGGGCTGAAAAATGGAGTATGATGGTGATAATCAACGAGTGTTCATTATTTAATTTACCCCTTATACCTATAAAGGAAAAGACTAACAGTGAGCATTTGGACAGGCTACATCAGAAATCTGAAGACCCAGGTTCTAGAACATTCCTTTTGTCCCACCAGCTTGAGGTGTGCTTTAAAGCTAATGAGATAATAATAATTGCTCACATTATTATTATTAACCTCTTGATTACAGATTACTTTCCGTGGCACTTTACTGTATTATCTCTAATTCTCATAGCCTCTTTCTCAGAGTATTAAGTCTTCCTTCCTATTTTCCTGATGAAGGGAGAAAGTGGGGTTCCCAAAGCTTGCTGACTGGTACCCAACTTCAAAGTTGCAGAGCAAGCTGCAAAGATACTTCCAGTTTGTTTCATTCACTAAAGCCCTTTTGCCCCAATAAATATCAACTAAAGGTAGTAGCTTTGGTTTACTTTGGAGGCAGTAGTTTGCAAAGAAAAGCTCAGTAAATTATATTGATCAAAAATCCAGACTTAAAATCCAGAACGCTGTGTGCGGATCCCAGGCCGTTCACTTACCTACTAGCTTTGTGGATCTTGGGCTCTGACTTCTGTGTATCCCAGCTTCTTCATTTGTAAAATAAGAACAATAATGATGCCTGCCTCAAAACATCTTAGGACAACTAAAAGAGTTATAAGTGATGTGCTGGAAATAGTGTTTGGTACTTGTTAAAGTAGTGATATGTATTTATTGAAGAATTAATAAAGAAGCAGTTTGGTGCCTAATTATGTAATGTTGATAGTGTTCACTCGTAGAACTACTAGCCTACTTAGAGTTTCGTGCATGTGTCATTCCTTCTAGTTGCATCTATTTCTCTTGAGCAATGCCCCTATGTGTATATTGAACTAATTGATGCCTTTTTATCACCTGGTCCTCTGCCTATTTGTAGAATCTGAAAAATATGATCAGGAATATCACTAAACTCATCAGTTCATTGACTAGGTTGAAGGTATTTGAAAAGACTTTGTATTAAAAATGTGTATTTATTACTAGCATGGATCAGTTGTCTTCTCAGTAGCTTTCTTTAAATACAGAGGTTTAAGAGAAAATAAAAGTTCTAAAAATCATAATTAGGGTCAAATATAGAATTAATACTCATAATATGATAGTTCCTAAGTATCTCAGCCACTCTTTCAAATGTGTTTCAGACACACAAGATAATATGAATACATGCTTTTCTAAAATTTTATGGGATTCTGTGAGTAGGTATGGGTATAAGTCTCATTTTTTTAAAGATTTTATTTATTCATGAGGGACACAAAGAGAGAGAGGCAGAGACACAGGCAGAGGGAGACGTAGGCTCCATGCAGGGAGCCTGATGTGGGATTTGATCCCAGGACCCCAGGATCATGCCCTGAGCCAAAGGCAGACAGACATTCAACTACTGAGCCATCCAGGCGTCTCTAAGTCTTGTTTCAGTATTTTCACGTGCTTGGACACTAGCCTTTTAAAGAGTTTGTGACATCATACAAACTTCTGATTATGTATTCCTGCCTAGGTTTGCAGGTACAAAGAATATCTTCATGCATTTGTAAAGTCAGAAAAGACAGCCCTATTTCACAAATAATAAAAGAATTATTAAACAATCAAACATGAGGAAACAGAGGAGTAAGTGACTTGGTTAAGCACATGGTGTAAATTAGCAGTGCTAGTTAATTAAATAATGAATTTTTTGGCAAACTATTTTTCTGCTCACTAAACCAGATTAGATTGTTAAAATACATATGTAGAAAGAGAAAATATAGTTTCTCTCTCAGTGTGGTTTATTTTTCAATTAATTCATTACAATATGTATGTATAAAAAAAGCATATCAAACAACGAACTATGGTGTGCCAAGTACCATGGAAGATGTAGAGAACCACAAGAGAGAATAAGGAAAGCTTGGGAGGTAAATTGATCTTTGGAGGATATGATTTTGCTATTGTTTAGAGCATTTCAGATTATTTCTTTGTTCACAGGTGATCAGGCATTAAAAAATATATAAATTCAATTACTTAATGGAGAGCTCAGTTGCATCTAATTTACCCATCACATTAATTCACTTGTTAGTGAACAAATGCAGTAAGAATATCTGAAGTGGTTAGTATCTCAGAAGATTTTCGGCCTCAGGCCAGGCCATTTTCACTTAAAATGTAACCATAATCATGCACATGTCAAAACGCATTCACTCTGAGACTGATATTGGTTTTGAAGTAGGTTAATACTTGTTTAAGTATAGACAGTGAAAATATCTCCTAGATTTTTCCCTCCCTCTTGCTCTCTCTTCCTTTGCTTATCTTTAAGTGCTCAATGTTTGAATACATTGAAATAGCATTTTTATAACATATATTTTTGGAATTCTACTTCATAGCTAACTTACAATTTAAAAATATCTTTTTATTCTTTCAAAAAATGATCTAGGATGGAAACTCCAAATGCATCCTGTATTACAAAAGTGTAACCAAGTTTCATGTTAGACTTGAAAGGCCCAGAATATTTAATCTTATTTACATTAAACAATGGAATATAAATCCAACAAAGCCTCAAAGGTTTTAAAAAATTGTTTTTGGAAATAAGAAAACTTAATTTAAGCAGTAAAGATAATTATCATGCTTAAAAAATATAAGTAGCAGTGAATCACCAAGGACCATTTTACTATGAGTCATAATGATATGTGGTCAGAGTCTTTAGGTTTGCTGCTTTTTTTTTTTTTTTTTTTTTTTTTAAAGAATACCCTTTGGTGGTTTTCTTCTGCCTCCGGATTTTTCATAATTTGGCATTGCTTTCTGGGGCTGAGACTTTTCATCTCTAGAAGATTCACTACACTATAAATACAGTCCTTGTGGTTCACATGGTACAACAGAGCTGTTCATACAGTCCCCTTCAATGTCACCTACTCAGCTCCTTTCTCCACCCCATCCTGCCGCATGTGCAGACATGTAAAATGTTCAGTTGATAAACAGGATGGCTTAAGGTGAAAGGTGAGAAGAAAAAAGGATAATATGAAGTATTTTAAGGGTAAATGTATTACAATTTTGTATCCCCCTTGGTGACTAACATAGTTACTCTGCCTATAATAGAACATTAATAGATACTTGATGACAGAAGGAATGCATGAATAAAAAGGGTAACCTTTGAGTATAGTTTGTAGCCTCTTTTATTGTATTTGGGAAAGTGATTTAATTGAAACAACATTGTAAATAAGGACACTGGAATAATAATAATCTATGTTAATGGTACCTTATAAAACATATAAACACTTTCACATAATTTATCTCATTTGAACTTCACAAAACTCTTGTTAAGGAGGCAGATGTTATTATAGTTGGAAAATATAAGGTACAAGATCAAAGATGACAGTGTCTTCCTTCAATATCTCACTAACAAAGCACCGACCTCTGGGAGTGTCTGTCCACTGGATAGCATGTCATTAGTTGTGGTCATTGTGGTATGCAGCAAACCATTCCAAAGATTAGACTTCCACCAGTTTAGGGATGAAAAAATGAGTCTAATGAGTAGCCTTTATGTAAACATGGACACAGTGGCGGGGAGTGAGATGGGATAGAAGCTTATAAACTAATATTAAGCAAGCAATAAACATTTAATGAGGACTTACTATGTGCTGGGCGGTTCGATAGTTTCCCTTTCATATATTTTCTCCATTTTGCAAATGAGGTAATTGAGGCTTTTAGAGATTGAGTGATTTTCCTAAGACCACACAAGCAAGTATGTGCTAGGGACAGAATTATAATATCCAAAAAGTATGATAAAGGTTCTTGTCTTCAAGAGTTTGAAATTTTGTGGGAGGCAAAACTATGAGTTACGTGCATCAACTAGACAGAGATAGAGCACAGAACAGACTCAGTTGTCCTAATTAAGAATTCAAATGGTGCAGATGGCATGAGCTAGAGTGGCTTAATTTTTAGAGTAGGAAATCTGAGCTGACCCTTGAAGGGTGAGTAGATTTGGACAGACTATATGTAAGGAAAAAGTGTTTCAGGCAAAGTAAAATGCATCAGTAAATTGCCAATAGAGAGGTGAGCAAAACAGAGTCAAGAAACAATAAAAAGTCTGCGATCATTTTCATAATCTTAACAACTGGCAGCTTTTATGATATAGGGCATAGTGCTAGCAACATCAGCAAATTTAGAGGCCTTAGACACTTGACACAAGGAGTCAGAGGGGGCGATCGAGGACTGCAGTGGCTGATAATGGTTTCATAGAGGAGCTGAATCTTTAGTTCAATTCTAACAAAACCTTAGCACTTAGATATACACAGAAGAGGAAAGCCAGACCAGAAGAATGCTCTTGGTAAAGACATGCTGGCTTTAGGTGTATTTTAGTAGAGAGCAACACTGTGATGGACCTCGGAGGCCAAGGTAAAGGGTTTATGGTTTTTTAGTCAAAATTTAGGACTAAAAGTTTTGGAGTTGCCTGTCAGGAAAGGCAGACATAGACTAAGACTTACTTTTTTTTTTTTTTTTTTAATTAGCCATGTGGCTGTTTATAAAACTGATCGAAGGAGAAGAGAAACAATAGTTAGGTTTAGAACTGCTTTTCTTGTCTACAAAAGAAGACATTGAAAGGTTACACCAGGGCCCTCAGAGGCCAGGCAAGGAATGCCAGTGTGCATAAGGAGTTGGCGGTGAGGAATGGTGGGGATTGTGAAGAGCTGGACAGCACAATCCCTATATTCCACATTTCATAGCTTCTATTTGCTCACATTCTAAAATTTCTGAGAGGATGGGTACATCTCACAGTTCTGTTTCACCACCAGTGAGGGGGGGATTGTAATGTAGTTGTCATTGCCTGTGCATGCATTAACTTGGTCAAGCTGTTTGTGTCATGGCCGATTCAACGTAATTACAGGTATTATTGATACTACATGTATTGATTTTAATTGTAATATGTCTTTTAAAAGAGTATGCTATTATTGGGCATTAAAGTCAAGGTAAGGTATCCAAAAAAAGGCATGTAAACAGAGAAGGGGGCATACGTTTGATAATTAGCTGTATTCGCTTTTAATCACTTCCATAACAAGTTTACACAAATGGTGCTTTAAAACAGCACAAATTTATTATCTTATATCTCTGTAGATCAGATGTCTGACATAGGTTTTATCGGGCTAAAATGAAGGTGGCTGTAGGACTGTTCTCCTTTCTGGAGACTCCAGGGGAGAATCTGTTGCCAGCTTCCAGGGGCTGCTCACATTGCTCAGCTCATGGCCCTCTTCCTTCATCTTCAACACTAGAAGCAGAGGGTTGACTCCTCAATCACATTCCTTTCACTGTCTTGTATATTCCATACATCTCCCTCTATTGCTGACCTTAGCTGGGAAAGGTTCCTGCCTTTAAAGATTCATGTAATTAGGTTGGGTCTACCTAGATAATCTTGCCATCATCTAATGTTAAGGTCCTTCTTTACATCTGTAAAGTTCCCCTATCCCATGTAAACTAACATACAGAGTCCAGGTATTAGGATATTGATGACAATGGAGGCCATTATTCTGCTTACCATATTGGTAAAACAAAAATTCATCTTTTAAAATGCCCATAGCTCCATATTCTTGCAAAGTAACAGTCAATACTTTATGAGATCCAGAAAAGGAAGTTATCATAAAAATAGATGCAGCTGTTATATTTTGTTCCTGAGAAATATACAAAAGATTTTATTACAAGCCAACCAGTGGAACTAAATAAAGGGAAAGTTGCCCAATCTCTCAATGAATATAAAATATTTTATAGCCAAGAGGCTTTCCTGATTGAGGTTTGGAATATTGAAGGGATAACAGACTGTTTAAAATCTAAGCCACATAACTTCTCACTATTATAGTGTCTGAATTAGTTCAACATTTTGCCCAGTTAAGTTCTAATGTATTTCAACCTGGACTTGTTAGAACTATGTTGTCCTCTCTTTGCCCCTTCACCTCTTTCTAGTATAAAAGAACAAGACAAGCTTCACCAGTTAAGGTATGTGTTATTCCTGGGCGAGGGTATGTTAGTGACAATTTCCAGTGTGGGTGGATTTAAGCTTCTGAAGGGTGAATATTTTCCAGTTTGCCTTTCTATCAACATCAAACACTCTATTGTCATATCTGCCCCCACTTACTGCTTCTATCTTGTGCCTATTTTAAATGTTCTCAACCTTAAGATCTTTTACAAAGTTCTTGTTTCATCTATTTAAGTTATAATTAATTACATGGAAGCTTTTTGAGAACCTACCTGTGCCAATAACTGTGTCATTCATTCATTCATTCATTCATTCATTCATTCATTTTTGACTGCTGTTAATCAAAGAAGACATAAATATATGTAAAATTCAGCTGTTGTAAGAGCTATGAAGGAGAGATACATAGTATTATTGGCCTGTCAAAAAACATTTGACCTAGTCCAGGAAAGAAAGAAGGGCTTTCTTAAGTGATGATTCAGAGATTTAAAGGAACAGCGGGATTTAAACAGACAAAACTAGGGACATGCATAGTACTTGGCATAGAGTGGGCACTCAGTAAGGGAAATGTTGAATAAATTGTGTCTTGCTCGTGTGTTGGAATCTCTGTTCAACTTTGATACTAAGTCTCTGGGAAACCTGGGTTGCTTTCGATTTCAAAGTGTATCACTCTGGGATGACAGCTGATGGTGTCTTTTCAATCCCTCTATAGTCTCTTTTAAAAGCTGGCTTTCAGGGACCGTTAGCACCTGCTCACTGGAAGAATGCCAGCTCTGTTTGAGATCATGTGATAAGAGAACCATGGCCTTTAGCTACACAGCAACCACACAAGTAGCTGTGGTTTGCCTAGAAAAAAAAAAAAAAAACTACTTTAGAAACTGCCAGCCTCTGGAGTTGTTGTGACGCTGTCTGTCCTCATGTCTGGCTGTTTGGCTGTTTGTTCCCATGTGTACTGTGACTCATGTTCTGTCTTGTCCCTTTGCTGTATGGTTTACAAAGGTAAAACTCCCTCAAGGGAAAAAACACAATCACATGACTACTTTTAAAGTGGTGGAACTTAGGTTTTGAATCCACTTGTGAAGGGAATGTCCTGTGGAATGTGTTTTGCTTAAAGAAATAAAACATAATCATAATAAATATTAAAAGTATTTCCTTGGTGGTGGTGAAAGGGCAGGAAGGCATGGAAAGGAGGCAGGCCACAGGTGGTATTTCATGAAAGTCATTGGTAATATGCTAACCAAGACCTGTTTGAGGAGATCCTTGCTTGCCCAATACATCAAGGTAGAAAGCTCACACAAAAAGGCATGGGGTTCTAGGATTTATGGGTTGGGAAGGGTAAGGAGATGGTTGTCCTAATCAACCACCTGGTCCAGCGGTGTCAGTTCAACCATAGCTCCCCTGAGGTTTAGCCCTCAGCACCCCCAGCTTTTTCTTTTTCATTAAGTCTCAAAAGGATATGTAAGTTTTTGTCTTAATTCCTATGGCTATGACATCACCATAGAAGCCAAAGTCTTTCTACATAGTCATAAATACCCTGGTCCAGTTCTTAACCTCTGTCAATATCATCACAGAAAGAGGCTTTCCTAACACTAACAGCATCAATATGCCAAATGTATTCTGTGTATCAAGTGTGAGAGTTCACCCATCATTCTGTAACCACGAAGGAGTTACCATTTCCATTTTATAGAAGATACTGAAGTGTAATGATATCACCGGGTTAATACAATTCAGTTACTAAGGGACGTGTGTCTATGTGTGGCTTTTGTGGCTCTAAAGCCTGCACTCTTTGTACTATCCCCAAACAGTATTTTTGGTACTCTGGTTTTTGTCCTTTTTTTTTTTTTTTTCCATAATCTAGTCATCATGGATAAGAATCATGAATAAATCACTTCATTGCTCTTTCCAGATCTCAGACTAATTTGCCTAGTTTCAACAATGAGGTAACTATAATAATACTCAAGTGATGGGAGTTCAGAATAATTTTTTTCCTCTTCTTCCTTTTCTCTTCTAGATGTGCTGAAGTTAAAGAAAAATAGGTGCCATTGTTTTTTTTCTTTTAACACGTCATTTGAAAATAAAGATCTTTAAGGATCACTGCGAGCTGGGATGTTCAAGTGAAAGTTACCCATACTGACTTCCTGCAGGTGGAATATTCTAAACAGTGCTGCTGGTATTGTAGCTGTGATTATCTCTGAGATTTGAAAATCCATAATGTAGAATCACAATGGTAGTAACAGAATAAGGTGTGGAATACAGAAACACAAAGTTCAGAGCCTTTACTAAATTCATAATTAATTTAAAACCCAGTCAACCAAAGGAAATTATTATATAAACAAAAAGAGAAAATGCATTAGGAGAACTACCTTGTATGAAAGCAGTTGGATTTGTCTTTCCAAGGTGTGATTGCACACACAGAAACACATTAAAGCATTGGCTCAGGGCATCCATCAGGCCGTGCAGCACATTCATCTGTCTCTCTGCAGCTATGGGTAGCTCCTGTAAGAAGTATGCTGGGCTTAGTGGGGGGAAATAATAAATCAACATGTGCCATCACAACCTGCCCAGCAGCTCCCCCGCTGGCCCCAAGGTTGGGGGGAAGTAGATCTTCTGAAGTTGGCTAGAAACACTCAGGCCTAAGCTAAGAGGTTAATTTGTAAAATACTCAAGACATTTATTATTCTTTTTTTGAACACAAACATACCATTGTTGACTTTTTCCCAACATTTGACTGTAGAGGGGTGAATTTCTTTTTGTATAGATCATCTACCAAGAAAAAAAAATCCTCTAGAGCTTACATTCAAAGGCAATTTGGAATTTAATTAAATTAAATAAATTAATTACATTAATTGGAAGTCATTTTAAAACCTGACTTGTCTCCTTGTAGAGGAGGGAGACTTTCAAGTTTGACTCAAATTCTTATATTAATGTTGCCATTTTATTTTTAAATTTTACTTATTTTATTTTTTAAAAATATTGTTTATTTATCCATGAGAGACACACACATACAGAGAGAGAGAGAGAGAGAGAGAGAGAGAGGCAGAGACACAGGCAGAGGGAGAAGCAGGCTCCATGCAGGGAGCCTGATGTGGGACTCAATCCTGGGACTCCAGGATCATGTCCTGAGCCAAAGGCAGATGCTCAACCCCTGAGCCACCCGGGTGTCCCCAATGTTGCCTTTTTACATTTCTGGTTGACTGGGTTCTAAATTAATTAATTAATTAATTAATTAATTATGAAGGAAGGAAGGAATAGCAGTCGCTGAAATTCAACCTTGACTCTATCTAATCTGTTGAGAATGAAATGAATGCGGCAAATTTAAAGCATAGTCTCCAAGAAAAGATCAAAATTAATGAAGAATCTCGTAAACATGGTAGAGATGCTGTAATCATCAAAATAATTGGGAGTAAAATCACTATAACCTTAAAGGCACTTTTTACTAAAAAAATTATATAAGAAATTTCCCCCAGGAAAACCTTAAAAACGAACAAGAATCTATGTGATTGACCCTGGGTTGTCAGAGCAAAGATTATCCAGGATAAATAAGAGGTGGTGGCTGATGATTACAACCCATTTTTAAAATGGCCATATATATATAGAGAGATATATATATATCTCAAATATATGAAAATACTCAATAAGATTACTGTTGTATATTTCCTTTATATCAGAAAAGAAGCTAATATCTTTGGTAATTAGACTGAAGGGTCACCTTGAGTATTAGCCCAGTAGATAGTTCTAAGAATTTTGAGCACTTATAAGAATGCTTGGTAGTCTAGGATTGCTGAAGGAGAGTTATATATCTCTGAAGAATGTCCTTATCATCAATTTTCAGTTTATTCTTACATGAAATCTTTGATTCATGGCAAAAGATGAAACTGAGTTCAGTTGTAGTAGTTCAGGACACGAGAGCAGAATAAGGACATTTCAGGCAGGAAATGAGAAAAAAGTAAAAAGGGGTTTTGTGATAATGATAGATTTTCAAAAATTAGAGAAAGAAATAAACAGCATTTTTCTCCTAGTCCATGCTGTGTATCCTTCCCTGAGCCTGACAAAGCCAGCTCACAGCCCCCATTTGAAGCATCTGTCACTACTTCTGACTTCCCCTCTTCATCTGGTGTTTCAAATGATTTCTTTTTAAGATCATAAACCATATTCTCTGCAGTTAATGACTATGCAAAAGTGGATTTTTTTTTTTTTTTTTTTTTTTTTTTTAGTTTCTTTGTGTCTTCACTTTTTTTTTTTTCCTGTTTGCTAGGTCCTCCAGATAGTAGTTGTTCCAAGAATCTGCTCTAAGTCAGTCCTTTCATATGTCAAGCCTTAAAAAGATAACCATCCATACTTTGGACAGCCTTGCAGAAGATCTGATTATAACATCTCTTTACTTCTTTACTTATAGTAGAAAAGTATTGTGTTTCTTCAAAGGGTTAAAAGATGTATATAGAAATAAAAATAGACACTTAATATGATACACAGTGAAAAATGAATAATTTCAGAAAGCATCCAACACTAAAAGTACACATGCAAGAATGTAGTACAAGGAAATATGTGGAAATCTTAGTAACCCCATCACCCATCAGAATAATTTTATTTTTGTTTGCTTGTTTGTTTTTCTCCTTAAGGAAGTGAAAATGGGGGAGAGATAGAAACAGAGTTCAAAAAAAGGTAGTAGGTTAAGTAAATACATTGCTGTATATGAGTAAGTTTTTTGAAAAAACTATGAAAAATCTGGCAATTGAGTAAAAAAATGGGTAGCCGCATATCCATTATGCAAATTCAAAAGGAACAAATACTTGTTTTGCAGACTATGGATACCTATTCTAAGAGCAAGACAAAGCTTTAGAAAGAGTAGAGAATAAATACTGTTCTGCAGTAATAGATCTTCAAAAGAGTTTTCAGCAAATATATAATAAGATCTGGAAATGAATATTACTGATACACTATACAGCCTTTGCTGAAAGAGGTTTTTCCTATTCGTCAGAGAAACCCATTCAGGCTAGCTTAAGCAATGGAGGGATGTACTACTTAACCACTCACCTATTGGTTACATCCACTTCATTTCCTGCCATCACAAATGAGAGCTATAATCCACACCTTTGTACATATATCCTTATATTGGCTATGAAATAGATTGCCAGCAGTGAGATTACCGAGCTAAAAATACATGTGTACTTTAATTTAAATTTTAATAGATGCTTTCCAAAAAGGTGTTAATAATTTACATTTCCAAATACAATGTCCCTGCAGCCTCTTCAGTAAGTAAGCATTGATATTTTAAAATATTAGTCTTGTCTAACAGGATAAAATAAAATCTACAAAAAACTAACAGAACTAATACGTGAATTTGTTGAAGCTATAGAATACAAGGTCAATGTACAAAAATCAATTCTGTCTTTACATTAGCAATAAACAGATTGAAAATATACAGATTACAATAGCATAAAAAGCATGAAATACTTAGGGATACATTTAACAATATATATGCAAAATCTGTATAATGAAAACCATAAGATGTTCTCCTCATATTGGTCTATAAGGCCAATACAATCCCAAACAAAATATTTTTTTGGTGGTAGTGGCTATTTAAATCATTAAAAGTAATTTCTTATAATAAGAATGTATCAAAATGTTAAAACATAGTACCTGATTTGCTCTAGGAGATAATAGCCAAATATATAATACAAACTAAAATTTTCAGAATACCTAAACATTTCTCTTAAAAGTCAGGTGATTGTATATCCTTTAACAGAAACAATTCTGACTTATGCCTTTTGTCCTGATATAATTAATGTCCTCTGTCACTCTCAAAAATACTTCGATTTTGATACTAAATTATGTGGTCATCTTACCTAATAAGAACTCAGTGGTTTAATTTTACCACATTAAGCCAAAAAGTTTAATAAAATTTAATACAAATTACCTGCTTTTATGTTAAACTGGCACATTCTTGTGTAACATTTTAATTCCCTTATTGTTTCTTTTATTACATATATATTTTTTGTTATTTTCTTAGTAGTTTTTCCAGAGATTGTCAGTAGCATGTAAACTTAAAACCATTAGATTAAGAGAGAACTAATTTCAATATTATACAAAAATTTTCCCCAATATAGCTTCATCCCCTCTTCCATTGTGCTATTAGAAGCCTATCAACACAGTTACATGATTGTTATTCATACAATTGTTATTTTAAAAATTTTTTAATATATTATTTATTTATTCATTTGAGACACAGAGAGAGAGAGAAAGAGAGAGAGAGAGAGAGAGGCAGAGACATAGGCATAGAGAGAAGCAGGCTCCATGGAGGGAGCCTGATGCAGGACTCTATCCTGGGACTCCAGGGTCACACCCTGGGCCAAAGGCAGACACTTGACTGCTGGGCCACCCAGGGTCGCTATACAGTTGTTTTTTAAATCAAGTAAGAGAAGAAAAGACTTATCCAAAAAATGCATGTAATGCTGTCTTTTATATTCACATATATATATTTTTTTCCACTGGTGCTTTTACTGTTTCATGTGGGTTCGAATTATTGTCTGCAGTTCTTTCATTTCAATTTGAAGGTCTGTCTTTAGTATTTTTAGTATTTTGTTTATTCTGTAGTGCCTCAATTTTTTCACTTTTGAAGGACAGTTTTGCTGGATATAGAATCCTCATTGGACAGTCTTTCTCTTTCAGCACTTTGAATGTGTTACCACACTATCTTCTGGACTTCATGGGTTCTGATTAGAAGTCAGAATGTTACAGAGGATCCTTCGTACATATTGAACCATTTATCTCTTATGCCTTCAAGATTCTTTCTTTATCTTTGTCTTTTAACAGTTTGACAATGATTTATCTAGCTCTTAATCTCTTTGAGTTTATCCCACTTAGTGTTTATTGAGCTTCTCAAATGTGCAGATTAATGTTTTTCATTAAATTAGGAAAGTTTTAAACAGTTATTTCTTCAAATATTCCTTCTGCTCTTTTTTCTGTCTCCTTTCCTTTTAGTATTTCCATTATATTTATCTTGGTACAATTGATGTTGTCCTGCAGATCTGAGGCTCTGTTTATTTAGCTTCATTCTTTTTTCCTGCATGTTCCTTAAACTGGATAATCTCAATTGATTTATCTTCAAGTGCACTGATTCTTTCTTCTGTCAGTTGAAATTTGATATCAATCCCTTCTAGTGATATTTTCATTTTAGTTATTGTACTTTTCAACTCCAGAATTTCTATTTGGTTCATTTTTTATTATTTCTACTAATTTATTGATATTCTCTATTTGATGAGGCACTGTTTTCATACTTGCCCTAATTCTTTAGCATAATTTCCTTTAGTTCCTTAAACGGATTTAAAGTCTTTGTCTAAGCCATCCAATGTCCATGTTTCTTCAGAGACAGTTTTTGTTGACTACTATTTTCCTGTGTATGAACCATACTTTCCTGTTTTTTTGTGTGTGTCTTTAATTTTTTTTTATATTAGAAACTGGACATTTAAAATAATATAATGTGGCAAACTGGAAATCTGGAAGCCCAAAGTTTGTTGTTGCTAATGCTGTTTGTTTGTTCGGTGACTTTCCAAACTAATTATGTAAAGTTTGTATATTTTGTTATGCATGGCCATTAAAGTCTCCACTCTGTTAGCTCCGTAGTTAGCTGGTGAGTGGTTAGAGATTTTTTTTTTTAGATTTTACTTATTTATTCATGAGAGACACACACAGAGAGAGGCAGAGATATAGGCAGAGGGAGAAGCAGGCTCCTTGTGGGGAGCCTGATGTGGGACTTGATCCCAAGACCCCAGGACCATGACTCAAGCCAGAGGCAGGTGCTCAATCACTGAGCCACCCAGGTGCTCCTAGAGAGGTCTTAAAATGCCTTTGACTAGTAAATATTCTACTCCTTGCTGAAGAATTCTGTGTGTGTATGCCTATGTGTGTATGTGTTGTTGAGGCATACTTTCAGCTCTTAGGGAGACAGTTTTTGTTATGCAAAAAGGAAATTACTTTTTGTACCATATATCTTCTGTGTCTTAAGTTAAAAGCAATGTAAAATCCATGACACATTTTAAATGAACAAAACTCAATACTACTTCTCTCTAAATCTCTATGGATTTCCTTTGTTTTCTAATTGAAAAAGAAATGACTGTCTTACTGTGCTCAGCTATCCCAAGGACCATGTGGCAATGCTTACAAACACCGTCTTTCTACAACAAAATACTTGCTGTTCACAGAAATAAATGTGTCAAGCATACATTAGACTTAGATTGTAAATAATTGAACAGGCACAAGTCTTGAGCAGATTGTCTGCCTAAACATCATTGTTAGTATAAAATGTGTTGCAGTGAAATCATGCTTCTGATAATTCATTGGAATACTGCACTATGCCCTCCAGCATATGGAGTGGTAATGTTTCAGAACATTTTTTAATGTTCTGTTCCATTTGATGTCTTTTTATGTATATCCCAAAGCATGATTAGACATTTAATGTTCTTTAATAAAATTTCTGAATCCATAAAGGCTTACTTCCTCTAATTTAAGATTAAAAGATTTTAGGGGAAACTCATGGTTAGAACTTGGTGGCACAGCTTCCGTGTTTCCTTTTGGACATATTAGCACACCACTTTTTATACAAAAGCAAATGCTTTAATGCAAGGAAGTGGCTGACTTCTGCGTTTCCCTGTGTGACAGACTACATGGGGAATAGCCTCCTGAAGAAATAAGACATTGTAAATACAGGCATGATATTAAGTTACCCTCAATATTTGTGACATGTGTTTCCCATATTTCGCATAATTAGTAATACCTAATTTAATTAACATATTTTAACTGAATCAAAATTTCACAGCAGCAATGTATATTATCAATGAAACCTACAAAGGTTTTTGAATCTCATACAAGACTTTGTGCTTTAAGCTGAAAATATCAGTAGTGATTCACCAAGTGATCAACATGTTACTTCAAAATTCATTTGTACAGTAGACGATAATGAGAGAAGAATCTAGCATTTGTGGAAGAACCTATCTTTTGAGTTACACTGTTCCCTATTGAACACTTGCATTTCCTGATTTTCAGCATTGCAGTAAAAACACTCTATGCTGAGTGCCACTATATGTAATTCAGCTTTTATCACGCTATCGTGACACTGAGTTCTTCTCAGAAATTGGGGGATGGAGCATTCATTTCCTACAGTTCATGATACTCTTTGTCATGTGGAAATCTAAGAGGTATTCCTCACGCCTTGTGTTTTACAAAGACCCTCATGGAAATGATCTCTTAGCCTATTTATAGTCTCTCCCTCCCCATACGATTCTGAATTTATCAGAGACCTAGCTAGGAATTAAATGTCATGCTGTGCTCTTCACTCACCAATCTTTCCCTTTAGGCATTTGCTTACTAAAACCTATTTCCTTCTCTTTGTACCAAAACAAACAAACAAACAAACAAACAAACAAACAAACAAAATATGCTTAGCTAATCCTGAATGACAGTAGTGGACATAGTCTAGGCTCAAACTGAGGATTCCTTCTCTACCTGCTGTCCCAGCTGGGCAGCACCCGGCTTCAAGGTCTGAGTCCCAGGTCTGTGAACCCCCTCCTCTGATCTCCTGGGGCATCAGCACCAGCCAGGCACAGCCACTCCTCAGAGGCTCTGTTGAGTCTTTCCTGTAAGGCCTCTAAGTTCTGATAACTCCCACTTCTTCCTTTTTGCCTTTGGGTGGTAGCCGCTTCCTGGGGTTGCTTATCTGTTTTACCTCAGTGGCCCCTTTTTGCTTTTCAGTTCTTTAACACTCATTCAGTCTTTCATTATATTAACCTGGTGTAGTTTCTGTTTTTCTGACTAGATGCTGGTGGTTAAGAGGGCGGGGGAAGGGGGGTGGCATGATGAGGCTGAAAGGACACAGAATCCTTTGCCTCTGCCAGAGTGAGAGATCTTTGCTGAGAGAACACCAACAAAACAGAAAGCAAACATAAGAAGCCAGTCCTTTCTTCAGCTCCAGCCTCCATGCCTCCCTCTAGTATCTGTTATTGGCTGAATCTAACTGGGAGTCAGATGGCAAAGGAGAGATGTGCTTTGCAGTCTCAGCCCCAGCATCACAAAACAGGGTGTAGAGGTGAGATAGTCACGTAATAATCAGTACTCGTAGTTTTGACCATTGTTTTTATTTTTTTATTTTTTAAAGATTTTATTTATTTATTCATGAGAGACACACACACACACACACAGAGAAAGGCAGAGACACAGGCAGAGGGAGAAGCAGGCTCCATGCAGGGAGCCTGATGTGGGACTTGATTCTGGGTCTCCCGGATCATGCCCTGGGCTGAACCAACACAGGCGCTAAACCACTTAGCCACTCAGGGATCCCAGACCATTGCTTTTAAATATTAATGGTCTCCTCTGCACTTCTGACGAGTCTTAGGGAGTCAATGCACTGTGTTAAGGCATGAGGAAGGGAGGCATTCCACAATATATACAGAACTAATTCTTTTTTGTCTTAAATAAACAAAGATGTACATTGTTATTTCATTACTAACAACTTCCATTTAGTTAAAAAAAAAGAGAGAAGTATGTGTCCATGCATTCCAAGATAATTTGATAGCACTATAATCTAAAACTAGGAAATCAGAAAGTAACAAGGAGGGAGTTGTAAAACTTAGTTGTAATAACACACTGTAGAAAGATGCAAGGGTGCATGTGGAGTCCAAGCAGCAGGGAGCAAGTTAGAACCCTGGAGTCATGATCCTATCATGCTTTTATCTTTACTTTAAAAAATGTTTTCTATTTTACTCACCCTATTTATTAAGTAAATATACCTTTTTATTTATAAATATTGAACTGCATCTATTTATTCATTTGTTAATTCAGAAAGTATTTGTTGAGCCCTTACTATAAGCCTGGAAATGTGCAAGATATAAGGAATATAGTAGCAAACAATAACAACAAATAAACATGTTTCTGTGTTAAAATTTTCAAAGACAGGCATGAAGTGAGTAATATAATAAAATGGTTGAAATTTATTATAAGGAAAATTGCAAGTTCATAGCTGGTGTACCTCACCGAGTCTATGGAGTTGGAGATCTTCCTAAAGGAGTTACATTGAGGTTGAAATCTAAAGACGGAATAAGGGTGTAGCCCTGGTGGCTCAGTGGTTTAGTGCCACTTTCCGCCCAGGGCGGGATCCTGGAGACCAGAGATCAAGTCCCATGTTGGGCTCCCTGCATGGAGCCTGCTTCTCACTCTGCCTGTGTGTCTGCCTCTCTCTGTGTGTGTCTCATGAATAAATAAATAAAATCTTTTTAAAAAATAAAGAAGGAATAGAAGTTGAACAGGTGATGGAGAGTGAGGAGGTGAAGGAAGAATGGAGGACAGCACAAGTGAAGTCATACTGGGAAGGAGTCAAGAGTAAGGCAGGAGAGAGTATTCTGGGTGAACAGTTGGTATTCAATGACAATGTTGTTTTCTTCAGACGTATCCTTCTTACAGTGTTACATTACTTTTTCCAGTTTGTATCTCTGGTTTCTAACAAAAGGCTTGCCATATAGTAAGGGTTCAATAAATACTTGAAAAATGGGCACCTGGGTGGCTCAGTGGTTGAGTGTCTGCCTTTGGTGCAGATCGAGATCCTGGGGTTCCAGGATTGAATTCCACATTAGGCTTCCCGCAGGGAGCCTGTTTCTCCCTCTGCATATGTCTCCCTGCCTCTCTCTCTGTCTCTCATGAATAAATAAATAAAATCTTTTCCAAAAAATGTATGCACGAATGTGTTTTCCCTTTCCCAAAGTATAGAACCTCATTGATTTTCCTGTGACCAAAATGCCAACATACATTTAGGTTTAGGCATTTTGGTTTTAGGAAGTCCAGTTATAAGTCCAAAGATCCTACCCCTTTAGAAGAAATGATACATTGGGTCATATTCAATAATAGAACATTTGGAAATGATACTAGCATTTGAAAGTTCAAGAGGCACTAGAGGTTCAGGACCTCAAAGAGGAAATCAGATATTGTCATATTTTAGCTTTGCCTAAAACACTCCGATATAAAATATCAATATTATTTGCACAGTTCTTTAAAATAGAATTAGAAAGCATTGCATCTAATTCATTTAATATATTTTTTTAAAAGATTTTGCTTATTTGTTACAGAGAGAGAGCACAAAAGGGGAAGGGGCAGAGGGAGAGGGAGAAGCAGACTCCCTGCTGAGCAGGGAGCCCAACGTGGGGCTCAATCCCAGGACCCTGAGATCAAGACATGAGCTGAAGGCATACACTTAACTGGCTGAGCCAATCAGGCACCCCTCATATTCTTTATGTTTGTATTTTAAATGGCCATAGGAATGGAAAGCTATTTAGTACTCTGTAAGTGAATTTTTCTGATAAAATTATTAAAGATGTGAGAAGTAGGGATGCCTGGGTGGCTCAGTGGTTGAGCATCTGCCTTTGGCTCAGGTCATGATTCCAGGGTTCCAGGATTAAGAGCCTGCTTCTTACTCTGCCTATGTCTCTACCTCTCTATCTGTGACTCTCATGAATAAATAAATGAAATCTTTACAAAAAAATACATAAGAAGTGAAATGTTATTCTATGAATATAATAATAAAAATGACATGAGTTCTCTCACAGGCCTATATAATCAAATTTCTTACTAAAAAAAGCACAAATATGCAATAACCAAATAAACAAAAAAAATTAAAAAGTGAACCAAAACAAGTGGTTTAGTTAAATTCCTAATCTCTTAAGTAGCGTAAGTAACAAGCAGAAAAGGAGGAAGGAAAGGAAGAAGGGAAGGAGGGAGAGAGATAGAAAGGAAGATAGAAGGTAAGAATAACTTCTATTCCTGACACCTAGTCATAATAAAATAGTAAAGTCAAGTCAAGGTCAAGTTGAAGTGAGAAAAGTCAGGTAAGGAAAATGAATTATCCATCTACAAAGTAAGGATAGAGATCCTAATTTACTATAATTTAAAAAAATGTAAGTCCCTGGGAATACTAGGTTATCCTGATCAATATATCAAATAATATTTTTATGTGACTATGTACTTATGGATCTGGTTTCTGTGGTAGGGAAGGGCTGATTGAAATAATTAGGAAAATGCAGCTTTTTAGAGCTGGACTTTGCAAACATTAAAAAAATAGAGGAACAGATTCTCATGTGAAATTGGACATAGTTAAATTAAAGCGCTGTGGGGCACTAGGGTGGCTCAGTTAAGTGTCTGCCTTCGCTTTGGATCATGATCCCAGGGTCCTGGGATGGAGCCTTATGTCATCGGGCTCCCTGCTCAGCAGTGAGCTTGCTTCTCCCTCTCCCTCTGCCTGCCACTCCTCCTGCTTGTGCTTTCTGTCAAATAAGTAAGATAAATAAAATATTTTTAAAAAATTAATTAATTAATTAAAGTGCTCTATTAAAGTATTAAAGAATACACAGAGAACAACCTTCCTTTTCAGTTATAGGTTGTTGGACTTGGCCAATATTTCCTATAAGCAAAACCATTTTACAGTATATTCACAAATAACTAAAAGAAGACTCTGGGGCGAGAAAATAAGAAATGGTGGGAAATTAGAACACTTTCTGCAACTGAAGTTAAGAGAAAGCTCTTCCTCCCCATTGGTATACAAAATTAGATACATTGTTTGAAGCATAGAAGAATTATATTCCCAATTTCACACATACCATTTGAGAATGAGTTAGAACAATATACATAATTTCTATTTTAAAATAATGATAATGGCCAAAGTAAATGAAATCTCTTTTAAGATATACTAATTTTTCAGGCAAGTTGACATTTCCTCTCCTTATACTCATGTAATAAAGTCTTAAAAACTTATTAGTAATAAAGTCTTAAAAACTTATTAGATAGTATTTTGCCTTGAACTTTAAAAAAAGTTTCTTATTTTCATCTGTGGCTAATGTTTTCCTATTATCAAGACTTTACATGCTTCTAACACTCACCCAGCCCAATCACATTATTATTATTTTTTATTTTTATTTATTTATTTTTTGGTTAAAGTCTGAGTGACAAGTACCTTGATACAACTGAATCATCCTTCTGCAGGCATGTCCTTGTTAACAGATTGGTTTTCGAGTAGATTTATACATTTTAAAAGTGCATTCATTGAACTAGATTAGTCTTTGCAAGATATGACATTTATTCCAGCACTGGGTAATAGAATTTCATACTTCAGACCTGTAAAGCAAACTGGATAGTAAACTGACATATCGTTAAGTAGTTCCTTTCTTTCTGATTATCAGATTAAACCACCAAAATGAAGCTGAAAGGAGTGTTATCATGAAAGTTTATTGGATTAGGGCCAAGTTTCCACCCTCCTATGATGCCAGGATTTTCCAACAACCAAGCCAAGTTACATCTTGCCTTAATATAAAGAAGAATGCAGAAAAACCCGACAGCTGAGAGGGAAAGTAAAGAAGCAAGCAGAAGTTGATGTTTTCTTGGATTTCTACAGTAAGTCCAAAAAGCATTCCAACGAGAACTGTGTAAAATACAAGAAAAGTTAGAAGTTGCTTCCTATCCTGTAATTTTAGGAAAGATGCCACATTGCTCTATAAAAAATAATCATATTAAATTATATTCTCTAATCATTATGCTCTATAAACATATATTAATAACATAATAAAGATCCAAAATGTTACTGTTTGGCCAAATGATAGAAACTTGAATTTAAAGAGTCTTTTTTGAAGGATATAAAGAGTTCATGGACTTTAAAAAAATCTAAGAATGCCATTATACCACATAGTACAATTGTGTGAACAGTTCCAGACATGTTTTATTAGCTTTTTAGGAAGTAAAATGAAGTATGACTTCCCTCAAACAGCAAAGGATTTAGGTAGGGAGAATGAAATTATTTGACTTGGAATTTGACCAGGATGTCGGAATATTAGCATACCTTCTTCTTGAAGAAATGTGTAATCTTAAATGAATACAAATGTACAAAAGGCTCAGCTATTATTTATTTTCCAGAAAATAATTCCTTTTTGCTTGATGGAGAAATAATGTTTAAAAACAAAAGTGTAAATTCTGTAGGTCCTTTGGAAAGGTCTCTCCCTAACCTTCAGGCAGGCTAACCTCACACCTCCCTTTCCATCTATTGTTTCCAACTTCTCTTCTACTTGTTCCTCCTCTACCATAACTCATTAGCATAAATCACAGAAAAATATATGGCCAAAGATTTAGCCTATGTCCTTTTCTGACCTAAATTGCAACAGTCTCAAAGTCATTGGATGCCTGATTTACCTTTAGCATTGGGCATGTCTTAACAGTTGTTATCTACACCCTTCTATGGCACCACATCCACTTTCTGATTTGTTTCCTTTCTCTTCTTGTTACTCTGCCAACTTCTGGTTACCTTTTGGAGCAAGGTCTCAACCCTCACCTTGAAGGTCAATGTCATGCCTGGCTAATTGTGTTTATTCATCTTGTCTTTTATCATTCTATACTTCCTTTTCTGCATAATTCTCTATTTAGAAACCTATTAGTTTCCCAAGGCTGAACTTTTTTTCAATCTCTCTTTTTTTGCTGAAAATGTTTTCTTGCCTTTGCTTACTATTTAATTAAAAATAGAATCACAGACCAGAGATTCATGAGCTTGTAAAAGGACATGTATTCTAGTCTCTTCCCAAATGAAGAAATTTTCTTAAAAATTTCTCAACAAGGTATATTCCTTGATGGGAAATTCACTGTCTCTGAAGACACACCATTCCGTTGTTGAAAACTTCAAGTTGTCTTCCTCTGTGAGATTTCTCTTCATGTCTTTTGCCCATTTCATGATTGGATTATTTGCTTCTTTGGTGTTGAGTTTAATAAGTTCTTTGTAGATCTTGGAAACTAGCCCTTTATCTGATACGTCATTTGCAAATATCTTCTCCCATTCTGTAGGTTGTCTTTTAGTTTTGTTGACTGTATCCTTTGCTGTGCAAAAGCTTCTTATCTTGATGAAGTCCCAATAGTTCATTTTTGCTTTTGTTTCTTTTACCTTTTTGGATGTATCTTGCAAGAAGTTACTGTGGCTGAGTTCAAAAAGGCCAAGTTCAAAAAGTTACTGTTGCGGGATCCCTGGGTGGCGCAGCGGTTTGGCGCCTGCCTTTGGCCCAGAGCGCGATCCTGGAGACCCGGGATCGAATCCCACATCGGGCTTCCGGTGCATGGAGTCTGCTTCTCCCCTGCCTATGTCTCTGCCTCTCTCTCTTTCTCTCTCTGTGACTATCATAAAAAAAAAAAAAAAAAAGTTACTGTTGCCTGTGTTCTCCTCTAGGATTTTGATGGAATCTTGTCTCACATTTAGATCTTTCATCCATTTTGAGTTTATCTTTGTGTATGGTGAAAGAGAGTGGTCTATTTTCATTCTTCTGCATGTGGATGTCCAATTTTCCCAGCACCATTTATTGAAGAGACTGTCTTTCTTCCAATGGATAGTCTTTCCTCCTTTATCGAATATTAGTTGACCATAAAGTTCAGGGTCCATTTATGGGTTCTCTATTCTGTTCCATTGATCTATGTGTCTGTTTTTGTGCCAGTACCACACTGTCTTGATGACCACAGCTTTGTAGTACAACATGAAATCTGGCAGGAATGGGTGACGGGCACTGAGGGGGGCACTTGACGGGATGAGCACTGGGTGTTATTCTGTATGTTGGTAAATTGAACACCAATAAAAAATAAATTTATTTAAAAAAACTTTAAGTTGTCCTTATATTCAACTGAAACTTTAAATTGTGGGCAACACAAAATAAATTGATCTGTAACCTATAGGCAGTTCTCAACACAACAGCAGTCATATCTTTCTTTGGTCTCCTTTCTCTAGACCAAATAGCTCCAAGCCATTCAAAAAATATTTTCCAAAACATAGCATTCACCCTCTTACATTTAATCCCTGAGTCTCTTTCAGTCTTCATTGCCTCTGTCTATAATCATCTGATTTCCATGTTTCCCTTTCATCAGCTTGCCAGAAAGCATTTATTTCAATATTAATATTTATTTGGTTGTTTAACATGTTTTTTTGTATTTGACTAATGTTCAAGTTTGTGCATATTGCCTATAAACAATTTTAGAACAGGGACTATGTTGTTTCTTACATTTCATTTGTATAGCATATATTAAGAGACAGATACGGTTCCTCAACATAATTTATATGTGCAAAGAAAGGAAAAGACAACACAGGCACCTCCCAACCTCAATAACTAGGCTCCTTTATCCATAAATTAGACCCTTTTTAGGGCACAGTGGGAGTTTTTAGGCCTTGAGTTGCTCTTTCACATTCTCACACATACCAAAATGATAGAAGAGAAATATCAAGGAGATTTGCATGCAATAAATATCTGCTTAGGGAATACTGTATGAAGAAATACTGAAAGTACTCTCAGTGATGGACATTGGGACTGGATCTAAATACTTTTGGGGAAGATTTTTAGATGTAGGTTGTCAGATTCCTGTAAAGCATTTTAAAGAACAACTTCCATTTTCTTTATAGCAAATATGAATATTAAAAGAAAGAAATTTGAAATTTGGCTTAGAAAAAAGTTAGCTTAAAATTTGAGGATATTTTCAATATCATTTTCCTCTCAAACTTTTTATTGCTCTTTCTTCTTCTTCACTGACTGTCAACAGGCTATGAGTTACCTCCACTTACCTAGACATTAAAGCAGATGTATGTACATGAATATTTTCTGAGCATGGGAACAACATTGTCTCACTTTCTGCCTGGTTTAAAACACCTGAAAGAGAACAAGTAACACTTAAGCATCTTACTGAAAGTTGAAAAATATTTTATAGACAATTTTGTGTTTATTGAATTTTATTAAGACTATCTTGCTGATGTGTTTGGTTGCAGGCTGCTGAATTTCTTGTCCTCTTTTTCATTCACTCATCAAAAAATGACTTAAGGAACAGTTACTTGTGATAAATCTGAGTCAGTTATCTGCACAAACAACATGTAATAACACTATAGTAATATTTTTTTAAAATCATGAATGACCCACATTAGACATTTTGTCAAAAGTTTCTTTGTAGAGCTGTGGTTTTAGAAAAAAAAGTATAAACCTTTGAATAAAATATTTCTTAAAACTTTTCAGGCAATTACTGTGTTGGGTAACATGTGAAAGAGTGGAAATGACAGAATTTCATAACATACATTTTCCAGTTAAAAAATCAAGGCCTTGTTACACTAGCCTTCCTGAGTAATTTTAGTATGAATTATCAACAGAAGGGAATAAAAAGATCTTTTGTGATTATTCATGGTATACCTAGGAGGCAGTTTTCAGAATTGTGACGTGACAAAAATAAAAGATATCTCACTTGAAGCAGACTTTCTAAACTTTTATTCTGTGTCATAGAGATGATCATAGTCAACAGTGTTCATCATTAATTTTATTTAACTACCATTAGCATTTCCAAAAAGGTTTATTTATTTATTTAGAAAGAGAGAGCTCACGCATGTGTGAGCCCTTGGTGGCGGGGGCGGGGGGGGAATGAAGCAGAAGAGGGGGAGTCTCAAGCAGATGCCACACTGAGTGCAAAGCCCTACAAAAGGGCTTGATCTCATGCCCCTGAGATCACCATCTGAGCAGAAACCAACAGTCAGATGCTTTAACAACTATGCCACCCAGGTGCCCCAATACCATTAATATTTTTATAAATTAGGAGAGTCCACAGGCATGGAGTTTTTTGTTTTTTTTTTTTTAACTTGGAGATATTTATTGCTGTCTCTACATGAAATATTTTTGGGTTGGTAATTAATTATTCTGGCTATCTACTGCTACATAACAAATCACTCCAAAACTCATTGGCTTAAACAAAGACATTTATTTTTGTTCATAAATCTGCAATGAATGTAGGATTAGAGAGGACAGATTTTCTCTGTTTCATTCAGCATTAGCTGGAGTATTCGGAAATCTGGGAACTGGTATCATCTGAAGCCTCATGGTTGTGGATGCTGGCTGCCTTCTGGAATCTTAGCTAAGGCAAATGATGGAACATCTACACTTGACTTTTTCATATGGCTGTTTGACTTCTTTACAATATGGTGGCTGGGTTCCCTGGGTGAGCATGTCACGAGGATTATGTGGAAGACATATCACCTTTTATGGCTTAGCTTTGAAAGACACATAATGTTGCTTCCACTGTAGTCATGGATCCATCCAGTTTTAAGCAAGGAAATATAGAACCTCATCTTTCAATGCAGGAGTGCCAGCATCACATTGTAATTACTTAGCAGGTTAGATGTGGAATACTGATGTGGACATCTTAGGGAAATATAATCTACCACAATGGTGATGGGAAATCATTAGGACTAATTGTTATTCAGTGTTCTACATGAAAAGAACTATAGCTTATTCTATTTACCTAAATGCAACCATGACTACAAGCCTTCTAACGATATCAATGTGATTGTGTATATCTCAACCAAAGTCAAAAGTAACTCTTGCTTATTTAAACCATATCTGAGAATCACAAGTCAGTATATAAGAAAAGTTTGAAAAAATGACTAATCACATTAAATGTCTTCCTTAGGAGCCCAAAGTCTTTTAAATGACCTTTGGTCAATTTACACAAACTTTATCAGTATCAAGGAGCCTCTCTCGGTGTGATTTTTTTTTCAGAGCTGCTAACAGATTTTATGGGATTGTCTACAAAATTTGTGGTCCTAAATGCAGGCAACACTGTTGTGTGACTGCTCCATATCCTAATTTTCTTTTTTTTTAAAAAATATTTTATTTATCTATTCATGAAACAGAGAGAGAGGCAGAGATGTAGGCAGAGGGAGAAACAGGCTCCCCAGAGGAAGCCTGATGCGGAACTCGATCCAAGGACCCCAGGATCACTACCTGAGCCAAAGGCAGATGCTCAACCACTGAACCACACAGGTGTCCCTCCATATCCTAATTTTCTAAGATGGCCACCACCTCCAGGCCTACATACATACTGAGATGAGGAAGAAAGAAAAGCTTCTCTTCAGTTTTACTCATTTTCCAACTTTCCCCTCTGAAGGAATTCTAAGAGAACTATTTCAAGTAGCTTAAATGGTTTTGATTTAAATATTTTACTCTTCTCAAGTTTTCCCAGATTTAGGTTCTTAAACAATACATTGACACTATAGCCCCTCTACTGCCTTTTCAAAGAAAACATAGCATGACAAGACAAGGAAGGGAAATTCCTCAAACAAGTCTCTGTTCTCAATGACTTCTAATGAGAGCCTATTTTACCTTTTCAAACCCTACCTTTTATGTTTATGCTTTTTTATCCTTTAAATTTGATTTGCAAATTTTCTTTGCTTTGAATTTTCCCTGGGCATTTAAAAATGCTTTGCCCTTTGATTTATTATTAATATTCCGTTGGTGCCTTGGAGCATTTCATATGGTGGATATATCTCTTTCTCATGGCTAAGGAGCTGTGTGTATCTCTATGTTAAATAAAGACAGGTAGCACTCAAGACGATACACAGAAAGGGACAGTGTATAGATCCTAGGGGAAGTTGTGAGTACACTAACAATGTTGATCCAGCAAGCCTAGGATTCAAACCAGGATGTACAAATCCACATTTCACCTTTTCACTGAAATATTCCCACCCAACTTTCTTCAACCCTTAAATCCAAAAAAAAATACATTTTCCTTGGTCTTGCTTTTTCCAACAACATAACAATCAATCTCCACTTTCCTCCCTCCTCCCCCTTTTTGGAAGCTTCTCTACTACCTCTGCATTGTTCCTTGTGTAAGAAACTACACTTTTAAACTGCAGCTGCTGATTGCTTCTTGAAAGACAGAAATAAAATGGAGGAAGCTGCCATGCTTTTTCAGATTAGTTATCTGTGACTTTTAAAAAATATTTTATTTATTTATTTGAGAGAGTGCAGTTGAGGAAGGGGAGAAGCAGACAGGGAAGGAGAGGGACAAGCAGATTCCTCACAGAGCTCGAGTAGGGCTCATTCTTATGATTCTGAGATCATGGACCTCAGCAGAATTCAAGACTCAGATCCTTAATAGATTGAGCCACGCAGGCACCACTCTGTGACTTTTTTTCTTAATCAAAGTAGATTTAGCGTGGTGGAGTCTGTACTTTCTTTAATTTGGGGGTACTTCTTTAAGAAAAGAAATATGAAATCATTACAAAATTATTTCAAAAAGTATCATTAGACTGAAAAAGAGAATTGCAAAAAATTATAAATTTATTTTAAAAGCTGACAAATATCACAAATGTAATTAAAATCCATAAAAATAACATAATACATTTAGGAATTAACTGTCTATTACACCTCTGTGATACTTTTTCCCACATTTTTGCTTGCCTATAATTTGATCTCTTCTATCCAGACAGTGATTTTGTAATATTTTCTGTAGAAGGAATAGAAAGATAATTGAATCAGCATAAATTGAAATTTCTTTCTTAGGTTTTTTTCATTGTTAAAGGTCTAGAAAAGTTTCTTTCAGTTTCACAATGCATAGTGGCAGTGTCTCATAATGTTACGTGACACGGGTAATGTCACATAGAGTTTAGGACTGACTACAATTTGGGAAAATCTAACTCAAAGTTTTTTTCATGTATTGGCTAAAAGGTTTCAGTGCATTTTGTGACTTCTTGACTAATCTTCAATATCCTTTAACGGATGATGCAATTAATTACCTTGTTGTTGATGTCCTGCTCAGAAAGCAGGGGTGAGTGTGAACGAAAGAAATATATTTCACTAAACTCAAGTTGAGCTATCCCCATTCAACTTTCCCTTAGCCAGAACCTAAAAATCCATGTGGCCACATCATTGACACCCAACATGAAAGGAATTATGTTGGAGGGAAAGCTGAAGTGGAAAGATGCTGAGGTCTTCATCATGCATGAATATACACTTTAGTTTTGAAATTTTGCAGAACTCCATGACTGTGTGGATGAATTCATAGGGCCCCTCCCAAGGCCTCTAGGGGTAGTTCATGGAGGTTGGGGCTTCTGAAGCTTCAACTTCTTAGTTTCAATGGTAAACCCACATCTGTTTCTCTTCTGACATTTGTAGATTTTTTTCAGTAAATGTTTTGGAAAGTCTGTTAGGTGCTCAGCATCATGGAATACAAATATGAATTTATAGTTTGGGTAATTTCAGATTTCTTAAAAACCTACTTTAAATTTTGATTTGTTGGCATTTTCAGCATGCTTCCAACATGTGTCTTTCAAATGCATTTATGCTTCATGGTAGAATTACACAAGTTTAATTAAAAGCATTCCTCTGTCATAAGGCAGTGAAATACATGTATTAACTATTGAATACAAGTACAAAATAATTTTGTATAAAATGTGTTTAAGTACTAAGTGAATGATCATTGTGGAATGAATTTATATAGGAAAAAAGCCTTGGAGTTGTTCTAAAGAAAGCTACAGGCATGGAATGAAGAAAAGGGTGAGAATGATGGAAAATAAAGAAACAAACAAGATACTACAGAGATAAATTTGTCAAGGCCTTTTACTATGCATTTAGGAAATTGAAGTTCTGGGACGCCTGGCTGGCTCAGTGGTTGAGCTTTGGCCTTCTGCGCAGGGTGTGACCCTGGGATCAGGAATCAAGTCCTGCATCGGGCTCCCTGCAAGGAGCCTGCTTCTCCCTCTGCCTCTCTCTGGGTTTCTCATGAATAAGTAAATAAAAAAAAAAAAAAAAGGAAATTGAAGTCCTGAGAAATCAAGTTACTTGCTCAAGAGCCTATCTACTAGAGAATGAACAACTTTCAGCAGTGTGTTACCATGCGTTTTTAAGTGTCTCTAATGTGGTTTATTAAATCTGAACACTAGCTAAACCAATGACATTGATTATATAGAAAGCCAGTAGATAGAAGGCAGGTAAATGAGCTACTATTTTTGAAGTATAACTGATACAACATTACAGTTGACCCTTGAACAACATGGGGGTTAGGAGTGCTGACACCCCATGCAGTTGAAAATCCATGTGCAACTTTTGACTCCCCAAATAGCCTGTTGTTGACTGGAAGCCTTGCTAGTAACATAAACAGTTGATTAACACATCTATATATTTATACATATTGTATACTGTATGCTTACCATAAAGTAAGCTAGAGAAAAGAAAATGTTACTAAGAAAATCATAAGAAAAATACATTTACAGTGCTGTACTGTATTTATTGAAAAAAATCCACATTTAAGTGGACCTGTGAAGTTCAAACTTGTGTTGTTTGAGGGTCAATTGTATATTATTTTCAGGTGTACAATATAATTCAAAATTTGTGCATATTGTGAAATGATCACCACAATAATCTAGCTAACATCTGTTACCACACATAGTTACAAAATTTTGTTCTTGTGATGGGAACTTTTAATATCTATTCTTTTAGCAACTTTCAAATATGCAATACAGTATTATTAATTATAGTCACCATGCTACACATTGCATCCCCAGGACATTTATTTTATAACTGGAAGTTTGTACATTTGGACCACCTTTACTCATTCTACCCTTCTTTCACTCTACAACCAACAATCTGTTCTCTGTGTCTATGAGCTTGGTTGTTTTTTTATTTTTGTTTTTATTTTAATGATTCTTTTTCTAAGATTTTATTTATTTATTCATGAGAGACAGAGAGACAGAGAGAGGCAGAGACACAGGCAGAGGGAGAAGCAGGCTCCATGCAGGGAGCTTGACGTGGGACTTGATCCCGGGTCTCCAGGATCATGCCCTGGGCTGAAGGTGGCGCTAAACCACTGAGCCACGGGGACTGCCCATATTTTAATGATTCTATATATAAGTGAGATCATACAGTATTTATCTTTCTCTGACTTATTTCGCTTAGCATAATGCCCTCAAAGTCCATTCATGTTGCCACAAATGGCAAGATTTCATTCTTTTTTGTGGCTGAATAATATTCCATTGTATAGATATACCATTCATTTATTTTATTTTTTTAAAAAAGATTTTATTTATTTATTCATGAGAGACACAAAGAGAGAGGCAGAGACATAGGCAGAGGGAGAAGCAGGCTCCATGCAAGGAGCCTGATGTGGGACTCGATCTGGGGACTCCAGGATCACACCCTGGGCTGAAGGCAGATGCCCAACCGCTAAGCCACCCAGACATCCCTGAACCATTCATTTATTGATGAACACTTAGGTTGCTTCCAAGTCGTGACTATTGTAAATAATGCTGCAATGAACATGGGACTGCATATATCTATTTGAGTTTGTATTTTCATTTCCTCTAGGTAAACCCCCAGAAGTGGAATTGCTGGATCATATAGTAATTCCTTCTTAAAGGTTTTGAAGAACCTTCATGCTGTTTTCCAATTTACCTTCTTGCCAACAGTGCAACATTTTCAACATTCTCAACAACACTTGTTATGTCTTGTCTTTTTGATAACATCCATTCTAACAGGTGTGAGGTGATACCTCATTGTGCTGTTGATTTGCATTTCCATGCTGATTAGTGGTGTTGAGTGGCTTTTCATGTACCACCTGTATGTCTTGTTTGGAAAAATGTCTATGCATCTCTTCTGCCTATTTTTATTTTTATTTTTTTGGCTATTGAGTTACATGAGTTCTTTATAAATTCTGGATATTATACTACTATCAGATACAGATACCTCCACTTTTTGGAAGTTCTTACTATGCTACTTTTCTTACAAAAGACCTGCATTAGTAACTGTTTCATTAACGAAAGGAATCAGAAGAGAATCTACGTTTTCATGAAAAAAGGTGTAAAGCAAAAATGGTGTTCAGCATTTGTTTTGCAGCAAGCCCGTAGAGAGGCAGAGTACATCCCTTGCAGCCAGAGTGGCACCACCAAGCTGCTTCCCCAGGAACTACACTCAGCATCTTAGCACCAAGCTGCCATAGCTTTGAACTATGTGAACATCTGCGCTTTAACTTAATTTATTTTGGGCATCCATTAGCAAGATGTGTTCTAAGGTATCAGCAAAGCCTAAGAGAGTTTTTTTGGGGTCTGAAATTTTTCAAAAGTTTTTCTGTATAAATTAGTGCCATTTTGGCTTATGAAAGCTTTCATAGGAGCGCTCTCTATCATGGATAGCAGAGGAAAACGATATATAATTTGCAAATATTTTCTCCAATTTGATAGGTTACCTTTTAATTTTGTTGGTGGTTTGCTGTGCAGAAGGTTTTAAGTTTGATGTAGTCCCACTTTTAACATTTTTGCTTATGCCGCCTTTCCTTTTGGTGTCAAATCCAAAATCATCACTAAGGCTGATGTCAAGGAGCTTAATGACTATGTTTTCTTTTAAGTAAACATTTCTTTTAGGCACATACTGCAATGCCTAAAATATGGCAGGTGCTAAATAAACGTTAAATTATTGATGTTTATTTATTGATTAAATAACATAATTATTGGTTGAATTATTGAATTGACGTAAATTATTGATTAAAACAATAATTCTATCACATAACACGAACACATTGAATTGGGAATATACTCTATAATACTTCCAGCTTTCTTACTCTATGTTCTCATATGTCCTTTCAAGCTCCTCCCATACATAATCTAAATATTATTATAGTAATCTTCACAAAATTTTTCATATGACAAGTTTAGGAGAACAATGAATGTAACACAATTTAAAACCAGAAATCTATATTCAAAAAGGATTTTTCTCTACAACCTGTGTGGAAGCTGTTACATTCAAGATTTCCAGATGGATTGGATAAAGTCAGGAATATTGAGAGCTGTGCTTTGATATTTTAAGATAACTGGAAGAGGCTGAAAGTCCCTCAAGAAAGCCTCCTAGACTCTGTGTGGAATCTAATGTTGAAGGTTGGTTAGGGGATGGCGTGGTGTTACCTTGACGGGCTGAGAGCTCTGATGAGGATGAATTTACTGAGTCTCACCTGCTGCAGCACAGAGCTGAGAAAACACTTGAAAACCAGCTATGCCAAGGAACCAGAAAGAGTGAAAAGTTCTGATGGACCAAGACCCCTGAAGTAAAGATGGGAAGGCCTTGCAGGGGCCTCACCAGTGGAGGCAATGGTCAAGTTCAGGAATGTCAGTGGTGGATGTCAGCACCAAGGCACAAAACCAGATCATCTCCATCTCCCAATTCAAGGGCCAGATGGGTTCTGTTCCACTTCAGTGTTAGTTAGTGAGGGCCAAAGAGAATTGGTGGAGTGCTTTTATGTGCCAGAAACTGTTTTAGATGCTTCATGAATGGAGACCTTCAAATCCATACTATTGTTTAAGGCAGTTCAGTTTTTATTCACCATTTTGCAGCATGGTAACTGAAGAGCCAGAAAATGAGCAATTGGCCCATGATTGCATAGTTAGTAAGTTGTAGAACAAGACTTTTTTTGCCCAGGTGGCTCACAACATTATAGTAAGCTGCCACTGCCATAGGTATTTCTCCTTCTCTGCTGCGAAGGTGTAGAAACTTCTCACTCTGTGTCACAGGAGGATGAGTGAATATCTAAAATAGCATTTCACTAAAAGAGACCTTAAAATAACAGCCTTATTGATATACAATTAACTTATACAATTCACACAAAGTATATAATTTAAAAAGCGGTTTTGGTATATTTTCAGTTGTGTAACCACTACCACGTAAATTTTAGAACATTTCCATCACCCTCTGAAGAACTCCCCTGCCCATTAGCAGCTGCCCCTACTCTGCCTCTTGCTTCCTTAGCCCTAGGCAACCACTAATCTCCTTTCTGTCTCTATAGATTTGCCAAGCTGGCATGTCATAAATGGAATCATGCAATATATGTTGTTTTTTTTTTTTTGTGACTGGCTTGTTTTAGTTAATGTAATATTTTCAAGATTCATCCATGTCATAGCATACTATCAGTACTTCATTCCTTTTTATTGTCAAATAATGTTCCATTTTATGGATATAGCACATTTGATATATTTATCAGGTAATGGACATTTCAGTTGGTCCTCTCTTTTGACTGTCGTGAATAATGCTGTCATGAACCTTTGTGTACAAATATTTGCGTGAACCTAGGTTTCATTTTTTGGGCTATATGAAAAAGATTCTTACAGTCTAGCAGTTTCTACTCATAGCTTCTCTTTCCATGTTACCCACTCTCTCTCATTCCTTGCAAACAATTTCTTCAGAATCCAGTTGATATTGAGGTCTACAAAGTCAAGAAATTCTTCTGCCTTACAAATATGTCTTACATGTTACAAATTTATTCAACAATAACTCAACAAAATATATTTTATTTATTCCAGCTTTGTACTAGCCACTATTTTGGATGCTGAAGATGCAAGATAAGCTAAAGAGTCCTGCTTTAAGGAATTTATATCTGGTTAGGGAGGTGGAGAAGGTTAGAAGCAAAGATAAACAATAAAAATACTATTAATATGTTTTATAGCTGAGACAAAGAGCACACAGTAGGGGTGCTTATTCTGTTACAGCCAAGGAAGATGTCACAGAATGTGTGATGTTATCGAGGATTCCCTGAACAACATTCAAGGAGATGAAAACTTAAGGGTATTCTAGGCGGAGGAATAGAATATGTAAATGCCCTAGGGCAGGAAGAGCATGGCTGGACTTGAAACTCTAACAGTAGGAGCTGTGGTCCCGAGTACCTCAGGTAAGGTGGTGGAGTGGTGGCAGGTAGGTGGGAAACCAGGCAGCAGGGAAATCAGAATGGACTCCTATAGCTTTCTAAGGATCTGGGCCTATTTTCTAAATAATATGGATCCATTGATTTTTGAACTGGAGGATTAATTATTACTAGAATATTTAACACAAAATGAACTTTGGAAAAAGTGAATCTTATAAAGAACTCTGAACTGCATTTATTATTATATTTCATGATAAAGTGCTTGACAGCCAGACAGCCCAGAAATGGTGATTGAAAGAACCTACCTCTGGAAGAAGGTAGTTTTTCCCAGGTATTATTGTTTTGCTAGCATTCACCGTTTAGTAGTTTATATCAAAAGATAGAATTCTTTGATTTCTATTTTGTTCTTGTAGGGAATTATTCTGCCTTATGAAGTTCATGACCTCATCATCGCCTTTCCAAAGTTGTGATATGTTCTACACTAAGCTCTATAATACCACACAGAAATTGGTGGTACCAACTCTTCTTTGAAGATCCGTTTCAGCTTTTCTTAATACTTTCTTGTTTGCTTAGTTATGCTGTCAATGCTTCTGTCAAACATAGAATCCCTGGATGGCCTCAAGCCCTTTGGGGGCAAAGCTTTGTCCTGATGAAGTACCTGTTCACTGGATCTTGCCAGTTTTCACTCAACTAAATTTATGCCTCAAAAATAAAAGAAGAAAAAAATGAGAAAAAGAAAAAATAATATGTGACAGAAGTCAAGGGAAATTCCATTAAAGAGGGTGAGAATACCATTGAGTCAGACAGAGGGTTCTAGAGCTAATTTAGAAAGTCAGGAGGAAAATTAAGTCATCTCTTTATAGATATTACAGATATTTGGTAAGAATAACCAAGATGAATAAATTTATGTTATTAGTGTACAATCACAATTATAGAACTGCAAAGGACCCCAAAGGAATCCTTCTAGATATCAATGTCATTTTATAGTTTGTAGTACAGGCACATTTTCCTAGGCATTTAACTAGAAAATTCCAGAACTCTTCATATATACTGTGTCTAATGTCACAGTTATGACTATTCCCCTCCCCCTTTCCTTTCTTAATGATTATGACCAATTCCTTCATTTCTTTTTAAGAATTATGGACCACAGGGGCACCTGGGTAGCTCCATCAGTTAGGCATCCCACTCTTTTTTTAAAAAAATATTTTATTTATTTATTCATGAGATACACAGAGAGAGGCAGAGACATAGGCAGAGGGAGAAGTAGGCTCCACACAGGGAGCCTGATGTGGAACTTGATCTCAAGACCCCGGGATCATGACCTGAGCTGAAGGCAGACACTCAACCACTGAGCCACCCACGTGCCCCTAAGTGTCCCACTCTTGATTTCAGCTGGGACAAACCCTGAGACAGGCTCCACGTAAGATTCTTTCTCTCGCTCCTCCTACCTTCAAGCCCATGCACATTCTCTCTCTCTAAATAAGTAAACAAATAAAATCCTTTAAAAAAAAGAATTATGGACTACAGAAGTCACCATAATTTATTTACCAAAACTCCTGAGAAGTTAAGTAGCTGCCAAGAGTAGTGCTGTTTCAGCAGCAACAAAAATTTTAATTAAAGTCCAAAAGGATCAGTAATTGTCCAATTTAGAACAGAAAATGGGAAACAGAATACACTCCAGGAAATACTGATGTATCACTGAGTGAATTCTAACTCAGAAACATAAAAGTTCTTAGTTCTAATTCATATCCCTAAAACAGAACAATATGAGAGCATAAAGGAAACATTTGGAAACCATATTTTTTAATTCTGTATCAAAGGCAATCTTGAGGGGTGCCTGGTGGCTCAGTTGGTTGAGCTCCTGACTTGATTTCAGCTCAGGTCATGATCTCAGGGTCCTGAAATTGAGCTCTGAGTTGGGCTCTGTGCTCAGAGGGGAGTCTACTTGAGACTTTCTCTCCACCTCTGCCCCTCCCCCCACTCATGCTTATTCTCTCTTAAATAAATAAATAAATCTTTAAAAAAGATAATCTTGGAAATTCCATGATTTTTCCTCCCATTTTTCTTCTTATTTATTTTTATTTAGGTATAGCTTATGTATTACAAGTTGCACAGATCTTAAATATACAGCACAAAACATTTATATATGTATAAAACCTCTTTGCTGTTTTTCAATATTGTATAGTTTCCAGTTAAATGGATATATCACAGTGGTATCCCACTGTTCATAAATATTTGGTTTATTTACATTTTTGGACTATTATTTTTTTCATTTTTGAACTATTTTGAGTATAATTACTACAAACATTCTTCTTTTAAAAAAAGATTTTATTTATTTATTCATTCATGAGAGACACACACACACACACAGAGAGGCAGAGACACAGGCTGCAAGGAGCCTGTTGTGGGACTCCCTCCCGGGACTCCAGGACCACGCCCTGGGCCGAAGGCAGACACTAAACCTGCTGAGCCACTCAGGGATCCCTACTACAAACATTCCTATACACAAGCACTAATTTTTGTTGAGTCTATACTTAGGAGTAGCATATCTGGGTTATAGGGTATATATATGTTTAGTACTTAGTGATACTGTCAAAAGTTTTTCAAAGTGGTTGTACCAATTTGCACAAGCACTAGTTACTTATGAGACTTCCAGTTGCTCCACATCCTTGCCAACCCTTACTATTAAGTTTAGTCATTTTGGTAGGTATATATCCATTATGATTTTATTTGCATTTATTTTTGATGATTAATGGTGTTGGAGACCTTTTCAAATGTTCAATGCCCATGTGGTTATTCTTTTTTGTAAAGTGCCTATTTGGGAGTTTTACACATTTTTAATTTGGGGTTGGGGTAAATATTTTGAAGGGGGTGCATAGGTTTCTCTTTATGTTCTAAATATGAGTTCTTTGTGAGATACATGTGTTGTAAATATTTCCTCCTAGACTGCAATCTACCTTTTTACTTTCTTAATGTCTTTTGATGAACAGAAGTTCTTAATTTTAATAAAGTTGAATTTATGAGTAGGTTAGTGTTTCCTGCACCCTGACTAAAAATCTTTGTCCAGGAACACCTGGGTGGCTCAGTGTCTGCCTTTGTTTCAGGGCATGATCCCAGGGTCCTGAGATCCTGGGATAATAAAATCTTAAATAAAATCTTTAAAAAAATTTGTCCATGTCATGGTCATATAGATATTTTCTTCTTTTTTTTTTTCCCTCTAGGATTGTGATCAAACTATTTATTGACAAGACCATTCTCTCTCATCCTGAGCTACAGTGGTGCTTTAGTCGTAAATTGGATGATCACATGTGTGTGAACCTATTTCTGGACTGTCCATGGTGGTATATTTGCCTATCTTCGTACTAATATTACAGTATCTTCCTTACTATTACCATTAAAGCAAGTCTTAGTATAAGTCCTTCACCTTGAGAAGGACATTTTTTTAAAAAAGATTTATTTATTTTATTTATTTATTTATTTATTTATTTATTTATTTATTTATTTATTTATTTATTTATGAGACACACACACACACACACACACACACACACACACACACACAGAGGCAGAGTCAGGCAGAGGGAGAAGCAGGCTCCATGCAGGGAGCCTGATGTGGGACTCTATCCCTGGTCTCCAGGATGACACCTTGGGCTGAAGGTGGCGCTAACCACCCGGGCTGCCCACCTTTTTTTTTTTTTTTTTTTTAATTTATTTTAGATTTTTAAAAAAATTTATTTAAAGATTTATTTATTTTAGAGAGACGGAGCATGAGTGGGAGGTGAAGAAGGAGGAGGAAAGAGAATCTCAAGAAGACCCCATGCTGAGCGTGGAGCCCAACTCAGGGCAAGGGGCTTGATCTCATGATCTGATCAGGAACCCAGTCAGGTGCTTACCTGATCAGACCATCCAGATGCCCCTAGAAGGACATTCTTTTTTGAGATTGTCTTGACGATTCCAGAATCTTTGCAGCTCTGCTTAAATTACAGAAACTGATTGTCAGTTTCCACCAAAGAACTGCTAGGTTCCAACCAGTGTAATATTGGATATAAATTCACTTGGGGGGATTTGACATCCCTCTCAGTTAACATGACATGCTATATTTCTCCATCTAATGTGATTTTCTTTATTATTCTGAGCAATGTTTTCTAGTTTCAGTTTAGGCTTTCTACATATTTCTTTGTACTTATCATAGGTATTTGATGATATTTTCTATGCTAATGTAATTTATTTTTAATTTTTATTTTTTTACTTTGTTCCTATCATATACAAGTACACTTTTTGGAGTGTCTATGGCACTAATTAACTTACTAATTTGAAATAATGTAATTATGTACCTTTACCTTGAAAATTTAAAAATTATTATGTACAATAAAATAAAAATACGTAGAATAATTAGTATTAAATTATCAAAAGTTGTGTAAGACTAGTCACTACATGCTGGCAAGCATTATTTAGGGAAATTAAACATCTTATGTAAGTGGAGAGACATCTGATGTCATGTGTTGGAAGAGTATGTATTTGTAGTAATGTTAATAACAATTTTCCCCATATTTATCTGTAGATTCAGTAAAATACCAGTCAAACTCTCAGCAGAAATGTTTGTAGTAACTGATTACCTCATTTAAAAACTCATATAGAGGGGACCTCTGGGTGGCTCAGCGGTTGGGCTCCTGTCTTTGACCCAGGGCGTGATCCTAGAGTCCCGGGATCGAGTCCCAGGATCGAGTCCCGCATCAGGCTCCCTGCATGGAGCCTGCTTCTCCCTCTGCCTGTGTCTCTGCCTCTCTCTCTGTCTCTCATGAATAAATAAATAAATAAAATCTTAAAAAAATAAAAAATAAAAACTCCTACAGAAATGCCAATGACTTAGACTAGTTAAGAAAACTTTGAAAAAGAAGAAGAAAGTTGGAGGATTAACATCACTTCATTGTAAGATTTTTGAAGATCCAATAATCATGACAACATGTTATTGGTGTCAAGCTAGATCAATTGAGTGTAGAATCTAGAAATAGATCACACATATATGGACTACTGACTTTTGACAAAGATGCAGGTGAAATTAAGTGTAAAAAGGACCTTCTTTTCAATAATTGTGCTGGAACAGTTGAATACATATGTAAAAATGAAATTTGATTCAAACCTTACACCATAAATAAAAATCAGCTGAAAATGGATAAAAAATCTAAATGTAGAACTCCATACTGTTAAACTTTTTTAAAAATTAAGAAGAGATTTCTGTGACTTTGGTTTAGGCAAACATTTCTTGGATACATTATCCATATTTTAAAATAATCTATTATTTGAAAAAAATGAATTGAATCAAACCTAAAAACTTCTGCTATTTAAAAGACACCATTAAGAGATTGAAAAGACCAGTTACACCCTGGGAGAAATATTCACGAATTGCATCAGATAAAGTAATTGTATCCAGAATATACAAACAACTTTCTTAAGTAGAAAATAAGAAAACAAACACCTCATTAAAAATAGACAAAAAGAGGGACACCTGGGTGGCTCAGCGGTTGAGCGTCTGCCTTGGGCTCAGAGTGTGATCCGGGAGTCCAGAGTCCCGAGATGGAGTCCCTCATCAGGCTCCCTGCAGGGAGCCTGCTTCTCCCTCTCCCTATGTCTCTGCCTCTATCTCTGTGTCTCATGAATAAATAAATAAAATCTTTAAAAAATGGACAAAAAGATTCAAACAGGCACTTCACCAAAGAGAATATAGAAATGTCAAGCCCAACATCTTCAGACCATAACAAGTGATGGCTAGGATGTGGAGAAAATGTAGCTGCACAGATGGTGGGAACATAAAATGTTACAACCACTTGAGAAAACAGTTTGGCAGTTTCTTAAAAAGCTAGAGATAACCTGTCATATCAGCCAGCCATTCTACTCCGAGGTATTTATCTAGGAGAAAACAGTTTTTGTCCATACAAAGAGTTGTACATGGATAATATTAGTAGCCCTATTCATAGTAGCCAAAATTGACAATGACCCAAATAGCTATCAGTAGGTGAATGGAAAAACAAATGGTCTACCTACACAATGGAATTCCCCTTTGCAATAAAAAGGACTGAACGATTGATTAAAGCACCTATACTGATGAATCTCAAAATTACTATGCTGAGTGACCTATAAAAGACCTATAAAAAAAGAATACATACTATGTGATCTCCTCTGTATAAAATGTTAGAAACTACAAACTAATAATGACATAGAGGTGATCTGTTGCTGCAGGACCAAGGTGAGGAGGCAAAGAGTGGCAGGGGAGAGGTTATAAAGGTATTGAGGAAACTTTTGGGAATCTGGACATGTTCATTATCTTGTTTGGATAATGGGTTTATTGGTAAATACATATGTCAAAATGTATCGAATTCTATACTTATCTGTAGTTTATTGTTTGTCAAGGATTCCTCAATAAAGGTGTTAAAAGCTTTTCAGTAATGTATTTATGCTACTTTCATTTATAACTTTTTTACGAGTTGATATAAAAATGAATTGTTTGTATAGTTATTTGTGGCATTTGTTAAATATACCAAGAGATTGTATCATTTTTAAGAAATTATTTTGAGTGTAGTTGACATACTATATTGCATTAGTTTCAGGTGCACAACACAATGATTCAACTTGTATACATTATCCTGTGCTCCCAATAAGTGTAGCTACCATTTGTCACCATACAATGCTATTACAATCTCACTAACTATATTCCCTATGCTGTATCATTTATTTTTGTGACCTTTTCATCCATAATTGGAAGCCTGGATGTTCCATTCCGTTTCACCCACTTGCCCATCCTCCATTCCCCTCTGGCACCTATCAGATTGTTCTCCCTATTTATAGGTCTGATTCTGCTTTTTGTTTATTACATTTGCTTTGTTTTTTTTTTTAAGATTCCATATATGAGTGAAATCATGTGGGTATTTGTCTTTCTTAGAGTCTCTATTTTTTTAATTCATTAGTTCATTCAGCAAACATTCAAAGTGCTGCAGGAACAAAAAGCTTTCAAATTAGTTGGGTAGAGAACTAGCGTTTATTGAGTATTGAAGGAGTTCAGAGTCTTTCACCCCCAAAATATGCCACTTTGGCATACTGATTATTTTGAGCTGAAGGAACTTCAGAAATAGCAGACCTATTCTTTTTTATCTAAAACAGGCCATAAAATTTCCCATGAGAATTGATACTGTACAAACTTACTGAATTGATACTGAAATGGATCTGTACAAACTTACTGAAATAGCCTTTATCTTCCACTTGTTTTATATCCCCTTGTCCCTACATTTCCTAGTTACTTCCCCACAATTTCCTACCCATAGCTCATACCCCGTTATCAATTCTTGACAAGTTGATTCTTTGCTTAAAAGGTATAAAAGCTTCCTGTTCTGGTCATTTCTTCTGATCTTCATTCTCTTGGGAAAGCTCCCATGTATGTGTAAAAATTTGAACTTGTACACTTATCTCCTGTTCATCTCTCTTATGCCAGCTTAACTCTTAGAGTTAGAGAGCCAAAGAAGGTAGGAAATTTTTCTTTTCTTACAGAATTTATTACGTAACAACTACTGTTTTTACATCCCTCACTTCATTTATTTTTCACAAAACAGAAGACATATTTATATACCCATTTTACAGATAAATTGAGCCCAAAGAAGTTAACAGAAAGTGTCAGAACTGGCACTGAAATCCAGGTTTGTCTGACTCCAAAGTTATGGTACTTTCCATCAAACCACGATATAAAAATCACAAGTAAAGTGTTCTGGGAGCAGAGAATAAAATCCCTAACTTTCTGAGAAAGTCAGTGAAGGCTCTGCTACTGAGATGCAGTCATGGCTCTAAAAAATATTTAGTATGTTAAAAAAAAGTGTATTGTTGATGAACCAGAGGCACATTATATACTATTCCTCAGGCAGAAGCAATATTTTCTTCTTCATTGCTTTGTAGTATCGTTTATGTGGTCAATTTATAACTCATCCACCTCATGCCTCAGTGAGCTACACTGAAGCTTGTAATTGACAATTACAGTGGGCTGGAAGCTGCCATTTGTAGTTTGATAATGCCTAATATTTTAAAGCATCCTCTTAAAAGGATAATTTATTATTTACCACTCTGTGTGTTAGATACTATCTCCGTTTTACAAAGAAACAGGCTACAACATAAAAATTATCTAAAAGTGTAAAATAAAGAAAACCTTTGAGCTATATAAAATTAGCAACTATTTTTGTGTATAATTTTGTCTTGGAACTACATTAAACATCAGTAATAGTTAAGAACAATCACCTGGCAGGCAGACACAGTCAAATGCATGTGTAAATTATATTTCAAGTCATTTACAAATATGAACTGCATTTGCATCATTATTATCTTTTTATTATGTATAACAAAGTTGAGTAAGCTTTCAATTCATTTCTAGAATTTGATGTAAAGTATCACCATCTCGAAAACACAGGCTAAAACTGAAATGTGATTTGTTCAGTATAATAATGATGTTGGTTTTTTACATGGCATCATCCACTTCGTATTTTTTCCCCACTTGTGTTCTAAGAAATGAGGGTAGCTAAAGCCAGTACTATGTTTAAAAAAAAGCTGTATTTAATACTGTAAGCATGTTACGCATGCTTCAATGTTCAATGAATGAATGTTCAATGAATACGCATAGAATTTTTTTTTAAGATTTTATTTATTTGACATAGAGAGCACAAGCAGCAGGAATAGTAGAAGGAGAGGGAGAGGCAGATTCCCCCTAAGCAGGGAGCCCAATGTGGGCTCCACCCCAGGACACTACGGTTATGACCTGAGCCCAAGGCAGAGGCTTAACCGACCGAGGCGCTCAGGCGCCCCTGCTCAGTCTTCTTCATGATGCTGATGATAATCGTCTGTATCCCCAGGGTATCCCAGCTGTTCACCAGGCACGGTAACGCAGGATGGAGCATATACGTGAAAGCATAGTGATCTTTTGCAGCCAGGTTCTCCGTTAAACCATATATACCCATGTAACCAAATATATATATATATATATATATATATACCCATCTCCCCCCAAATCTAGGACTAATTAATTCTTTTTTTTTAATTTTTACTTATTTATTTATTTATTTTTTAAATTTTTATTTTTATTTATGATAGTCACACAGAGAGAGAGAGAGAGGCAGAGACACAGGCAGAGGGAGAAGCAGGCTCCATGCACCGGGAGCCCAACGTGGGACTCGATCCCAGGTCTCCAGGATCGTGCCCTGGGCCAAAGGCAGGCGCCAAACCGCTGCGCCACCCAGGGATCCCGGACTAATTAATCCTTAAACCAAATCTGCACACGTTTGTGAACGCCTATTATGGGCCCGTCTCAAAGACGAAAGTTACAGAAGTTTCCTGCTTCAACGGAGCACACAGTCAGCTTCACTGTCAGAAACCAGATTCGGGAAATAACCTGGGACGCTGACGTAGGCCAAGGACTCCCGGCTCCAAGCTTTTGCTCTAAATCGACAAACAGTAGACGCTGGGATCCCGCCCCTTTTAACCTTCTGCCAGCCAACCTATCTGTGGGCAGGCCCTCGTCGAAAGACTGTCTCCGTGCGCATGTGTGCGCATGCGCCCCAGGGAGGTGAGCCCCCCTCCCGCCCCCAGGGAGCCGCCGTGCAGTGCGCAGATAAGAGGTCGCGCGTGCGCAGGCGCTCGGCGCAGAGGCCTGCCGGAAGCCAAGATGGCGCGTGTGTGTTGTCCAGGTCGCAGTCGGCGCGGTATCAGTACTTAAGCCGTGTGTTTTGTGAGGAGCTGTGGCGAACGCCCTCTCCGCCGCCATGGCCCGGCATCGGAATGTCCGAGGCTATAACTACGATGAAGGTAAGTGGCAGGGTCGTGCCGGGACGTCATTTTCGCGGTTCCAGCTGGGACTCCCCGCCCGTTGGCTTGCACTTGGATCTGTGAGTTTCTGGTGAGTGGTGCCAGGCTGGAATTCAGAGTAGGCTCGGTTGGAGAAAATAACAGTACGTCCGAGTGCCAGCGAATGGCACTGTTTTAAGTCGTGATTTCTGCCCTCTGGTATTGATTTTATTTATTTAGGGCGGGGAGGTACCTCGTCGTATGGGAAAAGACATTTAGGAAGGTTGGGATCTCTTGGTATTTATGCACGTAAGCATTATCATCTCTCCCTCCTATTGTCTCCTCCCAGGTCGGGTAGACAATTGCCTACTTGTAGGCAGTCTCTTCCCACCCCGCTTTCAAAAGTGCCCGTGAAACGATGCTTATTTGTAAAAGACGGATTGACTTCATGCTTACCTTCAGCTCTTGTGCTGTAACTTAGATATACATGGTAAATAGTTCATGTTTGTTCACGCATACTTAGTACAGAACCTGACTTGAGCTGACAACTTATTTTCAATGGATTTCAAGTTAAATTGGAGACTTAGGAGATGATAAGAAAGATAGGTATTAAAAAGGTCAAGTGAATAAGTGGATTAGTTGATCTTGAGGTGTATACTCAGTTCTTGGTTGATAATGCTCAATTAAAACGTATTTTGGAGTGGAGGGGAAAAAAAAGCAGTACTAGAAGCAAGGGGGCTCTGGAACATCTTGATTTTTAAAAAATGAAATAAAAGATGTACATATGAATGTTCTCTAGGAGTTAGAATTCTAAAGTTTAGGAGAAGTGCATCATCTCTATGCAATAGATAATTGGCATCACCAAGTATCATGCAAACTAAAATTATAAACAAAAAACGAAGGAGTGCAAAAAGGGAGTAAAGACCTATTGCTTTTTAAAGTGCAGATCGTGTAAGTGTGCTTAATATGTTGGTGGTTGTTATTGGCACTGCCAGACGATTATTCTAGAACATCAGTATACCCCAACCTTAGCAGGGAGTGGCTAACAACCTGTGCTACATTTGGAGACTGTCATCTACTTGGCCTGGCACATTAGGTTCCTGTTGTTCACTTCACGTTGGTGGCCCTTTTAAGTGTTGCAGTGTGTGTAAGCATGTCTTGTGGATCACTGCTACCTGAGAGATGACTTTAGCCTGAAAGATATTTTTGAGGTTTTGATATAAAAAATATGAATAGGCCTAATTGCAACTTACTCATTTTTAAAAATAAGTACTTATAATTTCCTCAGCCTACATTAATTGGGGACTTAGAGTACTGCTCTAAGCTATGGGGACTGATACTGATAGTAAGATGTTTGAGGGAATCTAAAGGGAGAAATATACAAGTGACAGATGATTCCGGTATGACGTGCTACAGAAAGTATTCCCAAGGTGCAGTGGGAGTTATGTAAGTGAGCCTTATTCAGGGTGGGTTGGAGGAGTTTAGGCAGAATTTCTATGTGAAGGAAAGTCTTCCTAGAGGAGAGGTGCTTGGCCAGTGGGAGAGAGTGCTGAATATCTTACTGGGCAGCCCCAGTTCAGGTTGTCTTTTTTCATGTTTCTTGGGAACAATTGATGACATCATAAACGAGCTGTTCCTATAGCATGGGAGGTTCATTCCCATTTCCTGCTTATAGAAGTTCTGTTCATTTTAAGGATTCAGTTTCTTTTTTTTCTCAGCTGATATTTCCCCTTTCTATTATTTTCGAATAATAATTTGAAAATTCTCAAAAGTAATGTGACATTATTAGAGAGAGTATGTGCTTTAAACCTATTGGTTCCTCTTTTTAACTTTCACTTTGTTCTCTGTAATTTGGATAGTACTTTTGTACTTTACATGACTGTCTTTAGCTAATACTAAATTAGCTTCTAATTTAAAAGTATGGCATAGTCCATACTTCATTGTTATTTTTACTCTATTGTTCATTTCCTCCAGTAGCTGGTACAATGCTTTATGTGCAGTAAATACTGGAATTTTGTTGAGGAAAAGAGCCTCTTTACAAAGATATTAGGAATGAATTCTCTTCATCTTTTTATACTGTAGTACTGTTAGGGTCAATTTCAGTTGAAAAGCTGGCTTAGTAAAAATGTTTCTTGTCATATGAATATCTAAAAATAATATTTTGTAAATGGCTCCCCATTTATTTGCTAATATATTGTTTACTTGGGATTGTGATCCGATAATTTATTGATTCATACATTTTTTTTGTAAAAGATTTATTTATTTATGATAGATAGAGAGAGAGAGAGAGAGGCAGAGACACAGGAGGAGGGAGAAGCAGGCTCCATGCCGGGAGCCCGACGTGGGACTCGATCCCGGGACTCCAGGATCGTGCCCCGGGCCAAAGGCAGGCACCAAACCGCTGAGCCACCCAGGGATCCCCGATTCATACATGTTTTTATCCAGTAGTAAAATTTATCTAATTTCTCTTTGCTGTAAATATTTGGTCTCAGCCCTTGAACATGCTGTTCCTGCTATATAATACCCACAGAAACTATCCTTTGGAATTTGTTTAACTACTATATTCCAGAGAATCTTTCCCTAGCCACCCCACTCCCTGTTCTGTTTTTGATGTTCATATGTGTAATCCCAAATCACTGTTTTTCATGTCTCAAATACTTGTCATATAATTTTGTAATTGCTTGCATTCGTGTCTATGTTTCCTGTTAGATTTTAGATTCATAGAAATCTTGGAATGCACCTGTCATTCAGTGTTGTCCCTCAGATACATCTAGTAATCCCTGGCATAATCTATTTATCAAAAGAATAGATACATTTATGTAAATATATTTATCTTTCTTGTGCATTTTCATTTTAAATGGTCTCATTCATTAATTTATACTACAATGAGAACTAATTTAGTTCCAGTCATGGCTGGTAGTTGGCTAAGACAGAGGCTTTCCTGAAGGACCTTATAGTCTCATGGAATGAAGCAGATATAGTGCTTCGAAGACAATCAATTGGAGAAGTGTGCTAGAGAGTAAAAGTGGCAGCGGGGCTTGTCTCTTTACCAGAGTGGTCAGGGAAAGACGTATGCAAATAGATGACATAGAGTTGGAACCTTAATGAGGAAAATAAAAACAGCCTTAGGAAAATATGGGCAAACTACATATTCTAGTCAGTAGGAAAAAAAGTCCAGCTAGCATGATCAGAGAGCGTAAGAGAATTTAGGATAAGATGTTTTCTTTTCTTTTTTTAAAAATTTATTCATGAGAGACACAGAGGCAGAGACATAGGCAGAGAGAGAAGCAGGCTCCTTTTGGGAGCCTGATTCAGGACTCCATCCCAGGACCTCAGGATCACGACCTGAGCAAAGACAGACGCTCATCCACTGAGCCACCCAGGTGCCCCGATAAGTTGGTTTTTGTAGAAATTAACTAGCTCAACACGAAGAAAAACTTTTCATGATCTGCTCGTATATCCTGTACTAGTCCGTTGTATGGGAAATAAATGCTTTGGTCACAGAAGGCACTTGAAAAAAATGAATGGAAGACGTATTTCAGATTTTAATACTGGAGAGAGGATTCAAGTTTGTGGTCTTTGGTACTATCCTTTTTTGATCACATGCAATAAAAACTTGGAACAATTTTAATAAAACCCAACTAGCTTAAAAACTGAAGAACTACATATGCCTTGATGAATATAGAAAGTCGGTAAGTACCTACTTTGTGGGTAAAGTTTTTAGAATTTTTTGGAAAAGTAGACATTCCAAGTTGCCTTTAATTTTGAGGTACAATTTAATTTAATTTGGAGAGAAGTTAGATGCTTTCTTGTTAATAGCTAAGAATATAAAAAGAACTTGGGAAGAATTTATCTCTTGTGTTTTTATTTTAGATTTTGAAGATGATGATCTCTATGGCCAGTCTGTCGAGGATGATTATTGTATTTCGCCATCGACAGGTGACTTCTAAAAAATACTTTGATTTCCATTGTTTGGATGTTAAAAAATGTTAAGTATTATTGTCATTCTAGGATTAGTTCCATATAGTCTTATGTGTCCCATAAGACTATAATATTATGTAACATTTAAAAAGATATCGTTTTTAACCCTTAAAGGTATATAAAATCATTTCTTTATCCATGAATAGAATTATAAAGTTTTGATTTCATAATTTAGCTTAAAACAATTTGAAGAAAACTTTGAAAACTATGTTTTTTCCAATATTCTTTGTAATGTTTTTTCCAGTATTCTTTGTAACATGCAGTTAATCTAAATTGTACCGAGATGGTAATTTAGTCAATAACAAAAATCTAGGACTTCTGAAGGCCAGTAGCAATTAATGTTATATACTCAGGAAATCTCTTGAATTTTGGAAACATTGAGATGTTATGCATAGACTTCCCTTCATACAGTACTTCAGTTTATCTACCATTAAACAGCTTGCTAAATGAATCAAATATGTGTGGTTCAGTTCTCTGGAACCAGAGTGATTTAGAGTTCACATTCCTATAGGACTCTGCATCAGAGCTGCATCTCCTGTCTTACCTGCAGAAAGAGTTCTTCTTTGCCACTATATAAAGAAAACATGAACATTCGTATCTTCTTTTCAGCATAGAGTGTTTGACCAGACCATTTCTATAATTTTCCTAATAATATATTTGTCTTCAAACTTCAGCCTACTCTAGAAATAGTTGATTAAAATGCCCTCCTGGATTTTTACTATGCCACAAAGGGGTAAAATTAAATTCAGTTAGGTATAATAGAAATATAATTCACAAAACTCATTTTCTCCAAGTTTAAAGGCTTAATATAATTAACATTTGTATTGAAATCCACCTTGTCTTTAGTACTATATTGTTTATGGAGCTGTCCTATAGACCTGTGCCTGCTTTAATCTCACTTTTAGTCTCTGAAGACCAAATATGTCCCTTCTGACTTTACAGAATTCCTTTTAGTATATGTGCTGCTGAAGCGAGCACAAATTCCTTTTTCTTTATACAGCATAGGTGTTCCACAAGTTGTCTTAGCACCTCCTCTGTTCCTGCCATTGCTTATCCTGTGACTTGTTCCTCTGAAATGCATCTAGCTCTTCATTGGTACTCTCATCATTTAGCCGTAGTAATCAAGGCCTTTCCTTTCTTGTTCTAGTGTTACACTGTTACCAGTCAGGATCCTGTTAGGAGATAGAAATTGCACCGGTTATCAAGGAGGTGGTAACTTCAGGAAGCATACCTAGTTCTAGAGGAGCATATGGGTGAGGTTAGACCCTTGGAGGACTGGGACTTAAACCTGTGATAAGACGGTTATGCTTTGCTTCTGAAGTTCAGAAGAAGGACTGGTGAATGGGGACTCAGACCTCTGAGGAGAGGGACACTGCGTGGCTGGTAGTGGTATTGGTGAAAGGACCCTGTGAAGCTGGGATTCAGCCTTTTGAAGAGGGAATACTAGCTGGTTGGCTGGTCATGGTGTCTGAAGGATGTGGCTAGGGACACATGGAAGCTGGTTCTGGGAGTTTTGGACAAGCTCCTCACTGGTACTAATTGCTGTTATTGCAGCATGCAGTATTGCAGGGTCAAAGGGGGCTGGACAAGAAGCAAATAGGAAAGGAGCATGTGCCTTCCTCTCCTGCTCCCCCCCACCCCCCAAGATTTTATGTATTTATTTGTGAGAGACACAGAGAGAGAGGCAGAGACATAGGAAGAGGAAGGAGAAGCAGGCTCTAGGTAGAGAGCCTGATGCAGGACCCTATCCAGGGACTCTGGGATCACACCCTGAGCCAAAGGCAGATGCTCAACCTATCCAGGGACTCTGGGATCACACCCTGAGCCAAAGGCAGATGCTCAACCGCTGAGACACCCAGGCGTCCCCCTCCCCTGGCCTTCTGGTCTCCTTTTAGCATCTCCCCATTGGCTGATCCTAAAAGGGAGCCAGCTGTCGAAGAAATGAACTTCCTAGAGACTGCAACCCTAGCATCACAAGACAGAATAAAGAAGGCTGGGTTTGAAGATGAGAGATGGCTTAATAAGCATTCCTTATGTAGGGGTTCAAGGCCACATTTTGTAGGGATGAAGAATAAAAGAAATTTCATTTTTTCTAAGGAACCTCCCAGACACTTGCCATTTGCAGTTGTTAAAACAAAAACAAACAACTTCGTGGGTTAATCCTTTTGGGTTCTTGTAATAATCCTGTCACAGTTGGCTAGATGATAAAGTGATAGCTGGTAGCATTAACTTCATCACTCATATTGTAAGCTTCAGTAAAAAGCATGATATGTTCATGAAATAAGATAATGTGGGTGTGATAATTAGATTGGAGTTAAAAAAATCTCTTCTACATAGTAGAGACTGGATTGAAGGTGGTACACGAGTGAATATACATAGATTAGTTTGGAGATTATTATACTAATCTAGAGACGGGGATATATGAGGACAGCGTTCTCAAAATGTGGCCCATATACCATTAACGTCCCTTCAGAATTTATTAGCAAAATAATTCTTGGCCCTGTTCCAGAGTTAGAAACTCAGAGTGGGGCACAGCTTCTGTTTTAACAAGCCCTCTATGGTATGTTGATGATTGCTTTGAGAATCATTTGTTTAGGACAAAGGTGGTAGCATTAGATTTGGAGATAGATTCAAGAGATAATTATAGGAGTTGAGGTCTACAGGATTTGGAAGTTGTTTGAATCTGGCTTGCACAAGGGTGGGAACCTTTACAGAGGGAGAGACTACTGAAAGACATCTTAATCTTGCAGCTCAGCACATTGATTTATCTAGGCTTATCTGGATAAATCATGCTCATTAATCTTGGGTTAGGAATTGATAGTACACCAGGTCAGACATTCTATGGGTGATTTTCTGAGATTTACATTCATGGCCTCCCTTTCTTGAGCTCAGAGTTTATCCTTGTGTCTGTCATAGCTCTTGATGTGTGTCTTGTGGGTGGCTCATATTCAGTACAGTTTTATTCTTTGTACACTCCAAGAAATCGATGACATTATTGAAGCAGGAGATAAATGGTTAAATGGTTTTGAGTTTTTTCTGTGACAAACTGTATTTTTAATGAAAACACGTGGTTTTGGATTTTTAAGTTTTCAAAGCATGTATAAAATAGTAGTGATATTAAATCAGAAATGTTTCCTCTTTAGTGGTATAGTTTCCAAGTGATTTTCAGTAAAAAATGAATAGTTTTAGAAGAATCTTCTCTCTGTTCTTTTTTTTTTTTTAAGATTTATTTTTATTTATTTATGAGAGAGAGAGAGAGAGAGAGGCAGAGACACAGGCAGAGGGAGAAACAGGCTCCTTCCGGGAGCCCGACGCGGGACTCGATCCCGGGACTCCAGGATCGTGCCCTGGGCCAAAGGCAGGCGCGAAACCGCTGAGCCACCCAGGGATCCCTCTCTCTGTTCTTAAAGAAACAGCCAAAGTCATTGAAAAGATGATCATATTCATGGTCCTAATGAATTCTGATAATTGAGTGATTTTATCAGTGTATTAATTTTTTCTAAAATTCATCAGCACATATATTGTTTTGAACTCTGCTAAGCACAGTTTTTGTGATGGAAAGGTGATTTCTAAATGTTACAACTTTTTTCCCTTTGGAAAAATTGACTTTGATATTGAATATTGAACATATGTCAAAGAATTGGGGATGGCAAAAAGAACACATATATTACTTTATTTGGACAGATATGGGTTTTGTTTTGCCTACTATAATTAGAAGTGTTGAAAGATAAATTGAGGCATATTAAAATTTTTAATTTATTTGAAATCAAATGTTAGTTTGAGTCAGGCGGCTCCAAACTGGAAGTGGTTAGGAGTGTTCCACTGGAATGGAGCTGGGGCAAGGTTTTTTTTTTTTTTTTTTTTTTTAATATTTTATTTATTCATGAGAGACACAGAGAAAGAGGCAGACACATAGGCAAGGGAGAAGCAGGCTCCTCTCAGGAGCCTGATGTGGGACTTGATGGGACTCTGGGACCATGCCCTGAGTCCAAGGCAGAAGCTCAACCACTGAGCCACCCAGGTGCCCCTGGGATAAGGTTTTTATAGAAACGACAGGAAACAGGGCAGCCCCGGGGGCTCAGCGGCTTAGTGCTGCCTTTAGCTGGGGGCATGATCCTGGAGACCCGGGATCAAGTCCCACGTTGGGATCAAGTCCCACGTCGGGCTCCCTGCATGAAGCCTGCTTCTCCCTCTGCCTCTCTCTCTCTCTCTCTGTCTCTAATAAATAAAATCTTAAAAAATAAAAGGAAACAAAGCAGAGAAATTATTTGATTAATTCTAGTTTAAGGGTTGCATTATTTAGGAAAGCCTAGTTGGCTTTTTTTGGTTGTTCTTAATCCTGAGGCATTTACAGGAATTGACTCTGGCCTCATTTTCCTTTTTTTTTGGCCTCATTTTCCATTTGTTATCAAGGCATTGGAGGCACCTTGGTCAAAAGGCCTCCAATGATTACTTAAATGGTAGTAGTGACCTTATTCAGTTCATTCCAATTCAGAATTTTTATTGAGCATCAGTTAACGTGTAAGGAAAACCCTACTCTAATAAATTTATAAATTAGTATAAGGTAGCATGTTAAAAGTCCTCTTCAGATATGCCACAGCAGTATGGTGGGGGAAGCCATAGTCCTGTATGAAGGAGTCTGGGAAGGTACTTTGGAAGAGGGGGGATTGGACTGGTAATCTGGGAGGAAGACTGGCATCCTGGACAGAGAAAGACAGTAGTGCTTGAGCAGTGGCCTTTATGTGAGGCTCATTTGAGAACACTCACACTATAATGCAGTTGCAGTAGGAATGAGGACTGGGAAAGGAAGTAGGGGACAGACTTGGGAGGTGGTTTTTAATTGTAGGTGTGTTTTTTCTGCTTGTTGGAGGAATGTGAGTCAAGGGGCAGTATTTTCCTAAGGAAGCTGATGACTGCACAGAGTGGACCACAGCAGGGACTTGGAGGGCAGTGTTTCTGGATCTTCACTGCTGATGTTGGTCAGCTGGGAGTCATTTAAAAATATAGATTCCCTGCCCCATTTCCAGTATCACTGAATCAGAACCTCCAGAGGAAGAAGCCTGGATAGCTGTGTCATTAATGAGTACCTCTTACGTGATTTTTATTTTAAGGTTTTTAGAAAACATTTGGGGCAGTTGTAGGAGTTAGATTTTGAATTCTTTGAACTTTTATGTTTGTTAAAATGCCTTAAGTTTTAAAAGTCACCGTGGGTGTCCTGGTTTTTCAGAAAGCATTTCCATTAAAGTTTGTGAATTAATTTAGAAAAGAATAGCATTTTATATCTATCCTTTTTTCTTCATTGCTTTTTTATTGCTCTTTTATTGTATTTGTTGCCTTTTGGGCTCTCATTTCAGCTTCAAAGATTTGCACTGTTTTTCCCCCACTAGTAGTTACTTTCCCTGGGGAATTTGTCTACCCTCCATCCTGACCCACATCCCAGCAAATCCAGCCAACACTGCCTCTAAAATAGTGGCAGCAGTATAGGTTTCTGAGTTGGATTTGTGTGTGGATTGGTGGTAAGGAACCCCCATCCCCCCAGAAAAAAATAGCTCCTCTGGGGTTGAGCAGCAGCCTGAATAGTGACAACTTTCTTTTCCTTATCAATATATCCTAAGTGAAAATTGCTGAGAGATATTATCTGATTTTTTTTCCTCAAAAATTTATTTTTGATTTTTTCTTGGGGTTTTCCTCACAGGTGAAAGCTATGAGAGGAAGCTGAGGAAAGTATATTTGTTACTCTTAGGCTAAACTGAGTAGTTCATTTTAGCTAGGAAAAGAATTTGTAAATCAGGCACAAAGTGGCCCAGTTTACATTTTTTAGTACTATGTTTTATTAAATCTAAGATATCACAGAATGTAAGGGATATCGTTATTTTACGTACCACTTAAAGTAAAACTGTCAATCTAAGTATTACATAATGTTGAGGTGCCATTGATTGTAAGACAAGTCCTCATTCTGGGATTTTAACATGAAAATAGTGGTCATCTTAGAGTCTATAAATAAGATGTCTCTTCTGTTTAGCCATGCTGACTTTATATAATAGTGTTATATTCTCCTTGAACTAGAGGGGGATAAATAGGAAGATATATATACAATATAGTATGTGTATCCTTGAAAGACCTTATGGTCTTCAAAACTGTACACTGAAAATAACAGAACATCTGGGTAAAAAATAGGATCATGACAGATCACTCAACCTGTAAAGTATTAGCAAAAACAGTAATTATCTTAATAAAAATGCTTACACATTTAAGAAGATAGCTTAACTTCCTAATAAATATACCAGTAAATATAGGATTTTAAAAAATATATTAAAAAGCTTAATGAGAAAGAGTTGAACTAACGAGTGATGTTGCAAAGGCAAAATTCTCACAGATATTGGAGTGGCAAGCACTAAGCATACACAAAGCAAGACACACATCCTCCAACCTGAGCCAAGAGAGGAAGCATTGTGGATCTCTCCGGCAGTGCAGTACCATTATGGTAACAGTGTAATATTCTGTGGTGGGTGTTATTTTGTGCCTGCTGCTATTAGGTGATGATGCCAAACATTAAAGTGTTGGGGGGAAAAATATCTAAACCAAAGCAACTTGAATGTTGTTACACCCTTATCATTCTCTTTATCATTTGGTGTGAGTAGGTAAGTAAGCATGCCTGATAGCAGAATAGATTGAATTCTCTCGGCTGTTGTTGATCTCTCTTATTGGTTCTCCTTGCCAGAGATGTCTTCCACTTCCTCAGGTTTTCTGATGCTTTTACCTCATCTTTTCATAACTGTGCCAATCTTCAGTGATTACTTAATCTGTGCTTCTGTGGCACTTGTACTACTTTTTTGGCTTTTATTTAAAAGAAATTTATTTATTTATTTATTTTTTATTTGAGAAAGAGAGTGCGCACAAGGGGGGGAGGGGAGGGAGAACCAGGCTCCCTGCTGAGCAGGCTCCCTTCTCTCAAGCTCAATTCCAGGACCCTGGGATCATGACCTGAGAGAAGGCAGATGCTTAACCAACTGAGCCACCCAGGCGCCCCTCATTGGCTTTTAAAATACATCATTACATTTTTTTTTCTTTGCCTTTCCTATGCATCTCTAAGGCCATCGTTGGTTTATTCTATGAATAGAGAAGCGCTTATGCTACAGCCTTCTGGGTGTTACATATAAACCACAGTATTATCTAATATCTGTATGTGCATTATTTATATGCAGTAGCTATAAACCTTGAATTGTAGTTGGTTTCCCTTTCTTTCATAGATTATGCCTTAAAAACATGAACAGAAGTTAAATGTGTGAACAGTAAGCAGTAGACTTGAGTGCTATGCATGCTCTCTTCTAGAAAGCTACATAATATAAAATCCCTAGTAACAACTTGCCTGTAGAATACTGTAATAAAATTTCAATCTTTCTTGTTCTTTAATTTTCTTTCTCCACAATTGAGCACAATCTCTAGGAATTGAGTGCATTTAGCATCCAGCTGAGGTTAAAGAGTCACACTTTGGGCGTGGTGTCCATTTTCTCCTTTGCTTGCTTGTATTTTATGATATTCAGGCATATATTGGCACTTCAATATTTTGTCTGTCCTCCTTTTAATGAAATATACAATACCAGATATATATTGAGTGATGACAGTGCTATAGATTGGCACAGACTGATCTCTGAAAGTCAAAGTTAGGTATGTGACACTAGCATACAGTGTAGACAGTGTTTAAAAGTAGGAGTTGTTCAAAAGTTAAGGCCTGTGATTTTGGTCAACTGTTGGGTTCAGATAAAATTAGCAATTCTTGGAAAATGAAAATTAAATTGTTTTTAGTATTTTCTTAATTTATGCAAATAAGAATGTTTGGTTTGTGGTTTGAAATATTTGTTCCAAAGAAGAGAACATTTTGCATGAAGATGGAGTAATAGGCAGGGATGAGGAGTTTGGAAACACAATGTTTGAAAACTCTGGAGATTTTGGAGATAGGAAGAACGAAGGATGATGATAGCAAGAGGCCAGTTGAGCAGTTGCTAAGGACATCTGGGCAGGATTTAGGGTTTGGTATGTTTTGTCTTCGTTTGTTTTTGTTTTTATCCATTTATAGAATGTAGGTAAATAGCCATAGGTGGTAGGTCAGAATATTTAATTTTTATTTTAATTTTTATGGGGAAAAAAAGAAAACTTACTGGGAAGTGGCTGTGCTACAGCATTCTTCCATCATTTTCTCTTCTAGCTGCTCAGTTTATTTACTCGCAGCGCGACAAACCTTCTCTTGTTGAGCCTGTAGAAGAATACGATTACGAAGGCCTGAAAGAGTCCTCCAGTTCTCTTTTGAACCATCAGCTGAGTGGAATTGATCAAGGTATAGTAAAAAGTAGTTTATCTGTGCTTCATGTCAGAAAATGATTGATAATTAATATACTAGAATTTACCAGATTTATTGTAATTGTTCATAGTAGTGATTGTGGGTAGGAATGGTACAAATGTCTCTTGTATACTCAAGGGAAATTTACATTTTATTTTATTTCATTTATTTATTTTTAAAGATTTGTTTTTTCATGAGAGACAGAGAGAGAGAGAGAGAGGCAGAGGGAAAAGCAGGCTCCCTATGAGGAGTCTGATGTGGGACTTGATCCCAGGACTCCGGGACCATGCCCTGAGCCAAAGGCAGATGTTCAACCACTGAGCCACGCGGGCATCCCAGATATTTACATTTTATTAAGTATATTTTGTGTGTAGTGTATGGCTAATTGTATGGTTGAAAAATTGGTTGTGTGGCTATTATTTAGTAACTGGAATTTTTGACTGACATCTTTATTTCATCTCCTTAGGAGAGAAACTTCAGTGATTTGTTTTCTCTCAGCAATATTCATTGTTTCATGAGCTCTAATCGGGAAAGATAGGTATATTGTGGATAAAAATATCATTATAAATAATTTTTGCCAGGAAAAGAGGAAAGTTGAACATCCTAAATATAGTTTCAGATCTTTTGTTGTTGTTTTGAAGATTGAGGGTTCTTTCATGGCACCATTTAGTATGGCTTTTAATTATTTCTGTTCTAGCTCGTCTTTATTCATGCCTTGATCACATGAGAGAGGTACTTGGAGATGCTGTGCCAGATGACACTTTGATTGATGCAGTTCTGAAGAACAAGTTTGATGTGCAGAAGGCTCTGGCAGTGGTTCTGGAACAAGAGAAAATGCAGAATTGGAAGGTCAAGAGTGAGGGAGAAATATCTTCAGGGAAGATAGCAAAAGGTATGTTTTAGAACTTGTTCTCTTTTAGTTTTACAGTTAATGCTTTAAAAGAGGCTTTGATTTGATTTGGCTGTTTAGAAAAATGGGCAGAAAATTGTGCATGTTAAAATAATCCTGATTATCATCACTTGATTTTCCCATTTGTGAACTTTTAAGCTGAGTGCTGTGTTCTCTTCTTTTTGTGAAAGCTTGTTTTTTGATTATTTCTCTGCTCTTTTTGGTAACTAGCAGAATATAGGGGAAATAAAGTCAGATAAAAACAAGAGGACATTTGTTGCTTCTTGTCAGTAGCTTAGAGAGCTTTTTGATTATTATTTTTTTTTTTTACTCTAATGGGTTAGGAGATGGAAATTAATAGCCAGTTTATTACAAAAATGCCATTATATTTTCAGCATTTATAGTAAATGTATTAGTTTTATTTAAATATCATATGTATCATAATTACACTACTTTTGCATTTCAAAGCCAAATCTTTAATTTTAAATTTATAGAATTTGGGGTTAAATTTCAAATTTAATTGACATAAGAAGGGAACTGAGGTATCTTTATAATAATTGGTATGGTATCTGTCAGTAGGAGCATGATGATTTATCAAATGGGTTATTTCCTGTAACCTGAGGACTGGATTTTTTTTTACCACAACAAAGTTGTATGCAGTCTTTTACCATGAAATAAGGGTGGTGTTTTATTTTCTATTTAAATTTAAAAAGTTTTGAAAAAAAATGAATAAGAGTTTTGATGGGGAAGCACTTGTAACTGACTGTATGAAAATGAGTCTGTAATATTTTATCTTTACTAATAATAGTTTATCCCAGAAATTATAGAATATTATTTGCTTGTTTTTAATACATTAAAAATACAGGAGAAGATGAACTAGTTCTTTTCATTGGTTTTTTAGACATTTTGAATTTGAGACAATGCTGATGATAATTTCAATATGTTAAAACCTTACATTATAAAATTTGTGAAAATTAGAATATTGACTGACTTGGTACTTATATTTGTATATATCAGTGAACAAAGTATGAAGGTCACTTTAAAAAAGCTAAGGTGGTAAAAGGAAGGTAAAATTCCTTTATTAATTGTTTTTTTTAGAGTGTTCACTTTTTATTAAGTAATGATCAAATATTTGATCACTTTATTCATGTTATAGTCAAAAGAAACATTTAGTAATTAAATGCCTCATTTCATGTTTCCTTTTGGTTGCTGTGACTGTCTTCTGCATATGTCAACCTATTCATCTGAAAATTAATGGCTTTTGTAAGGTAAGGAGTCTTATTATCTTCCTCTCAAGTCTCAGCTGATAATGTTCAAAGCTCTTGTCCTCAATCCACAAACCACTTGGATTGTAGTAGCAAACCCTTTGATTTTTCTGGCTCATTGGCAAAATCTGGATTATATCATAATTCCTCAGTTGTACCAAGTCACTATTTACTCCATAAAAAAAAGAAACTTGACAGACCTAAAAGTGAAAAGAAACTAGAATCATGTAAGTTAACAAAAGAGCTGTCACTAGCTGACCTAATTGATGATATGCCAAGAGATTCTTGTAAAAGTCAACCATCAGTCAAATTATCATCCACAGATGGCCTGGAAAGTCTATTTTCAAAGAATCTAGGTGCTAATATGTTAAGACCTCATGAATCTGAATATGTATCCAAAGATGATTCTTCATTCAAAGAAATACCAGATTTAAAATCCTTAATGATAAAGAACATAACATCTAATAGCTCTTTTTGTATTCAGAATAATTCCCTACCTGATTTGCAAAACATTCCAGTACAAAACAGCATAGGAAATTTAAATAATCCTTTGCTCTTAACTAGCTCATTGGAAAATATGGCTCATGATCATTTAAATGCTAGTGAAATGACTGAAGTTGGAAGTGTTTCTTCAGTTGAACAAAGTGCCAAAAATTACCTTTTAAAAAATGACAGTTTGCAGTTTTCCCAGTCTGAAAGTCCATCCCTAGCTGAACTGTTTCAGGAACACAAAGAAAATAATCCAAGCCAGTGCTTTACGTTATCTGATCTTTGTAGCCAGTCATCTGCTGGTTTTACAGATCTAAGTTTGGAATCCTTTACCCTGTCGCAGCTAGGAAACCGATATCCATCTTCAACTGGAATATCAGAATTAACAGGATCTCTGTCATCTTTGGCATTTTGTAAAGCTTCTCCTACAAGAGACCTTGAGGATTTGTCACTTTCTGATTTGATTGCAGAAACAATTGAAATAGACAACTCTCAGATTAAGAAGGATTCCTTTAATCTCACTTTATCTGAAATGAGGTCACCTGGAATAGATTCAAATATTGATCTTAGTGTCCTTATAAAAACCCCTAATTTTGGTCCAAAACATGCGGTAGACCAATCAGTTGCTCCAACATCAGGAACAAAAGTTTTAAGTTCAAAGTTAGGGAAAAATTTCAATTTTGCTAAGGATTACAAGAAAACCAATAAAGGCCCTTTGACTAGGAAACCACCTTTTTCTCTCTCTTGGACCAAGGCCCTTGCTGCTAGACCTTCAGCTTTTGCTTCAACACTGTGTCTTCGTTATCCACTGAAAAGCTACAGACGACGCACCCTTGACCTATATAAGACTTTTCTTTATAGTAGACAAGTTCAAGACATAAAGGACAAAGAAATAAGTCCTCTTATAGCAATAACACCATTTGACTTCAAATCAGCATCTCCTGATGACATTGTAAAAGCTAGTCAAAAGAAAGCTTTCACTAGAGAATAGTAACAAAAGGAAAACTTGATCACTGTTGTAGAGCTTTTGTTTTAAATAATTTAAAATCTTTATAGGGTTACTTTATATTATGGGATTCAAGTTGTGATTTTTATATTAAAATTGTCTTAAGTCAGTTGATAGCTTCAGTTGATATGTATTTTTGCACTGAATTTTTTTTTTTTACTGTATCTTTTAGTGATAATTGGCTTTATTTAAGTTGATAGCTTAAAATGGGTGTATGTTTACAGAGTGCGTATGGAAACTTGATATTGTGAAATCAAACCTTTCAGATGTTTTTGTTTGAAGCATTCAACTTTAAGTTTTTACAATGAGACATTTTCTTTTTAAAGTATTTTTGTGCTTTGCTCTTAAATGAAAATGCCACTTGGGATTATTATAGTTTAGTGATGAAGATTTCTCCTGTGATTTGTGGCATAGCATAGGTGAGATGTAATTCTATTTTAAAATATTAGTGATATCATTCCCATTCATTATTTTTCTGTAGGTGGGTACTTAAAAGTTTTCTAATAGAAAATTTTAAAATTCCTGACTTTTAAGAATACTGTGGAGATTGTTGAAATACACTTTTGATGATAATAAAATGAAAATCCTTTAGGGGGCCATGTACATACTGAAGTTGGATTAATACATAAATTATTTTTATACATTTTAAAAACCCTTTGTCCTAAATGCATACTTTAAAATAAATATATAGAAAGTGTTTTCAAGTATGGTTGCATGTTGTTTGAATAGATAGATTTATCGGATCTCTCACCCTTTTTTTGTTACTGGAAATAATGAAATGTGGAGTTTTCCTCTTTGACACTGATAGCTGTATGTGCTATATTGACAAAATTTCGGCAATGGTAGACCAAATAAGAGCTCTTCTGGTCATTAGAAACAAGTATGTAATTTATCCCTTAAAGCAGTGGTCCTCTACTAACAGAATCACTGGGGGAGTTTTTTCAAAACACAGATACTGTGGCTTCACTCTAGACATGATGAATCAGTCTCTGAGGGATGACATTTGGGATTGTGTATTTTTAAAATAGTCCCCAGGTGATTTTGGTGTGCTACTTTTACTTGAGAGCCACTGCTCTAGGGTAAGAAATGAGTAGAATGAGAGGAATTACTAATGGTAACAATGTGAATTTATACTTCATAGTTTCTAGTAGTCAGGAATACTAAGGAAAACTGCCCATTAGGAATGATAGTCTTTTGCATAAGAGGATGCTGATACTGTATTATTAGTATTTCTTTTTATTATTATTATTATTAGTATTAGTATTTCTTGCAGGAAAAAAATAATATCTAAAATGTTACTTCTTAATGAAATTGAAATAGCTGACCTTTTCCCAGTAAGGTAGTATTTTTCTCTGACAGCTACTTCTCTATGCTTTTGATAATTTTTTTTTTTGTATTTCTCATTTCAGTTTATTCTCAGAATGACATTCCAATATTTTTAGCTGTGTTTGATTTTTTTATATCCAGTGTTTTGGTGGGAACACTTAAGCTAGAATTAATGTCGTTGTTCTTGACCAAACGCTTTTTTGGTGATGTCTTCAGGTTTTGTTTTTAATGGCATGCCTCAATGCACAGCGTACAGATGCTTAGGAGATCATACAAATCATGTTACATTTTATGGTCAGTTTTAGAATTTGAATTAGTATATATGACTCTTGAACTGGATTTATTTATGGGCAGTCTCCAACTTAGAAGTGAATTGTATTCTATGAGTTTGTTTGGAACTGACAATAATTGCAGATAGATGAAATGCTACGCAAGTGATCTGCTTTGCACATGAATCCACAAATACATATTTAACTCATACTGAAGTTGAACAGTGGTACTATTATTTTTTACCTTTTATAACAGATTTTCAAGTGGAAATAGAATACTTTTAAGCCATATAGTAGATCTTGTAGAGTGAACTAGGTCTCCTTTTGTTGACTTATTAGGATTATAACTACCACTTATAAGATTATTTCTTTTTTTTTTTTTATAAGATTATTTCTTGAGGAGGAAAATCTGTATTGCAGAATGATAGGGAAGGCAGTAATTTTTAAATAGGTTTCCCTCTTTCCCTTGTCATGGCTACTAGTCTGTCAGGTACATACATGATATGGCCTTGTTGACTAATGAAGTGTCACAGTCTCTTAGATTCAGAGAGTGGAACCAAGAAGGCTGCTTGCCCCTCCCACCTTTGGCCTTTGACCATTGATAAAGAGACCAGTGCCTGTTTATGGATATACTGCGAGTGATGATTGTTTGCACTAAGTGCATATTCTGCATTGACTACTGGTTTTTGATTGACTTTCGTGTGTCTTGGTAGCTAAGGTATGCTAAGAGTTTTGGTTTATTTTCTAATTCCAGTATCAGTTTTGTGATGCAAGGCCATGTTTATTTGCATTATTATCAGGTACATTAATATTTTTCTTTAGGAATATAAATGATATTATAATATTCTAAGTGATACAAAATACAAGACATTTAAAATTACTATTTTTGCTCACTTATTTTTGGTCTTTAAGTGATCTAATGTCCACGGATGTTTTGTCCTTTTGTATTCTAAAGTCTTTGGTTGTCTCCTTAGGTTATAGTTCTTCTTTCCATTAATTGCTCAGAACTAGGGTACATGACACTTTGCTTAACTTTTCTTTCTTTTTTTGTTTTACCTTTTTCCTACTTCCAGTTTAATAACTAGCATTCTAACCTCTTTTCCTCCTTTTGGCTTTGAATCCTCCTTTCTTGAACTTTTCTTTTACCCTTTTTCCTTCTCATATAAGTAGTAATAAATATTCCCAGTGTGTTACATGTCATGGTTAGTATTCAGTGGCAGGTCATGCAACTGATTGTCACACCAGAGGTAAAACTAGTACAGTGCTTTTCTTTGTATGTAAAAGGAAGCACTGTTAAGATAAACACAGTTAAGAGGAAAGTAATGGGTTCTTACATGATTATTTACCTTTTAAGTTGACCCAAAATTTATATATGGACCATTACAAATAAACAAGTACACAGTTATACACTGAGGAAGAACTATGTATCAGTAAGCGTTTTGTGTTCCTACAAGTATATATTTGGTTATAGAGTCATTCTTGTAGTAACCTAAAATTATATTTTTGTTACTTATATAAACAAAGAGAATGTTGACCAGATAGGGAATAGTTGATAGTATTCCTTACAAGTTTTCTTTTAGGCTTACTATATGCAGCTGTACATTGTATTTTTAATTTTTAGGGTGTAAAAGACTTGTCATTTTGAGTGTGTATATACATTTTTGTAAAAGCTACATTGAAATAAATTATAATTTGAGATTCTCTTAAACCAAATAAGAAAACGTCACAGTTTATCCATAGGGATTTTTTTTAGATAAGCTTGATCCTTCAGGACGGAATTTTAATAATTTATACTGAAGGTACCTGTTTTTTATGTTTCTGTAAACAAATTAAAAAAACAAAAAGAACTATCTAGCTGTAAAGAATTTCTTCTAAGATATTTGTCACTCAGAATTCTGGCTTTCCAAAAGACAAAATTTTATATATGTTTACCATGGAGGACTTAACATACCCTGCTCATGGGGGGACCATTTTAAACAGCAAAATTAACAACTAAAATCAGCATGAAAAATGTGACACTAACTAGATCATGAAAAGGGTAATTGTTTATGGTGTGAGAGCTGAAACACAAAGGCAAAGTATCACCTTTTGACCTCAGTGCGGAATGCATGTTGGGTGACTCAAATTTTTTGCTTCTCTGCACTTGTCTGGGAATGATTGCAAAAGTGCTACATGTAAGGATTTTGGGGTTACTAATAAATTTTAATGAATAGGTGAATTTGCATATATGGAAACCATGAGTAATAAGGATGGATTATACATTTTTTGACCCACTGTTCTCCATCCTTCTTGATACTTTACCTCCTAAAGGCCATTAGTTTGGGGCCGAATTACTGGAACTTTACTTCTTGGTTTATTTCTCCCAAAACACTTTACACATTACAGCCAGCGTAACTTTTTCAAATTTAGCTCTAATTTTCTGTCCTCTGTAGAAACATTTTAAATTATTTTATAATTTAATTATAAATATTTGTAGATAATATATATAAATATAAATAATATATTTATTCCTTTTAGGAACTGGTTTCTGTTCATGTGCACCCCTCCTCCCAATCCACCCAAGAACAAACCTACCTGAGTTGTTTCTGCTTCCTTTTGGCGCTTTGCCCCTATCACCACTCCCGTTTCTCCCCTTGCTGATCTTGTTTCAGATTGTAGTTTATATATCACTCCCAGTCCTGGGGTAGGGGAACCTTTATATGCATCCTAGTTCACTGTATTCTTTTTATTACCATTCCATGTAAAATTACAACCTCCCTCCTCGACACATACAGCTATTTCCCCTTGCAACGCTGTTTTATTGTTCTTCATAGCACTTAACATCATCTGACATTGTGTGTAACACAGTTATTTTGTTGTTACCTGTCTCTCTACTGATCCCCAAGCCCCCCCTCCCGCCCGCCCCATGCATTCTCCATGAGTGCAGGGATTTTATGTGTTTACTGCTGTCTCCTCAGAATATGTCTCGCTCATAAATGTAGGAAAGGGTTTAAAGTAGAAGATGAGTCTCACTCTTACTACAGTCCCACATTCTTATTCTCTACAGGAAGCTGTAAATAAATCTGTAAACAAATCGCTTTTGTATTATTCTTCTAGAAACTTTACTGGCATATTACATATGTGAACCTACATGTATATCTTTAGACAAATGGGAAGATATATAACACTTCTATATTTGTGTCATTTACCAAGGCATTTTGCAGATCTTTCCTTACCATGTACATAGAGATCAATCTCATTCTTTTCAAAGCTGTGTAGAATTCCATAATAGGATTGTACATTAAATAGCCCTTGTCGATAATCATTTTAAGTGTTTTCAGCTGCTGTTACTAATGACCCCAAAGTGAACATTCTACATTTTTATACGTTGAATTTCTAAGCCAAAAAATAAGTACTTTAAATTTTTGATAGATACTACCTATTGTCTTTAACAGAGGTTGTACTTATTTTTTTCTTAAAAGTTTGTGTTTCTTTCCAGATTCTTATAGATACAGTTATTACTCATTTTTGGTATTACACCAACCTGATAATTAGAAAATATTTTTTTTCATTTATTTGTGTCTTTAATAGAGTGAAGCTAACTGCTTTCTCATATATTTAAATCTATTTGTATTTCTTTTCTTTTTTTTTTTTTTTGGAGCTATCTATTCTTAATCTTTGCCCATTTTTCTGCTGGTTATCTTTCAAATACTTGTGATTCCCAACTTGTTTTTATAGGACAAAATTTAATTTTAATACATTCAAATGTATCAATCTTTTAAAGGTTTTTGTTGGAAAGTTCTGTTTGGCTACAAGTTACAAAAAATTATTCATTTTTTCTAATACATTTGACAGATTTTTCTTTTTCTTTTTCTTTTTCTTTTTCTCTTTTTCTTTTTTTTTTTTTTTAAACACCTTTGAATCTTTGATCCAGCTGCCATTTCCAAGATGGAAATCCAGTTTCTTCCCCATCTTTTGTCTTTCCAACAGCTGGATTTGTAATGGTACCTTTTGTTGAATTACATATCCCTTTTCTTTTTTAACCTGATTTGAACTTCTGTCTTTGACATGCACTAAGGTCTTCTCTATGTCTTAATTTTGGGATTCTGTATTGTTCCCTTTCTTTGTCTTGTTTTGTGCCAGTACCAAATTTTTAATTACTGTAGCAATTATTACACAATTTTAATTATGTGGTAGGATATCTTATTTTTTCTTTCCTTTTTCATAAATTTTTGTGAGTTATCTCACTTGGAAACAGCTTGTCAAATTTTCTGAAAATCCAGTTATAATTTTAATTGAGATATTTAATGTTAGAATCTTTTTGGAGAAAATATTCTGTCTTTATAGATGGCAAAAGACTTTAAACATTACATTATTAAACATTAAATTTTAATAGATTTTCTAGTACACTTGTAATATTGAAACCATCCTAGTTAGTCATGGTAGCTTGTTCTTTTACTATGATGGATTTTATTCACTAATATTTTATTCAGGATTATGCTTGCTAGTCATAAGTTTAACTTACAGTTGTGTGTATGTATGTGTGTTCATTTGGGTTTTGGATTTCTTTTTATGATGGTTTTCTAGAGAATTTAGAGTTTTTCTTTATCCTTGAGTAATTTAAAGAGCATTGAAACTATTCCTTTCATCAGAGGATTTATCTTTCTCAATATTCTAGGGTCAGTTTGAATGTTTTGTTTTTCTTAGAAAACCATCTTCATTCAGACTGACAAATGTATTCGTTTAGCATTATAGCAAACATTGTCTTTTTTTAAAAAAAATTCTTTTATATGCAGTTACATCTCCATTCTTATTTATTTATTTTTGGTAGTTTTATTTATTTAAGTAGTCTCTACACCCCACATAGGGCCCAAATTTATGTCCTCAAGATTCAGTTGCATGCTTTTCCGACTGAGCCAGCCAGATATCCCAATCTCTATTCTTATTATAAATATTGTTTTCTCCCTTCTATTTTCTTCTCCCCCTCTGCCAGTTTTTTTTTTTTTCACGTGGTTTCTTTTAATTATCTTTGTTTTAGTCCCCAAAGATTGGCTCCTAGATTAAAAATTCACTCTATTAGTATGTTTTCATTGGTTTGCAAGTTTATCTCTTTATTACCTAATCTGTTTTCCATTCTTTTTCCTACCTTTGTGAATGGAACTTAAATGCATTTTTATTTCTTTACCTTAGAAGTTAATTTTAATTTATGAGATCGTGAACACAGAAAAATTCAGAAAATAATATAACAGTCACTCATGGATTCACAGATCTCTCTCTGTTTTAAGACATACATTATTAGATAGGAGCCCTAGCGCCACCCTTTCCTCAGACCTCCCTACTACCTTGTAGTAGGTATGCATTGTTCACATTCTGTCTCTTTTTCTTAGGTCTCTGTAATTATTTTTTTCCTGTGGATACTGCATTTACTATGGCTCATAGGTGTTCTTTTAGAATTATTGTTACTTTCTGGGTTCTTTTAGAGCTACTGTTATTTTCTGGATAATTCATAGTTTTGATTTTGATTTCTTTTTTAAACCAAGAACCTGAAAGAATTTTAAAATCTCCAGGTTATTGTGGGAGTTTGTTATTTTTATTATGATTACTGGTCTCATTGTTCCAAAGAATGTGGTCTGTGCCCTTACTTACTGAAATTTATTGAGGTTTTTCTTTGAGTCTCAGTGTAGTTTTAGAATGGTTTCATAGGCACTTGTCAAGAGTATGAATTCTGTCTGAAGAATACAAAATGTGATATGTTTCTGTTGGTTACTTTTTTGGGTTACATTTTATTTTATTTTATTTATTTTTTAAAAATATTTTATTTATTTATTTGGGAGAGAGAGCAGGAATGGTGGGAAGGGGCAGAGGGAGATGTAAAGGGAGAACCAGATACCTCACCAAGCAGGGAGCCCTAGGAGAGGCTCCATCTCCGTATCCTGAGGTCAGGACCTGAGCCAAAGGCAGACACTTAACTAACTGAACCACCCAGGCGCCCCTTGTTGGTTACTTTTTAAATTGTTACGGGTTTGGTATTCTTACTTAAATTCTGTTTCCTTAATTGTTGGTTATAGGCTGAGAGAGAGGTAAGTTAAAATATAATAATAGTCTTGCATTTTATTTCATCTTACTACTTACAGGTTTTACCTTTTGTTTGGTAAAGATATATGATCTTTCTGTGGATTTAAAGTTTTCTTTAAAGTTCCTCTATGATTTGTTTTATGCTTTTTGACTTAAATTCAATTTGCTCAATGCCATGCTTGCTGCTCTAAGTTTTATTTGTCCATCCTTTTGCTTTCATTGTTTTAAATCACTTTGGTTTACTTGTGCCTCCTGTAGATGTGTATAATTGTGTTTGTCAGCAGCTGTTTTAATAGATTAGTTTTTTTCATTTTTTGGGAATGATAGGATAGATAGAATGCCTTCTGTGATAGGCAGTGTATATTTTGACTTGGCATGTACTCTTTGATAACTTGAAGATTTGTCCTATCATTGTAGCATAACACTTTAACTTTTTTTTTTTTTTTAAACTTTTTATTTATTTATGATAGTCACAGAGAGAGAGAGAGAGAGAGAGAGGCAGAGACACAGGCAGAGGGAGGAGCAGGCTCCATGCACCGGGAGCCCGATGTGGGATTCGATCCCGGGTCTCCAGGATCGCGCCCTGGGCCAAAGACAGGCGCTAAACCACTGCGCCACCTAGGGATCCCCAACACTTTAACTTTTTAAAGTAAAATTTAATTTACCAGCCCTAAAAGGTATGTGTTGATCTCATTATGAAAGTTAAGAAATTAATTTATATTTCACCTTCTATTTCTCATAAATTCTGTTGATATTTAAAATTCTTATTTATATCTTTTATACTATCTTTAAAAATTCTTATTTATATCTTTTATACTATCTTTAAATGTCTGTTAACTGTATTGTTAACTTTAAACAATTATTTAAGGAGTCCTGGATTTAAAAGTTCATCTCAGCAAAGTTACAATTTCTCATATTTGCCCCCTTTTCTCTTTTAGTCCTGTATTTTTAGTCATATTATATATTGCCAAGATTTATAGTATTTTTGTTTTATTCTATATTCAAAGCTTCCTTTGTTTCAAACCAACCATAATTATTTTAAAATAGATTTCTCATGATTAAGTTCCTATTTTTGTCTCCTATGACTTTGACATTGGGCTTAACAGCTCACCTTCCCTTCCTTGCAAAAATATATGTATGCGAAATATTTCCCAAATTTTTGAATATTTGAAAGTGATTCTGTGGCCTATATTTGCATGACAAATCGACAAATGATGGTTTTAGGTCCCTCTTTCTTTTGTGGAGGGCTTTTCAGACATTGCTGCACCATTTTCTAGTACTGTATGTTGCTAGCTAGTCTGATTCTGCTGCTTTTAGTTTGGCTTTTATTTCTCTAGTATTTTCCCTCCCTCTGTATTTCTGAGTTCTCCATGCTTGCTTTCCAACTTTTTCTCCTGTTGTTTTTATCATCTTCTCCCCATCCCGAAATATGTGTCTGGGTGGGGAGGTGGGGGTATGGGATATTTCAAAACTAGATATTTTTCCTTAGAGCACTTTATCAGATTAAACTACCCCTTTTTCAAATGTAAAACTAGACTGGTTTGATAGACTCATGAATAAGACAGACCTTGTACCAAAGATTTAAATGCTTAGGTGTAATGATTGCACTATCTGTATCACCCTGACTTGATCATGACATACCACTGATCAGCGTAGAGGGAAATCTGTTTCTTATTTAGAGAAATTTTCAATGTTTCTGTACTTTTAGAATTTTGGAACAAGAACTTAAACCTGTGTGAAAATTAGCCTTTTATTATGGTGTAATAAATTAGAACTTTGATGTCTAAAATAATGCACTAAATGTCGATGTGTCTCCTTAATTCAGATAACATTTTAGTTCATTTTATTAACATACATAATATAGAAAATCAATAGCAAATATAAATAAGCTTCAAATGAGTTATTGTCTAATTTTGTCATACATTCATGTGGGTAGACTGCGAAAAGAGCATATATTTAGGGAGTAAAATCTTGGGACAATTTTCTGGTTTTTGATAGGGTTTTCCTTGTTACCATAGATCTACCAAGGGAGAAAACACTCTCCAAAACTGAGTAACAGACTCCTTTTTCTTTTTAACAGAACATCCAAATTGAAATACACATAGTATTGTTTGAAAGGAAAATTCATGGCAGAAAAATCTTATTTATCTTTAGAGTTGTATAATTAATCAACCTAACTTGGAAGAAAAATAGCTTTCTACACAATGGATATTTTTGTGAGAGGTGAGGTTTAACTGTTTGATGGCTAATGAGGCTTTTTCTAACATTGGGTTTATTTTGGTTCTTTTAGAAAAATAGTTGACCTAAAAAATGTAAACATTAAGAAAAATAATTGGTCTGCAAATCTGGTAAAGGAATTGTATGTAATTTAAATTTAACATTTTTTATAGTTCCTAAGATGAATATTTCCATTGCCTTGCAAATAAAGTAGTCAATAATTATGCAAATTAATTAGATCATGAAAAGAATTGATTGTTTAAAAAGTGTTGGAGGCTTTGGAGAAATCTATTTCAATAGTGTACTTTACAGTTGAGCTACTGTTTTTGATAAGGTTGGTCTTAAGTAATATTGGCTTGTCCATACTGTTTAGAATATTCGTTTTTCTTTCCCTTTGAACTTCATCTTGTTTTCCCTTCATTTGGAAAATAAACCCTAGTTTTACATAGTGAGGTTGTATTATCTAGCTTCGCTTTGCTTTGCTAGTTTTGCAGTGTTAATACTCTATTAAAACAGTCTTTATAGAGTGTAGCTGTATTCTGTTGTTTGAATGCCTGTAAAATATTATTTATACCCAATGATTTTCATATTCTTGAGTGTTAATGGTAGGTTTTTCACTAGAGAGTGTGCAAGGAATTAAAAGATAAAATTAGGGTTGTAAATGTGCTTGCCACAGGATCATTTTTTTCTACTTCTTTATTGTGCTGTATTTGTCTCTTCAATATGACCTGACTAAATGGAAGAGAAAGTGACATTAGATTTTTAGGAGATGTAGTTTCCTCTTTCTTCTCAGGTAGAGTATATTGTGAGATTTTTATCCTCGTCCTGAAAACAGATCCCAGTTTTAATTTGAAAAATCTGTATTACAAAGAAAACTTATTAATGTGAGATGTTATGAACACTTTTATATGAACTTTTAGTAATGTGCTTAAAATGCATTTTTCATTTTACTTTTTTGTAAGGAGTTTAAAATTGGCATATTTAATTTGCAGTATTTCTGATGCTGCCTTTAAAATATCTTTTTCTTGAAAGATTGTTTTCATTAGTTTATCACTAAGTAATTTTATTTAAGCATGTACAGAAGAATTTTATACTTGTACAGAAAACTTCAGAATTAATTGACTTTCTGCTTTAAAAGTATGTGGGCTTTTGAAAGGAAGTGGTTTATTTCACTGAAGAAACTCATCTGGTTCAGAATGTTTTCAGATAGGTCTTAAGATTCTCTTTGAAAAAAAAATTCTCTTTGTATGTACACCTACACTGGAAAAACTTAAACACTAATTGCTTAATTTAAAAATAATTTGCTTTAGACTCTCAAAACAGCTTATCTTCTTGATAGAGCCAGTACCATGTAAGAATTGCATGGATGCTAAATACAGAGTTTTCTCTTAGGCCTAATTACCTTTTTTTTTTTTTTTTTAAACCATAGAAATCATAATCCAATTCCAGGTATATATTTTCATTTTTCATTCCTAAGCAATTATAATTTTTTTAGTATATTTTTGAGTGCTTAATGTAGCTATATACTAAACATTGCCAAGTACTTCAGCAAGGAGTTGAATGGAAGCAAATGACAAAATTCTTTTTAGCTAGTATTTAATTTTCATGTCACTTTTTTTTTTTTTTTCATGTCACTTTTTATCAGAAAAGCATGTTATAGCCACTGAAGACAAATCTAGGTCACAGATTCTCCCATGGAGCTTTATAGTAGCGTGGGTATTCTGCTCATCAGGAGAATCTGTGAGTTAGGTAGAAAAAAACTGAGGCTCAAATAAAATAAATAATTTGACATAATTTCACATGGATATTGAGAGGCAAATTTTAACTCTGAGTTCTTTTGAACTCCAGTCCCTTTTTCATGGTTACATGGTACTTGCAATAAACTTTTATATTGTAATAATTTAACCTTGTTTGGTGTTTGTTGATAATTATCTTAAGGATATAATTAAATCTCTTGTTAGGGAAACGAGTTTTACCATTAGTGAGATATTCCAAAATTACTTTTAAGAATTATTTTCTGCTAGTATGACTTAACTAAGACTTAACTAAGAGACGTGGCATTCATGTATAGAGAATTGGTATCAATTTCTAAATCCTTGCAAATGAGCAGTCCTAAGAAGTGAAGCCCTTTTCTCATGTATTTAATTTTAAATCACTTTGTGGTCTTCCATTTTTTGAGCAATGATTCTGTTTGATTTAAAATCTTGAAAAAAAATTTTACAGTTGCTAGCTTGGTGCCATTTTAAGGTAAAAGTTTAAATAAATAATAGTGTTTATTGAGTAAAACTAAAACATTCAATGACCCAATGAAAGAAAAAACATGTCCTTAATTCCATTTTCTAGAATTTAGAGTTATTAGCATTTAAAAAAATTATTTATTTATTCATGAGAGCCAGAGAGAGACTGGCAAAGACATGGGCAGAGGAGAAGCAGGCCCCCTGTGGGGAGCCCAATACGAGATTCAATCCCAGGACTCTGGGATTGGGACTTGAGCCAAAGGCAGGTGCTCAACTGCTGAGCTACCCAGGTGTCCCTAGAGTTATTAGCATTTTTATGCATGTAAGTGATAACAGTAGGCAATATTAATGAACACTTACAGGCAAATATTGTACTAAACTTTTTATCTCTTTTAATATTCACAATAATTATATAGAGCAGGGATTATTTTTATCCTAGTTTTATAGCTGAAGGTTCTAAAGCTAAAAAATGACTAAACATCTTGCCCTAGGCCACAAAACTAGTAGTACATGATGAAACCAACACTCAGAGTAAGATGCTTCTGATACAGATGTCCTGTTTTAATATATTGGTTACCTCTTTCTAGATATAAAGAATATTAGTTTATTTTTAAATGGGATCAGACATCACTTTTTAAATACATTTTAACTTAATCATGCACTATATACTTAAGTTTTAAAAAATCTGTTCAATTTTGTTTTGGTGGTAAAATATATATAACATTAACTTTTTTATATGCAATTCCATATTTATTGCAGCATTATCCACAATAGCCAAGATGTGGAGGCAACTAAGTTAACCTTTTTTTTTTTTAAGATTTTATTTATTTATTCCTGACAGAGAGAGAGGGAGGCAGAGACACAGGCAGAGGGAGAGGGAGAGAAGCAGGCTCCATGCAGGGAGCCCGACGCAAGACTCGATCCTGGGTCTCCAGGATCACACCCAGGCCAAAGGCGGTGCCAAACCGCTGGGCCACCGGGGCTACCTAAGTTAACCATTTTCTTTTCTTTTTTTTTTTTTTTTTTTAGTTAACCATTTTCAAGTGTACAGGTCAGTAGTGCTAAGTATATTCACAGTGTTTTACAACCAATCTCCAGAACTTTTTCATTAGCTCTTCATTTTCCCCTCTGCCTGCCTCTAGCAACATAGACTTACTTGTATGCCAACAGATTTAGGTTTTCATAGTATTCCGTTACTTAATTACTTGCTCTAGAAACTTCAATTTTTCTATTTATTATTACAAAAACTTCAGAGATATTTTGGACATTTGTTTTTTGATAATGTTGTAAAAGATATTTGTAGAGTAGCATTGGATAGAATAGCTGGTTAAAAAGATACGGGCATTTTTAATGCTTTTGCTATATATTGTGAAGTTTACCTTTCATAATGATTGTACTGATTTACTACTTGTATTTAGTTTTTAATCATAATAGCATAATGTTATTTTATAAAGGATAATTATTTTTCACTGATGGATTATATATTTGCATCAAAGTTTTCTTTCATTAATAGAGTGGATAAAAGTCAAAGGTGGTGACTTTTTAATGCCATTTCTAGGAGGCTTGCTCTGATGATGGCCACCTGTGTGTGTGTGCCTGAAAATTTTGTCTGTGCTGCATTATGCATGCCGTTACATAGGTTGGCATTGTATAAAATACCACTTATTCTTGAGAAACAGTACCTAACTTAGAAGTTTCTTTTTTTTTTAATATTTTTTAAATTTTTATTTATTGATGATAGTTACAGAGAGAGAGAGAGGCAGAGACACAGGCAGAGGGAGAAGCAAGCAGGCTCCATGCACCGGGAGCCCGATGTGGGATTTGATCCCGGGTCTCCGGGATCGCGCCCTGGGCCAAAGGCAGGCGCCAAACCGCTGCGCCACCCAGGGATCCCTAACTTAGAAGTTTCTATGAGGAGTAAAGTAACCCATGTGGTGCTGTTGGCACAGTGTGTGGCACATGGGAAATGCTCAGGAAGTGATAATTGACTTAATTCAAAGAAATAAAGTGCTCTTTTACTACCAACTAAGGAACAAGTGCAGTTAAAAGGTGATTATATTCAAGTCTAATGCATTGGGGTGCTTAAATGACTTTTGCTGACATTTTTGGAAAAATCAGTTAATTAATGTATAGCATATTAGTTTCAGAAGTAGAGTTTAGGTAGAGATTCATCAGTTGCATGTAATACCCAGTGTTCATTACATCAAGTGCCCTCCAGCCACTGACTTTTTTAGGCAGGAATTTTTCATTAATGTTTTATTAAAATACTATAATTTCATTTTCCTTGTAATACATTGTCAATTAGAGTATTTCCAGCTCTTTTTTGGTGATTTTATAATATTCCATGATGTGTCTGTACTACAATTTATTAAAGATTTACCATATAAAAGGACATTCATTTTATTTCTACTATTTGTTTCTATGATCGACGCTGTTTGTAGAACATCTGCGAACTTATCTTTACAAAACAAGGCTTTTGATTTTATGAGATCTCCTGTTAGTGGGATTGCTGTTTTGAAAGGTATAGTGTTTGCATTAAATAGGTATGGCCATTGCTTTATGAAAGTTATTATGGTTCATGCCTTTTCCAGCAATAGGTATTAGTTCTTTTCTTGATTTTTAGACAGCCTGACAAGTGAGAAGTTAATGTATCACTGCTACTTTAGTTTGCATTTCTGTGATCATTAATGAAGTCAAGTATGTTCATATATTCATTTGCCATGTGAACTTGTTCTGTGGATTACCAATTGTATCTTTTGCCCATTTTTAATTAGGTTGTCCTTTCCTTATTTGAAGTCTTTATGTTATGGATACTAATTTTTAAAAAAATTATTATTGAAGAATAGTTGACATACAATGTTGTAGTAGTTTCAAGTATATAACATAATGATTCAACTATACATTACTTCGGGCTCGCCACAGTAAGTGTAATCAACTTCTGTCACCATGTGACATTATTACTGACTTTATTCCCTGTGCTGTAATTTTCACCTCCATGGCTACTATGTATTTTATAACTGGAAGTTTGTATCTCTTAATCTCCTTCTCCTATCTTCCCCACCCACCTCCCCTCTGGCAGTCTGTATTTAAGAGGTTTTTTTGTTCATTTCTTTTTTAGAGGTTTTTTGTTCATTTGTTTTTTAGATTCTACATATAAGTGAAATCATGTGGTATTTGTCTTTTCTCTTAGTTCACTTAGTATAACATTCTCTAGGTCTATCCATGTTGTTGCAGATAGCAAGATTTCATTTATTATGGTTAATATTCCATTGTGTGTGTGTATGTGGTGGGTGTGTTTCACATCTTTAGCCATTCATCTATTGATGGATACTTGGGTTGTTTCCTTGTCTTGGCTATTGTAAATAATGCTGCAATAAACATTGTGGTGCACAAATCTTTTCAAATTAATGTATTTATTTCCTTTAAGGAAATACCCAGTTGTAGAATTGCTGTATCATATGGTATTTCTACTTTTAACTTTTTGAGGAGCCTCCGTACTGTTTTCTGCAGTGATTGTACCAGTTTTTACATTCCCAACTGTGCACAAGGGTTCCCTTTTCTTCACATCCTTGCCAGCGGTTGTTACGTCTTGTCTTTTGAATACTAGCCATTCTGACAGGTGTGAGGTGATGCCTCATTGTGTTTTTGATTTGCATTTCCCTGATCATGAGTGACATTGAGCATCTTTTCATGTGTCTGTTGGCTTTTTGTATGTCTTCTTTGGAAAAATGTCTATACATATCTTCTGCCTTTTTTAAAATCAGATTTTTTTGGTGCTATGTGAGTTCTTTTTATATTTTAGATAGTAACTCCTTATGGGTTATCATCATTTGTAAATACCTTCTCCCATTCAGTAAGTTGCGTTTTCATTTTGTTAATGGTTTCCTTCACTGTTACTTTGGTGTAGTCCCCACTGTTTTTGTTTCCCTTGCCTAAGTAGCCATTTCCAGAAATATGTGGCTAAGGCCAGTGTCAGAGAGAATTTTTTTTTAGTCCTATGCATTGTAAGTAATTTTCCCAGTCTTTATTTTTATTTGTGATCTCTTTTTCTATAAAAAAATTTTTTTTAAATGTAAAAACTTTATGTCACTGTATCTGTCTTTTTAACTTACTGGGTTCTAGTCTTGGATTTAAAAAAAAAACCTCCAAAAACCTCAATCTGTAGGTTATATTCTAAATTTTCTTTTGAGAGAATTATGTGAATGTTTTTTACTTTTTTTTATGTCTGACTTCTGATTCTTCTGAAGTTTATTTTTGTGCATATGTAAAGAAGGGTAAACTTTATTTTCTTCTAGATTTCCAATACATCAGCTAAGACTTTCTTTAAAATGGCAATAATAATGTTATCTACTTCAAATGTAGTTTGATTTATTTAACCTAGCTTCTACCATATAATCTCTTAAAGCAGTACTGGTTTCCCTTATCTTCTTCCCTTTATTAATTGCTTTAAAATTTATTACATTTGTTATCAGGGAGTTATTTTTGTATATGAGTAATGTATGTTCCATTTGAATCACTTATTAGCTGTGTGCCTTTAGCAAATTACTTAATGTTGTGTGTCACAAGTTCCTCATTTGTAAAAGTAGGTTAATAGTTCTTATTTTTTAGGATAGTTACAATGTTAAATGAAGTCCTGTATTAAACCATTATAGCATTTCTTGGCACATATTAGGAAACTCATTAAATTTAGTTATTCTACATTGTTGAAGAGGTGTTTCTCAAATATACATTCATGCCTAAATTTAAGACATGATGTATTAACAAGATTTGTTAGGGAGGGTCTTAAGGGTAGATAATCCCAGGAATAGGAATATAGATGAGATTTATCAGGGAGAGTTTAGAATAAATGAAACAGAAGGTCTAGGAAAGAAGGGTAAGAGACACTGATATATATGTTTTTTGAAATATATAATTTCATTTTATAAAAGAAAGAGGCTTTGTTCCTAAGTCTGGTCTAACAATTTTTTTTATCACAACAATATTAACAAAATGTAAATGGCTTTTTTAAAAGGAAAATTATTAGTAATGTAGTATTGTCTTTAGTCCTTATCTCTTAAAGTAGCAAGAATTTTTGTTGCTGTGGAATGGTTAATGTACTATAATTTAAATTTGCTACATATATTAGATTTTAAATTTTGTGGATACTGCTTGAAGGTATATAATTTAATGTAATATACAGGTTGAAACCTGTCCATCTAAAGATTTTAATTTTTAAAGATTGCTGGCTCAGCAATATTTATATTAAAATCTGATCCCAGTGAATATTTTGGGGTAAAATGCTTTCTTCTGTGTGATAGCAGGTAGTGGTGCATGGTGGATTTGATGAGGCAAATTTTGCTATATGAAGGATGTTTTAAAGTGAAAAAATAATTCATACTGAATAAATCACAGTTAGTGCAGCTAAAATATTGAAGGAAGTGGTTTATTCTCTGTAACCTAGCTGGTGTACTTTTTGAATGTACATCTAGTAACTAGAATTTAAATATGTAGTCAGATTCACTGAAATGAAATCATTTGTATTTGAAGTAGTTGTTTTTCACTGAAAGTTTAACAATGGTTTCTTTGAAATCTTGAAAATCTTATTTTTGTGTGTGAGTACCTATATGTACTCTGGTGTATTTGAAACATTTTTAGGGACAATAATGATTGATGGCAAAAAGTATACTTACCTGGAACTCCCACCTCCTTTTCTTTCTAAGCAATCTTAAATGCTTTTTAAACTCAAGATGTTTTAATCCAAATGACTTTAAATTGTAAATTTATCTTACCTTAAGAGTCTGTTATAAATTTATTTTAATTTTCTATCTTAACCTTATAAATACAAAGAATTATTTTCTCCTTTTGAAGTCTTTCAAATCACCTATTCATCTCCTATTTTCCTCAGTATCAAAATAATATATCCTTAATTTAGAAAAAGGAAAGAAGTCACTTATGATTTTCTTACCCAAAGACAATAGTTGTATGTTTGGCCACATTTAAAAAATTTTTTTCCTGTGCATATTTATTTACCTTTTATTTTATTAAAGTTTTTAACACAATTATTATACATACAATTTTGTATCCTCTATGTTCTTTCTTTACATTTTATATCTGTGCACACACATTTTAAAATGTAGAATCAATTTTTTTACATCCCAGTTTGGTTCAGAGAATACTTGAAAAACATTGATTAAAAAATTAGAAAAAAAAATTAGGAAAGCATTTTAAATTTAAAACAAAAACTATGTTCTATGTTAGTATTTTTACATCTTTTAGGTAATATTCAAATTTGAAATTACTTAATACCACCAGGCAAACAAGCCTATGCTTTTAACATGTCCCTTGTAATATTTCTCATGTTTAGTTATGGATTTTACATGGAAAAAATCAAACATATCTTGCATGTTTTTATTGGATTTAAGAATATTATTTCCTAGATAGCAGTTTTCATTAACTAGTACCCTATTTCATGTGCCTGATAGTATTAAAATGTTAAAAACTTTCACAGTTGGGGTTATTTAAAGATTAATGATACATACTTGGGGGAGAGATTCTCACTGAATAGGCTAACTAGTTATTTTTAAAAATAGGATTATGAGGTCAGGAACCTTAAAAGGTCATCTGAACTAATTTCCTGACTTGAGGCAGATCTTCAAACATCTTTTTAGTTATGAACCTGAAACCAGTCAACAAGAGGTAGGTGGTTATAATTTGCAAAGAATGCCGATCTGGATTGGTCAAATTGTATAACTTACATAAACTTCACTTCTTCATCTCTAAAATTATTTTTATATCAGATAAGTTATTCTGAGTTATTTTTCTATCTCAGGGCATCTGAGAGAAACAACACTTTGTCAGCATCAGTATCTTCCAGTGACAAGGATTTTCCATGGAAGAGGGGCAAGGATGGCCTTGTTCTTTCCATCCACCTTCTCTTCCCAGGCTGAGAATCACTGGCTTAGAGAATATATTAGTTTTTTCCATATGCAAAATTATATCATCTTAAGTATTTAAGTGCCTAGTATGTATGTACCAGACATTGGACTGGATGTTGTGGAAAACATCAAAAAGTACCCTTCTGGAGCTCATAGGTTAGTTGGAGAGGTAAGACACATACTTTATATTGATATTTTACAGTATAATCGGAAAATAATATATTCTATATGAGAATATTCAATAAGGATTTTTTTTAAAGATTTTATTTATTTATTCATGGGAGATACAGAGAGAAAGAGAGGCAGAGACACAGGCAGAGGGAGAAGCAGGCTCCATGCAGGGAACCCGATGTGGGACTTGATCCCAGGTCTCCAGGGTCGCGTCTCGGGCCGAAGGCAGCACTAAACTGTTGAACCACCCGGGCTGTCCTACAATAAGGATTTTTGACTTCAAGTCATATCATTTTGGTCTGGAGTTATCATTGGTAAGAATTTGGGAATATCATGTGTGACCTAAAATTGATAGCCTTTAGCTTGGATATATGCTTTAGAGGCTAAATGTCACTTTCCCCTCCTAAAATCAGCATCAGCAAGAGGTTAAGGGGTTAGTATGTGTGTATTTGTTATTAGGGGGAAGATTAGCCTATCCTTCCAGTTTCCCATTGAAAATTAAAATTATGTCAAACAGAAACTTCTTTGGTAAGCAGAGAATGATTTGGCTACTAAGATTAACCAAACAGATTCTTGGGAGATTTTGAAACGCAAACATTAAAGGAAATCAGAATTACTGATTTTAACAACTGACCAGAAGCATCTGAGTAGATACTAATGATTAGCCTCACTAGAATCACAAAATCATCTTGACAAAGCATTAACAGTTCAGATAGACAGTTGACTAAATAGTTTTTGTATACATTTAACTTCAAAATAAACCTAGTTCAATAACCTTGGGAGAATCACAAGAAGTCTGGAGGAGGTGTAACCACAACCAGAGGGGAAAAGAGAACCTGCCTTGGAAGCAGCCTGGAGAAAAGAAGCACAATTTCCACTAATTAGGCATGTGATCTTTAGAATAATCTACTCAAATTTTCATGTGTAAAAAAGAGGGACTGGACCACATGACTTCTAAGAATATAGCCCACAAAATTGCATGACTCCATGAATCTAAAATTCCATGTAGGGATTCTACAAGGAATACAAATACTTTCTGCCTGCCCCTTTATTAGTCTGAGTTCCTCTATTGCCTGCCTTCTCAACCTTCCCTTTCTTTTCCCAGGTCATAAGTTGCTTCATGTGTTGTAATGGGGCTCTCCTTTCTTCTGCTCTGCAAACATGATTATCCAGGTTTCTATCCAATTTCTCTATGCCTTAAAAGAATCTCAGGCCTAGTGTGTTCTGTATTCATAACTAATTTAGAGTCCTAGGGATTAAGACCTCAATTTTTTGTCTCCCTAACAATTCATCATCACAATGTATGAATGTATTTTCCTCTCCTGCCTGTTTACTCTCACTTGTTCTGTATGCTATGGTACGTGCTCAGCTGTAATCATAGCATTTGTCTCCTGCAAAATTCTCATCATTTCCTTGTCTGTATTTCAGTCCTGTCTGTCTGCATGTCCATCACATTTAGCATGAAAGCTAGTTGAAAACAGACTATTACTCATCTTTGTGTCCTCAGTGCCAAGAACATGTTACAATTTAACTTGCAAAACTCTAAAGACCTGAGATAGTATCTAAGCAGTGTTTAAAAAAAAAATAACTTGGTGGCAATCCCCATCTATTTAGGAGGAAAAGCAGTCTCTGTGTGGACTGCTGTAATTTTGCACTTGATGAAAGAACCAATCAAGAGAAGCAAAACCCTGACTAGCAGATTTCTCCTAGTTCTCAAGAATGTGTTTTCTATTTGGTAATGACATAACCATCTGCTTTTTCTTCTTTGCTGGAAAATTTGGAAACTGTTATTTCTCTCACCTGCCTACATACGTACAGGCATCAACTAGTCCTAATTTTACCCTATAACAGCTTGGATATCCCTTTCTTTGTCTCCATCCTCATCTTACTCAGTGCATAGAATTTCTTACAACAGTTTTCTAACTGTTCTCCCTCCAGTCTTGTCTTAATACATTTTCTGTGCTGTGGTGAGAGTAAGTTTTAAAAGCTCTGATATTTTACTTCAGTGCTTTAATTCTGTGTGGATCTTATATTTCAAAAATTATGGCCTATATGTTATACATGGCCATAAGTGTGTTACCTCTTTTTCTGTTCTTATGTCTTACCCACTTAACCTCTTCCCCTATGTTCCAGCCATGCTGATCTACAGGCAGTCATATTGTTTCAGGCATTGTGTCTTGTGTCCCAGTCCTTTTTTCTTTATTTTGTCCTCCAAGATTCATTAGCAATATTTTAAAGGAAACCTCGCCTAATTCTTTTAGTGTGTGTGGGTTGGTACCTTTCCTATACACTCACTGTGCCTGCATTATCACAGTTCACGTGGCAATATGTGTGTTATCTCAAGTAGACTTCTGTTTCTTGAGGATAGGAATCATGTATTATTTCATCTGTTTATCCTAGTATCTAGCACAGTGTTACACTGTTGGCATTTTTCTCCTCCTCATCATGAATTAATATGTGATTGCCAGAGAGTAATTTGTGTCTGGATTCCGTGGTGTCAAATGAGGAAAAGGAAGTTGGTATTTTGGTGATAGCAGAGACTCACAGACTGCTGCTTTCTGACATTACTCTGAAGTACTGAGTACTTAATATATGTCAGGCATTGTTCTAAGCCCTGTAAAGGGCTGTGTTGATGTGTTTAAATCTCATAACATCCCTATCAGGTAGATCCTCTTACTGTTATTTTATAGATGAGGAACCTAGGCACAGAAAGAAGTTAAATAACTATAACTCACCTGAAGTAGCAGAGCCTGGATTCCACCTGGGTTATCTTGCAGCAGAGTCCCATGTCTTACCTACTTTACCAAACTCTGAGTAGTAAACTGGAGGATTTTGACATGGAGTGGTTATGGGAGTTCTCCTGTGGGAACATGAGAGTGCACATGTATCTCTAGGTACTTTATTCTGTTGCCAGTTACACAGTGGAGAAGTGTTTTTACTTCATAGGCTCTCAATAAATCTTTGTAGTAAGAATCTAAGAGTCTTTGATCATACAGTGCTAAAGTTGGCCTCTGTGATTCATGCATTATCAAGAAGCCTTGGCTTCCTTGTATTAATAGTTTTCATGAAATTAATGGCATTTGTATGAACATGAAAATAGCATGGGCTTTGGCCATAGATGTGAGAAAACGAGTTGTGTATGCCCAGAAAATTCCAGTTTGCTTATGGGAGTAGTAGGGAAGACATTAGTCTTATACAGTAAATCAGCCATGAGATCCCAAGGGCCTGATCTAAGCTAGGGAAGGAAAGAAAAGGACAAATTTGAGAATTAAAAAAAATTTTTTTTAAAGATTTTATTTATTTATTCATGAGAGACATGCAGAGGGAGAAGCAGGCTCCTCATGGAGAGCCAATGGTGGGACTCCATCCTGGGACTCCAGGATCACGCCCTGAGCTGAAAGCAGACTCGACCACTGAGCCACCCAGGCGTCCTGAGAAATGTTTATGAGGAAAAAGTAAATAGAATTAGTATTAATTGGATATAGAGGTTTTGAGAAAAGAGGGAATCAGAAGTCAACAGCTATAGGGTTTCAAGCTTGACTGGACAAGAAAAGGCAAGATCATTTTATGGGCAAGAGGATGAGTTAGGAGATGATCTATACATTTGAGGTGGTGATTATAGGGTGTAGAATATGTATTTAGTGCTTTATCTAATACTATAGAGCAGTGCTTAACTGGAAGTGATTTGAGGCCACAAGGGGACACTTGTCTGTATCTATAGACACTTTGGGGATGCTGCTAAACATCCTGTGATAGGGAGGCCAGCTCCTGAAACAGAGAAAATCCTGTCCAAAATACTAGTAGTACCAAGGCTGAGAAATCCTGCTCTAGAGAATGTGAGGCCTGCAGGATAGATTTTACCGTGACACTGTTCAAAGAAGTCACATTGATAATTCCCTTTTAGTTTTCACCCTTACTCCTTTAGAAATATGTCAGAGCATTGAAAGAGCTACCAGGAAATGATTTCTTTTGTTCAATTCAGCAATCAGCAAACATGTATAAATGATGTACAAAATATACATTGCAGAAAATAGAGAAATAACAAAATTTTCAGCCATCGCTGTCAAGGAGCTTCAGAATCTAAACAAGGGGATTGCTTAACACAAAAGACAAACTGTGTAGAGTGTTACTTTCAGCTCTTTAGAGCATTCTGAAATATAATTGTCATTGAATGATTGGGTAAACTTTTATTTCCAAATAGAACTTTTCAGTGATATATGATATTCAGGATCATTGATGGATTTTGGGATGTGATATGCTGATTCTAAGTGTTACTGTCAAGTAGGATTTTACTTTATTAACTTCTAAGAAAAATCAAGAGCATCTCTGAAGAATAGTACAGAAAGAAGTTTTTAGTGTTTTGAAGTGTTTGTTTTAATTTGAACACATTTCACTTAAACATTTTTTTTAACTATTTATTTGAGAGAGAGAGAGCATAAGCTAGGAGTGGGGCAGAGAGAGATGGTGAAACAGACTCTGCACAGAGCATGGAGCCCAAAGCAGACTGGATCCTAGGACTCTGAGATCATGACTTGAGCCTAAGTCAAATGCTTAACCCACTGAGCCACTCAGGCGCCCCTTCACTTAAACATTTTTAATTATAAAAATAATACAGTTGTATCACAGAAGTATATAAATTTTGAAATGAAAGTTACTTCCTTTTAAATATCACTCTTTAGATGTAATTACTTTTAAAAGTTCACTTCCATTCTTGTGGACGTTTTAATGTCATGAGTATAGTGATATAGCGTCTTTGCTATATAATATTGCATTTGCTTTTTCCACTTAATGTGCATGGTTTCCTTTCCGTGCATATAGGTTTAGTATGTTTATATCTGAAGCCAACTATTTCCATTGTTTGGGTGCATCATAATTTGTTTGACCATCATCTTACTGATGTACACCCACCATTTTTTTGCCATTATAGACAGCACCACAGTAAACAGTCTTGTTCATACAGTGTTGTACAGGAATGTTAATATTTTTGCAGAACACATTACCAAAAGTATAATGTACTTAGTAGACTTCTTTATTCTATCACATTTTTCCCTGCCACAAGTACACCAGGCTGTGCTCTTGTCAGCAGTGTCTGTTAGCACTCTTTTCCCTTGGCAACTCTAGATGCTAATAAAAAAGGAGAAATATTTCTACGTATTCCTCACCCTCTGTTCTCCCTCTTCCAACACTTCCCTTTTTTAGTCCTCTATCCTAAGTCCCTCTCCCATTCCTGTCTCCCCTTTCCTTTGCCACACCTTTCTTTGACTTACATATATTGACCTGGTTGGTTTTTTTATTGTTTACTTTTTTATTTCTGAGTTGTTTTCTCTTGTTGGTTTGTATGAGCTCCTTTATTATATATATTAACCTTGTGTATATTTCCTTATATACTTTATGTTCTCTTGTGGTATCTTTAGTCAGAGAGAAATTTTAAAATTTTTATATAAAACTTCTCAGTCTTGAAGATTATAAATAGATTTTTATGCATTTTTATTCATATCTTTGATCAACAAGGAATTTACATATGATACATAGACATATGATAGAACCTTTCTTTCAAACGAATGGCTAATATTCCTAATACAACATTGAATGACCCATCCTTTTCCCATTGATTTGAAATATCACTTTGCATATAGTGAATTTCCGTTTGTAACTATATGTGTATGTGTGTATACACATACATATATATATACACTTACATATTTTTCTGTATATCAAATGTTATTCTTATGTATAATAAATATAAGCATATTCCTATTAATTGGTTCATTTGCAGATGCTGTATTCTAATTCATCAAGCTATTCCCCATTTTAATTTACTCAAGCTTTATAAGAGGTCTTGATATCTAGTAGTTCAAGTCCCCTATTATTATTCTTAATTTAAAAATTTTATTGGTCATTCTCTCACATTTACTCTTCCAGATGAACTTCAGCAGCACTTGGCTTGTTTGTCCCCAAAATAGTCCCTTTGGATTTTGTACTACTGGATCATTCTTTTTGTTGTTGTTATGTACTCTTGAAACTTACTTGCATGACACTTAAGCAAATTAAAAAAAAAAAAAAAGAACTGGGCTCAATCTAAAGGTAAGGTACACTTTTGTGTAACTGTCTGTTTATAACTAGGCCCAGTCTTTTTTCAGAATTTTTGCCTGGTTGACCCTTAAGTATGCTTTTTTTCCTCAAGTTGTTTTTGCCTCCCTTTCTTTACCAGGGTCATGTCAAATCTTATTTGTTAAGACTTTTCTAATTAGGCACATACTTTGAATTCTCTTTCTTAATGTTTCTACAACTCATCTCTACCACTTTTATAATTATCTCAGGGTAGTGTATAAGCCCATTGAGAATAGCCACCATGTGATTCATATTTTTTTAAACCCAGTAATATCACAGGCCAAGGTTGTATAGCCTTTCTCAAATCAACCTATTTGGCCCTCCATTCTCCTAAAGTAGATATAATTATACCTACTCTGCAAGGTTGTTATGAAGGCAAAAAAGCACGTAAGCACTTAACAGGAGAGCATATGAGAGTGCCCATAGTAGGACCAGATGGGCTTCTAGAATTAAGGTCTCTAAACATTAGGAGATGGCTCATATTACGTGCATGTAAAGGTAGAGAGTAAATTGAGGTTATTGTCCAAAGAGATCAAAGATAACTTGGAAAAGCAATACAGATCATTTCATGTTTTGAAAATGTAAAACTCTTAGGGATTAATCATTAAACTCTATTTACTGTTTGTTGTGGGCAGAGCACTGTGTCATGTGCTGTGGACTATGAATATATATATGTATAAGACCATTTCTATCATCCCAAGAGCTGGTAATCTAATATTGAGTGTGCTTTAAAGACCAAAGAAATAAATCAGAGGCAGGTAAATCATGTGGATATGCCAAGTGTATGTTTTCAGTAAATTCAGCAAGAGTATGGTAGTTGTGTAGTGCTGGAGAAATTGAGCTTTGTATCCTTTAAAAAGGCATTCACATTAAAAAAGATCTTCAGGACAAGAGACCTAGATAATTTTTTTTTTTTAAGATTTTATTTATTCATGAGAGACACAGAGAGAGAGGCAGGCTCCATGCAGGGAGCCCGACTTGGGACTCCATCCAGGTCCTCAGGATCACGCCCTATGCTGCGCTAAACCACTGAGCCACCCAGGCTGCCCAAGACCTAGATCATTTTGTATTTAAGAGAAAACTTAGACACTGCTATTTAGATCTTAGTTGAGAAAAAAAACAGTGGAGCCCTGGAGGAGAGCAGCCCATTAAGGAATAACTGCAGGGACAAAAGATGACTGGAGTAGGAGAAAGGTGAATTGGATAGGTAGGTGAGATGATTAAGTGTGGGTCCTGCCGTTTACCGTGAAGTCACTTAATTTCCTTATGTCTTTTTGTTGTCTATAAAACAAGCAGGTTAGGCTTGACCAACTGGGTAAGCTGTTCTTTCCATCCGATTGAAAAATCAAAATGATTGATTCTCCTCCATCCTCCTAATGGAGAGGATGAACACTAGTCACTAATATGTGATTCTTCAGAATGCATATCTTTTTGGTGACAGGGTTTTTACATGACTTGAGGGAGGACATTGATTATTTTCCCTTCAAATAGCACATTTACTTTTACCTCCTAATGAGCTATTTGATTTAAAATCATTTTAGTGGTTTGGGAGTCATAGACATCTACTAAACTAGAAATCATTTGTTTCATTGTAACAGACAGCCCCCCTCTTATGATTCTACTTAGATTTTTTTGACTTTGCAATAGTGCTGGAGTGATAATGCATTCAGCAGAAACCATACCTTGAACTTTGATCTTTACCTGGGTGATAATGTACAATTCTCCCTCATGATGCTGGGCAGTGTGACAGGAAGTTGCAACTTCCAATCAGTCATCTGATCATGGGGTGTCAACAGCCAATATGCTTACAGCTATTCTGTACCCATACAACCATTCTGTTTTTCATTTTCAGTACAGTATTCAATAAATTATATGAGATGCTCAAAACTTTATTAAAAAATAGGCTTTGTCTTAGATGCATTTTCCCAACTGTAGGCTAATGTAAGTGTTCTGAGCATATTTAAAGTAGGCTAGGCTAAGCTGTGAGGTCCTATAGGTTAGGTGTATTAAATTCATTTTCGGCTTACGATATTTTCAGCTTATGATGGGTTTGTTGGGATGTAACCTGTTGTAAATTGAGGAAGATCTGTAGATGAGAAAACTGAAGCTAGTGAAATTAAGGGAACTGCTTTAAGCTATAAGGTAGGTAGTACATAGTGGCAGAGCAGGAACCAGAATCCACACTTCTTTTTTCTGTGAAAATACCCCTTCTGTGCTGACATTTCTTGTTTTGACTTTCTGAAAATTCAGTGCTCACTTTTTCAGGTGGTTATGTAGTGAATGAATTTCTAGTTGGTTGGGGAAGATGGGAGAAAACAGTAAACATTTTATACTTTTATGTGATGAATTCAAACACTCATATGTATCTCTTAGTGATTCATGACTGGTTATTTTAGTTATTAGTTTATTTCTAACCTATCACATTTTTGCCTGCCATCAGGGTGATGGTAATTATGAGAGGAACTTCATAATGTGGTTGGATAAGTGGAAGTGTATCACATTGCTATTGACAATAGCTCAGTGGAAAGTTTACTGAATGTATCTTTTTTCTTTGACTTTGGATAACATCAGATTGAAATGAGCATATTTCCAAAATAGCCCAAGTCAAGCTTAACTCTCAAGGGGAGAATTATTGAACCCTTTGAAATAGTATGCAAAATTTTGTGTGTATGGTGGGTGCATTTTTCTGGCAAGCGTGCCCCATTGTTTTCGTGAGCTTTTCTAAAGGAATGTGTGACCCAAATAAAAAGATTTGAGAACTATTGCTTTAAGAGGCTATATTCAGATCTATAATACTAGACTTATTTTACTATGAAAAAAAAGGACTTTCACTTAACTGAATTTTTGAAATACTACATCTTGTATTTGATGTCTTCTAGATAAGAATCACTAGAAATGAAAGTAATATATATTTATTGCATCTGCTAGAAATACTGTAGAATCATTTTGTGATTTTTTTTTAAAAGATTTTATTTAGAGACACAGAGATAGAGGCAGAGACATAGGCAGAGGGAGGTGGCTTGATCCCAAGACCCTGGGATCATGCCCTGAGCCGAAGGCAGATGCTCAACCATTGAGCCATGCAGGCATCCCTCATATTGTGATTTTTGTGCTTTAGACCTTCTGTGTCATTTTATGACCGACCTACTTTAAAAAAAAAAAAATCAAAATTACAGTTTTTCAATGTACTAAATGTAGGAAGTGGGAATTAGTCTTGGATAGCCCAGATTGAGACATTTCTGTGCTTTATGGGTCTTCTCTCCACAGATGTCCAAATCCACCATGCCTCTTTTCCTTGTCTTAGGATGTCCTCCCCACTTACATACACTGCCACCACCACCACCACCACCACCACCACCACCATCATCTTCATCAGTGCTGTGTGTTCTCCTTTTTTATCCCTTTCTCATCCCTCTCTCATCTCTACTTTTGCCATAACTCTGGAACTGCTTTTTTCATAAAAATTAAACCCCTCTGTAATTCTTAATCTGTTTTCTTAGTGGTTTTTCCAATCCTTGCCTTACTTCACTTATACTCCCTCCAGTCTTGGGATCTGAAAAGTCAGCTTTGTTCTTTTTGCTGCCTTTTCCAACATCATTATTCATCCATCCTTTTTTTTCCTCTGAAATCTCTGCTCCTTTGAAATTCCTGTCTTTTGCCTTAAACCACCTGTTTGTTGGTCCTCACTGCTATTATTTACTGAACAACCTCAAGTCCACTCTTCCTTGTTCATTGAATACTGGCAGTTGGCTTACAGTGTTCTTCTTCATCCTCAGCTCTTGATGCATCAATGTGGAAAAACACCAACAAATGCTGCACCTGGACTTGAATTCCTTGACAACTTGATTTCCAGTGACCTTCACCTTCTCAGCAATTCACTATAATCTTCCCTCCTCCGGAATTATGAATTCACAGTCCTGTTCTGACCACCACCACCTAGTTGTGCTTCTCATAGCATGACCTTTCCTTGACCTATGGACCTCTCTTCCTTATTCCATTGCATCAGTGCTTTTCCTTTGTCATTTTATTTGTTTAATCCCACTTAGCATTCATGATTTATAATTTGAGTAACTTTTCCTCCCATTTTGCCAGTACCTTTAACTGCCTTATTTCTCTGCTTTCTCCTTGCACCGGTTGGGTAGAAACATAATCCTGAATGAAGCAGTTAATGTCTTCCGTGTGCCTGTTCCTAAATGGGTGAATGTTGCTAGAAAAAGTCACAAAAAAGGCAGATTGATTCCCTAATAAAGGTATTACCACAGATCTTTTCAAAAAGGTGTTTGAGTATAGTTGACCCACGATGTTATATTAGTTTCAAATGTTATTATCGCTAATTTTAGGTGGGCCTTCAATACTGTCTGACAGTTCTCCTTTGTGCAACAATTATTGAAAACTATTTGTTTCACCAGCCTTTTTTTACTTTCCTTGTTTACCCTCAGTCTCACCAGGCTCCTCATTATGGAGAAAATAGAAGCTAACCATTAGAAATTTTCATCATCTAGCTCTTCATACAAACCTTCCTCCTATTACAGCAAAAAGAGCATTTTGCCTGCTTTAGTTTAGATCAGCCTGACCTTCATATCTCAGCCCTTTCTGCCTTCTCAGGAATTCTAAAATATCTAATGTGACCTTTTCTCTTCCTAATATTCTTAACCAGTCCCTCTCAATTCTGTCTTTTCTATCAGCGACCCTTTTGCTACCATTCTACCATAGCCCTCCTCCCTTTCCAGCCAAACTTCTTAAGTTTTCAAGTTAAGATATGTGCAAATGACATATCTATAATCACTCATCTAAAGCCCTTGGGACCAGATTTGACTCAGAAATCAGAAGTTTTGGGATTTAGAAAAACATTAACCATGTATGTCCTACTTGTCTATGGTGTGATAACCTCATTGGGATGGGGGAAAGCACCCTATAAACATCACATTGTGATTTCCGAGCTTGAAATGGATGGCTTGTCACTTTACGTGGGATAAATAAGGGATATAAATAGCCTTCATGTCAGTCCAGGTCAGGTTTTGCTTCCAAATTGAAATAAAACAAAGACCTTAATTTTCCAGAGCTTTCAGGTGTTAGAATTATGGATTAGAGATTATGGCCGGGTACTGCCTCTGTTTCACTTTTTTTTTTTTTTTTTTTTTTGTAACCCATTCTGGCTTCTTGTTTCACTTCCCCAGACTGGTGATGCCAGCTCCATCAAATACTCTTCCCTTGGCTTCTTGGCACCCCATCCCCCCACCCCCCTTCCTTGGACCTCCTCAGGCTCAGCATCCTCCATCTTATGATTTAAGGCTGGATTTGTTTCAAGGCCCTGTCCTAGGTCCACTTCTGTTCTTAATTTATATTCACTTGCTTTGTGATCTCACTTATGTCTGTGCCTTCAACTACTAATTATGTGCTGATGAATCACAAATAAAACACTCCAGCCCTCACTTCTCCTTGAGCTTGACTCTGTCCTCTCCTCTCTCTCTTTTTTCCTCCTATCACTTGCCACCATTTTGGTGGCTTCCAATTTTGTCAGAACAAATGTTAGATCTTTGACATGGCCTAAAGGGCCATGCGCGGCCTGGCCACTGCCCCCACTTCAGCTACATTAAGTTAGCTCTGATCCCTTTCCCTTCCACTTTTACTTCCTCTGAGGTCCCACACCGCCTCCCACTACACACTACTCTCTGTTCACAGTGCTCTTCCTTTCTGTGGAGGTCATTCCTACTCATTTTTGCATCATTGCTTAACTCTTAACTTTCTGTGGAAGCTCTAAATTGTATGCCCTGTCACCAAATCTTATGACACTATGTACATATTCTAACACTAATAAGAATTTTATTTATTTTTTAAAGATTTTATTTATTTATACATGAGAGACACAGAGGAAGAGAGAGAGGCAGAGACAGGCAGAGGGAGAAGCAGGCTCCATGCAGGGAGCCTGATGTGGGACTCAGTCCCGGGACTCCAGCATCATGCCCTCGGCTGAAGGCAGACACTTAACTGCTGAGCCACCCAGGTGTCCCAAGAATTTTATTTTTGATTAGTTAGTGCACTTCCTCCATGAGATGTAAGCTCCTCAGCACAAGGATTATGTTTGGTTTTGTTTACTGTTAGATCTCCAGCATAGTGCTTGGCATATAATAGGCAAATAGTAAATGTTTTGTATGCATTATATACATTAATTTTTTTTTCTAATTTAAAAAGTAACATATATATATATATATATATATATATATATATATATATATATATATATATGTTAACCAGTGTAGCATGTGCAGTTTCCATTTCTAAGTGGACCCAATCCTGATGGTAATATTACTGAAAATTATAAAGATACTCTCTAAAGAATTCCATGAATTACAGGTATATTTTTTAAAGGATCAAATGCATAAACATCTTTTGTCTAGCTCATAATTGATATTGTTCTTAATTCACTTTTTCTAAGTTGATTCCCCCCATATTCTTGTTAGATATCAAATATCTTACTAAACCTAGGATTGTATGCAAGTAAAATATATGCAGTGTCCAGCACAGTTCAGCAGATGCTTACTTTGTTCATCAGTTTATAGATATCACGAGATTAAAAATAGCTTAGCCATCTGCTAACTGACCAAACAATTTTAGTAGTGTGAAAGGGCGTGGTGGGGGAGAGGGATCTAGGGCCTAGGTATTCTGTCAGAGTGAGGCTCTGCAGAAACCACCTTGTGACCTCTTAATACTGAAACTTAAGAGTCAGTTCAAAATTAGGAAGAGATTTGGTGGAAGTTAAGCATAGCAGAGTCCCAATAGTAGGGGGTTTCCCAGAATATAGAGTGACAAAAGAATTTCAGCATTTTAATGTTCACTGAATGTTTTTAGAGAAAATATGTATAAAGATATAAATTCTATAAAACTTAATTACCATGCTATATATTTATGTACTATATAATGTGTAGCAAATGTTTCTAGAAATCAGTTTCAATTAATTAGCCTTTTATATTTTGCTCTCTAATTAGGAAAATCAATAGATTCTCAGTCATCTCGAAGTGAATCTGAAATTGTGCCAAAAGTTGCCAAAATGACTGTGTCTGGAAAGAAGCAAACTATGGGATTCGAAGTGCCTGGGTAAGTTTTTAAGCCTTCCCCCACTTTTTTTGGAAATTGGTATTGTCTTCCACTCAACTGTCAGAAAAGAGAACCTATTTTAATAAATTTTGCTATGTTGGTGATGTTAAAGTATCATGGGCCATCAGTGCGACATGATACAAAGAAAAGGGGATGATAAATTAGGCTTGATACCAAGTAATGTATGTTACTTAATCTATCTCACTGTCAGTTTTCTCATATGAATTAACTAATTTAGCAAAAACCCTCTATTTTGTGTAATCTAGCGCTCTGAGCTAGGTAATCCTTGTACCACTAGATGGCGTAGATAAGCAGTGTTTGGGAATTAAATGTGGTTGGTGAATCGTAATCATTAATTAAAAGTTCTTTTTCTAACTGTACTCTTTAAACTCTTTAAGATTTTCAGGTTGAATGAAATGGATCACTAGAACAAAGGCATAAAAAACAAAATGAAACATATCTAGAATTTCAAATATGCTGAGAAATGATAGATCCCTACATTAGTAGCATTCATTTATTCTTATCACAATCTTGAGGATTTTCCCAGGAGTTTTTGTAGGCAAAGGAAGTTGGTTGCTTGAGGCTTAACAGCACAGTTTAAAAACATTAACTTTAAACCGCTTTAAAAATTTTCAGATTGTATAATCATTTCTTAAATCAGTTACTTATAGATTGCACATATTTTGTCTGTCATTTAGAAAGAAAATCATTATTATCAAATACAAACAAAAAATAGAGGATTTTAAAACAAATTCAAGAAATTTAAACCAAGCAGCTTTATTTTTTTTCTCCCTTACAACATTGTTTTATCTATTAAATTTCATGAGTCTTGGTTGTGAAGAATCTTAATGATCACTTAGTTTAATTTTTTTATTTTATAAAAGCAACACTTTACTAGATTCCAATTCAGTGAAGGAAAGAACTCCATAATCAGGACATAGTAGGTATTCAGTGTATGTTGAATGGATGAATGAAATTTTAGTGAGTGACATTTAATGAATTAAAATGAATGGCATTTTAATTTGGGTAACTTTAGCCCATTAAAATAATTTTGAGTCTGATTTATTTACCAAAAGCTTAATGTAGTCTTTTCTCTCTGAATTGGGGTTGGATTGTCAGAATCATAAATTCCTTTATTATTCCTAGATTATTTCCATTGAGAGGAAATAACTAAATAAATATACAATTCCTTATTCTAAGGATTTTATAATCTTATTGCAAAAGGTTTTGAAAGTCTTAGAAAGCAACATGCTATTTGCATAAGCCCAAATTAATGTATCATGTTAGAAGTAAATCATAGTTGTCTATGGGAATAACTATAAAAGATAATAGATAATAAATGATCAAGAGGGACACCTGGGTGGCTCAGTGGTTAAGCATTTCAGCTCTGGGTGTGATGGTGGGGCCCAGGAATTGAGTCCTACATCAGGCTCCCTGCGAGGAGCCTGCTTCTCTCTCTGCCTATGTCTCTGCCTTTCTCTCTGTGTTTCTCATGAATGAATGGGTAAAATCTTTGGGAAAAAAAAAAGTGATCAAGAAAAAAAAATAGTAGTTATAAGTAAGTAATTCTTGACAACCTAACTCTATACTTCACAAGTATAATGCAAGCCTTTCAGAATCTTACAAGACTATATGCTTCATGAGGACAGGAACCATTAATTTTAATCAATGTATTTGTTTCATAGAACAGTTGTTTAAACATTTATTGATCAAAGTTATTGGGGAAATATTTTTTATCTTAAAAATAAACTTGGAAATATGTAAAGGTGAAAAAAACAGCCTGTGAGTCAATATTTTGATATAGCTCTAGAAAAGAACTCATTAGAACATTAGAGGTCTGTAGGTATAAGTCAGGATAATCAGAAATGTATAATAATATTGCTCAAGGACCAAGCTATATTTGTGTCAAATACTTATATAGGGTTTTTTTAGGAAGGTTATGTATACTAGGATAATACTTAAGCTGTTATTCTGATTTTATCTTGGAAAAGCACAGAGAAACATAATGAAACACTTCTGAGTCAAGATTTCAGCATTGTAAATACCTACATAGTGTGATTCCCAGTGGCAGCTCCTTAAAAAAGGGTAATGCACTACTAAGAAGAAATTAAAACAGCAAGGTTTTTCTGCACTAATATTTAAAGATAATAAATGCTTCTCTAGAAAAAGCTTATTTAAGTATAAATGATTAGAACCTTGCATAGAGAACAGATACTCTTAAATCTAAATAATTAGCTTCCCCGTCTCATTTAAGTAACTCAACAAGAAAAATTAAGCCTCTAGATTCATGTAGAAATATTTCCACTTTTGGAAAGATGATTTAGGAAAAAAACTAGAGTAGTTATTTTATAATAATAGATAAGTCTACAAAATTATATCAGCACCTGAAAAAAACATTCAACCAACTTAGTCTTTTTCTTTTCTTTTCTTTTCTTTTCTTTTCTTTTCTTTTCTTTTCTTTCTTTCTTTCTTTCTTTCTTTCTTTCTTTCTTTCTTTCTTTCTTTCTTTCTTTCTTTCTTTTCTTTCTTTCTTTCTTCTTTCTTTCTCTTTCTTTTCTTTTCTTTCTTTTCTTCCTTGATTTAATTTATTTATTAATGAGAGACCAAGAGAGGCAGAGACATAGACAGAAGGAGAAGCAGACTACCTATAGGGAGCTTGAAGTGGGATTCGATCCCAGGACCCGGGGAGCCAAAGGCAGATGCTCAACCACTGAGCCACCCAAATGCCCCTAGTCTTTTTTTCATGTCAGTCAGTAATTACAGCCTTTCTAGGCCTCATCTTAGACATTTTTCAAAACCTTAAAATACTGAATTTTATTTTATAATATGTATAAGTTTTTACTAAGCACAGACTTACATATGATGCTTTTCTAATTACTTTAGTTATTTCCTTCTAACACTATACAGTTTAGTGAACTAATTTATATTTTACCTAGAAATTACTTGAATGTTTTCATGAAACCAAGAGAAAGGCAACCCTTTCGTGTTACTGAATTGCAAAAGAAATAATCAAGTCAGACCCAAGCCCTTCCAATGCTGGGCCGGCTGAGCTTCAGGTCTCTATCCACTCTGTCAACCATAGTTGTTCTTTCCCTTTTTTTTTTTTTTAAAGACTTATTTATTTACTCATTAGAGAGAGAGGGAGAGACACAGGCAGAGAGAGAAGCAGGCTCTTCACAGGGAGCCTGATGTGGGACTGGATCCCCAGACCCAAGGTCACGCCCTGAGCTGAATCAACTGCTGAGCCACCCAGGCGTCCCAACCATAGTTGTCCTGCTTGTATCTCTTCTCCATACTGGAGTTAAATGCTTTCCTTTGAAGAAAAGCTTCTATAACTAAAAACAGATTTGAAACCAGAAATTGTGATTTCTCCCAGGTCTGATCAGAACCAGAGCCCTAGTTATTTTGGTTGAACACTTTTATGAGAATTTGTAGAGATTTGTTTGTTTGTTTTGACTTGCCTAAATGCAGATTTGTCATGTTTTGGTTTTAGAACTAGCTGTGGTCATTCAAATATTTGCAAATTACAGTCTAAGATTTCACTTAATTTAGCCTTTAGAATCCTTCAAAAGAACTGGAACCTTCACACACTTAAGTTTGTTCCCTGTGGTTCTAGATGAAGCTAATCTAAGTGGTGTTAACGAATGAATGCCAAAATTGTTAGTAGAGATTTGCAAAAGCAAGAGAAAAGGGGAGAGTAGATATGAGGTTTTTAATGAAGTTGCAAATATAACTAATGTGACCCTTTCCTGAGGCCTAGGATGAAGGGTCTGAGTTGAGACATAAAAATGCCCCGAGAAGGGAAAAAGGAGTCTGCTTTTTGTTATAGTAGACAAGAGGAAAATAATGTACTGTTCTCATATAAACTGCTTTTTGTATGTAATTCTTTGCCAGTCTCAAATGGAGTTGGATAGAATTGGTTTCATTCTTAATAACTTGTAATTTAACCGTTATTTGTCCAAATTCTGTTTATCTGTGTCACTGAAAGGAATGTAAGGTATATTGTAGTCTGATTGATTAGATCACATTACTGCTAGCCATCCATAGGATAGCACTGATACAGTTTCTGTAGGTAATGGTCAAAGAGCTTAATGAACTAAGGTCAGAGAGAATAAGTTATGCTAGATGGTCTTGTTTCTACTTTATGTATTGAGTCCCTCACTACATTATAAGCTTTTGGGATTAGTAGATAAATTTCTCATCTGCATCTTCTTTTCTTCTCAACATCAATGTCTAGTATAAGTTGTAATTTTTAGAAAATCAAGTATTTGTTTAGTTAATGAATTAAAAACTTCTTTGCTGAAAGTATTGAGAAAATGTAGACAGATAAGATATCTATCTCCCTTAAGGATAGTGTTTGAGCAAAAAAGATTAAAGTCTCTGTCCTGTTGGAAGAATGAGTTTGGGATAATTTTTTTTTTTTTTTAAATACTACTTTACCTCTGGGAACACTTTTAGTGCCAAGTTTTGTTTTGTTTTGTTTTTTAAAGATTTATTTATTTATTTATGATAGACAGAGAGAGAGAGAGAGAGGCAGAGACACAGGAGGAGGGAGAAGCAGGCTCCATGCTGGGAGCCTGACGTGGGACTCAGTCCCGGGACTCCAGGATCGTGCCCTGGGCTGAAGGCGGCGCTAAACCGCTGAGCCACCCAGGGATCCCTTTTAGTGCCAAGTTTTACAAAATCTCTTCTTTATGCCATGTTTTGATAGGATCATATGGCTAAGGCTATGGCCTTGAATTCAGTTATTTTATGGGATATTTTCTTCTTATCTCAGCATTTGGTAGACTGTTTTTCTCCTGGGATCTTCTAAGTCTGTATTTGTGTGGTTTGTGTCTAGCTACTTAAAATTTCCACCTTAATAGGCTAGCCACTTAGTAGAGATCATTTTTGGTCTGCAAGTGTAAGGAATTAGAAGAGACAATTTCTCTGCCCTTCTGACATTAACAAGAGGATGTCAGTTGAGTTGGTTTAAACACTTTTTTCCTATCTCTGCTTTCTATAGAGTAACTGAAGAAAATGGTCATAGTTTCCACACACTTCAAAAAGAACATCTTAGTGAAGAAACCAGCATTGCTTCTTCTGATGTTCTTGACACTGTTTCTAAATCAGTTCTCCCATCCCACACCATTCAAACATCAGAAGAGCAGAATTCACCATCAGTACCGGTGAAGAAATCTGGCAAGCTGAGGCAGCAAATAGATGTCAAAGCGGAACTGGAGAAGCGGCAAGGAGGGAAGCAGCTCCTCAACTTGGTGGTCATCGGTAATGCCCTTTAGTCCTCTGGATGGTCACTCACCTCTGCTTTAGCCTAGCAACCTCCTAGTGGCAGCGTGGACACTCGTTCCCACTCTTTGAGTTTCTGTGTTGGTGTAAATGGACACAAGCAAGGAGGCATTGCATCATGATGCTTTCTAGTCACTTTGTGGGGAATGATGCCAAGTTATCAAGGAGTTATTAGACTTGTGGCATTTTCATTTTGTGAATATTTTGAAAACGCCATATCTTACTGACAGTTTTAATTTCCAAAAGTCAAGGAAACTCCCCCCCTCTCTAAAGAGATACTCTTTTTTTTTTTCTCCATTTACTTTAACTATCTTTTGATAAAAATTGGTATTTATTACTCGAAACACTGACACGAATTATTGGATTACATATGCATGCAATGCCTCGATGTGAACAACGTCTGGAAAATGTACCTAGTATTAATCCTGAATCAATTTTCCTTAGGTCATGTTGATGCTGGGAAAAGTACTCTGATGGGCCATATGCTTTATCTTCTGGGTAATGTAAACAAAAGAACTATGCATAAGTATGAACAAGAGTCTAAAAAGGCTGGCAAAGCTTCGTTTGCATATGCATGGGTCTTGGATGAGACTGGCGAAGAAAGGGAAAGGTAGTCATTATATTTCAAAATTTTCAGTTTGCAATGATATATAATCTTTTAAATAAGTATGTAATATGTGTTGAATGAAACATGCCATGAAATATTTTAGAAACTTCTTTTAGAGGAAAGCTTTCAATTATTGGGGAAATATTTTTATTATAGTTTCCATTGAATCTGTATACATTTACTATTCCAAATTCTATGAGAATAGTTGAATTTTATCAAAAAAAAATTAAAACACGCACACAGTAAAAGGCAGTAAGAACCCTTTGTTAATTATTCTGTGGGAGAAGTTTCAGTTGTCCCTTCCCGAAATATGTCAAATTGACTTGATATTGAATTAAAATTACGAATGAGACTAAATTTTATAGAAGATAACTTTAAGGGAAGGTAACTTTTTGCAGTAAACTCTTTTCTGTCTGGAATTAAAATGACCAGTAAATTTAAATTATCACACTTAATTCATTTTTTATACTTTCTGTAGGATGTTTTTATAAGATAGAGTCAACAAACAAGTAATTAAACCTACCTCCTACCATGGAGATTTAGTCTGTTACCCCTGTATCTATTACTGTGCCCAATGCTAACTCTGCAGGAGAGAACAGCTACTCATGGACCTCTGGCCAAAGTATTTCTTTTGAAGTCTTTTTAGAGTGATCATATGTATCATGTTAGAATTGTCAGGGATCAGAGAGCCAATGGCACCTTTGTCAGGAAAGAAAGAAGGCACCTAAATAAGTGAATTGGCAGGTGTATCAACTGTGTCAAAATAATAATTAAGTCCTCTGAAAGTCCTCTGAAAGTCCTAAATCAACAAAGGAAGTATTCTGTGTTTCTTATCTTCCTTCTGAGTATGATTAGAGAATATATTTGGATTTTCATACTTTAAAAAAGGTGTATATTTACTTTCTTGGAGTCTTGAATAGTCTACATTAAAATATATAAGGTAATCTCAATAAAGGGGGTCACAATATTCCTCAGCTCTTGTGATAAACAGAATTGTATATCAGGGTGGGTTTTTTTTTCTTTTTGTAGGTGTCTTATTTATTCTTTATAGCATCACATGCTTGTTTTCCAACCCAGTAAGGAAAATTAGTTGGTGGCAAATTTTTGGAAAATGAATATTGGAAAACAGTGGAATTTTTGTATGATGTCAATGTTAGAAGAACAAATAATTTCCACCTATCAGCTTACCAAACGGATTATTAAAATACATGGCTCCTTAGTTACATTTGTGTCATCTGTTAAATAGGTAAAGAGATTGAGAATGGTATAATTTAAGTTAGGATGACTTGTTTGAATTAATATGTGAGTTGAACTGGCAGGTGAGCTAATTATTTAATTTCTGGAATAGTCAATAATTTTAGTGGGGTTTTTATTCTTTTTGATACTATATCTACTGGTTGGCTGTTATATTTTTGCTGCTAGTAGTTTTCTATTGCTCAGAATGATGCAATTTTAGAATATTTTATGGTTCTGTAGATAGCAGATGCTTCTAGTTACATAATAAGAATTTTAACTCACCAGTAGTAATAGTATTTCAGTAGTATTTCAAAAATACAGTGTGTTATATCCTACCATATTAAACATTTATAAATTGTTCTGCTCATATGTTGAACAGAAATTAGTATAATGAGGGATATTTATATCCCTAGGGTTACAAATGCAGACCAGACCTGGCTCCAAAGAGTGTGTTTTGGTCAAAGCAGTCTATGGAGAAGCTCAGAATGAGTCTTGGTTCATCAGTATTCTAGACAATTATTTGAGGATTATTAGAATTAAACATCATTTTCACCAGGTCAAATGGCCCATGGTTTCAGATTAAGTTAGAATGACTTGAGCAAGGAGACCCATGTGTTATTTCATTGCTCTGCTAGGGTATTATCAGAACAGTTGGTAGTAGAATGGAGTGCCCATTCATTACTCTGGACTGTTTGGGGCAAGCCAGGATGAATGATTACCCAGTTTATTGCCCACCCAATTTCCTTTTCCTGATGTCTAGAAAGACTCAGTACCTTTGTAGACCCTCCCTGGGCTTTCTTATAATCCAAACCTACATTTTTTTTGGCTAAGAAGAGGCACTGTGTTGGTCTTCAAGAAGGACGAAACGGGATGTAAAACAAACTGTTGTTTAGTTCTCTCGACTTTTAAAAGTTTTGGTATCTCCTTTGATATTTCCTTTTTTCTAAATGTGGAACATTCTGACCTACCTTACAAATGAAAGTTTAGAAGTTTATTTTTATCATTAGTGAAGTATCTGCATATGAAGATGAGGAAAACTGCCTCCATCCACTTTACCTTCTCTCATGGGCAGTATTTTCTGTTTTCTCTTCCAGAGGTGTCTCCATATATTTTTTTGTTCGTAGTCTACATAGCCTCTTACCCCCAGAAAAGGAAATGGGAAACATCCAGCATTTTTGTTAAGCTCTTGCTGTGTCCAAAATCTTATTTTAAAGGCATACACATGTAATTCTGTTAATTGCAGAAATTCTAGCTCCCAAGTGATAGCTTAATTAGTCAAAACAGTAGACTGTGTAATAAAATTCCCATTGTTTCTTAAGAATTCACTGTCAATTAGCCTATATTATTAAATGACTTAATCCATGGCACTGATTATTTCTATAGTATTTTCTAACCATTTTATGTTTTCTTTAAGGGGAGTAACAATGGATGTTGGTATGACAAAGTTTGAGACCACAACCAAAGTTATTACATTAATGGATGCTCCAGGCCATAAGGATTTCATTCCAAATATGATTACAGGAGCAGCCCAGGTACCAGATATTTCCTGAATTATAGTACACTGATTGTACATACAATTTCCTAATTCTGAGCTTATAATTCTGGGATTGTAACTTTTAAAGTATTTTGAAATTAAAAAATTTAACTTTTGAAAAAAAAGATTGTATTTTTATGATCTCATTGTTACTATATAAAACCTATTCTAATTATTATATAGATGCAAATTTATAAAAGCTATGAATTTCTTATAATAAAAATAATGGTAAAGTTCATGATGAAGTATAGCTTTATATTTCTTATTAATAAGTTGGAGTGAATATTTCAGTATCTGCCTTTTTACTGTATTTACATCCAAGGCCTATATCTTTTAAAAGTGCTGATTTATGCAGAAGTAGTGAAGCTTGGGAGTTTTGCCCTTGGGGTTTACTTTCTTTATAGGATTAAAAAACTTGCAATTTATAGAATTACATGATTCTTAAGGATACTGAAATCAAAGATAATAACTTTAAAATAATTAAAGCAATGAAAGAAAATAGCACTGCACCTAGAGGACATGGATTTTTTAAAAATAAAAGATGATGAATAAAAGATTATTGGAAAATATAAAGAGTTCAAAAGTTTGCCTGTGTCAATTATTGGCAAAAAGTGTGACTTGGGCAGCTGGGGTGGCTTAGCGGTTTAGCGCTTGCCTTCGGCCCAGGGCATGATTCTGGAGACCCGGGATCGAGTCCCCACATCAGGCTCCCTGCATGGAGCCTGCTTCTCCCTCTGCCTGTGTCTCTGCCTCTTTCTCTCTGGATCTCTCATGAATAAAAAAAAAAAAAAAAAAAAAAAAAAACTTAAAAAAAAAATGTGACTTAAGCAATTGACTGTTTTCTGAGTTCTTAACATCTATTTAAAAGGAATGTTAGGGATCCCTGGGTGGCGCAGCGGTTTAGCGCCTGCCTTTGGCCCAGGGCGTGATCCTGGAGACCCGGGATCGAATCCCACATCGGGCTCCTGGTGCATGGAGCCTGCTTCTCCCTCTGCCTATGTCTCTGCCTCTCTCTCTGTGTGACTATCATAAATAAATAAAAATTAAAAAAAATAAATAAAAAAAAAATAAAAGGAATGTTAATATAAACATTTGTCAACCTAAAAAGGATATACAAATAAATTAGACTATATTAAAGATAAATTACAAAATATTCTATTTTAGGAAGTTGATAAATAATTTATTATATATCAGAATATTAATTTAAGGTCCATGGACTGAACAATTAATGAAGATTGAAAAATAATAATCACTCTTGGTTGAGTGCCACATATGGGCTAGACACTCTGTTAGGTGTTTTGTATGCATTTAGTTTAATCCTTATGATGAAGGTGCATATTATCCCTATTTTATTTTACTTTTTTAAAAAAGATTTTAAGTAATCTCTACATCTACAGTGGGTCTTGAACCTACAACCCTGAGACCAAGAATTGCATGTTCTGTCTACTGAGCCATTCAGGTGCCCCATTCCTATTTTAAGTTAGTGTACTTCTCATTGAATTTACCAAAGAACACAATATATTTTTCTCTTTGTTTCTGTGGTGTATAAATTTACTTGGCCTGCTGTGTGCCGAGCGCTATGGTAGGCATTGTAGGGATATGATAACTAAGAAGCACATTTTGATAGTTTAATGGGAGAGGCAAACATCGAAATAAGCAGTTACAATGAAATTCTAGAATTCATTTTTTTGAATGTTTTTGAATCCTAGAATCTCAGAATCCAGAATAATCATAAAGATCGTTTATTCTAAACTCCTAATGGAATTAGGATAGGAAAAGATTTCAGTAATTATCTAATTGCATTCTGTTATATGACAAATGAAGAAAATAGGCTCAAAATATTAGAGAGCTTAGTGTACAAAGTACTGGGGTAGGCTGTTAGGGTTACAAAGAAGAGTGCAGGGTATGCTGCTTCTCAAGGAAATCATATAAAACATGTAAAAAGGAAAGGCTAACACAAATGTACTACAAGAAGAGTATACACAGTATACATAGGGAAAGATATCTGGTAGTGCTGAAAAGTCTTCCTTGGTAATATGTAGGCATTTGAGCTCCCAAAGACAAGCTGCTGCATGAAAGAATAGAGAAATTGCCCTGAAATTTTTTGGAGATGGTAATGAGAAAGAGAATTAGGAAGAGTACTTACTGCCTTAGATATCTTAATGCCAATCCAATGAATTTCAAATTTTAACCTAAAGAAATAAATACAATTTGATAGTTATTAGCAAAACCTGAATGGAAGGAGATTTACAGTTATCGAGTCTAGGATTTGGAAGGTCAGGCCTGGGTGCTTTTTTCTATAAACTACACTTACTCTTTACTGTTTCTGTGAAGTGAGTAAATGTTTTTTTCTTTTTTTAAGTTTTCATTTCAATTCCAGTTAGTAACATATGATGTAATATTATATTCAGGTGTACAATATTATCATTCCACATTTCCATAAAACACCTGTTACTCCTCACAACCAAATGCACTTCTTTTTTTAAGTATTTATTTAAATTCCAGTTAATTAACATGCAGTGTAATATTAGTTTCAGGTGTACAATTTAACGATTCAGCACTTCGGTACAAGTTAATGATACCCAGCAAGATTAAACAATTTGTCTGAAGTGTGAGACCTGTTAGTACATGAGAGAGTCAGCTTTCAAATGGATTGCTCCAACTTGTGCTCTTAACCAAGAATTCTTGTTCAAAGAACTAGATCTCATTGAAGAAATTAGGGTTCAACGTTTTAAGTCATGAAGGAATGGGACTGAATGCTGAACTTAAGAGGAGAAGAAAGGCAGGAATATTTGGGTAAGGATACATGGAAAAAGAACAGAAATCATAGTGTAAATTGCCCCCACCAAAGTATGTGGATGATGCTTCTAATTTAAATTATAAAGTTCTGTTCAGAGTGTAAATTGCCCCCACCAAAGTATGTGGATGATGCTTCTAATTTAAATTATAAAGTTCTGTTCAGAGCAAAGTATCTGATAAATACTTACTTTATGACCATTTTATTTCTCATAATGGTGAAGATTATATGGCAGCGTATGTGAAATTCTTTAAAAATTGGATAGCATGAACATAAAATGTCATTGAGGAAACCACAAAGAGGAAAGCTATTATGGACTCTGTTCAAACCAAAAGGCTAGAGCGCTTCACGTGGATGGAACGTAAGAAAGCAATTGTCCAGTACTGGTCTGAGGTGGCACAGGAGGGCACTGTTAGAGTTAGTCATTATAACCTGGATTAGAGAAAACCACATTTCTATTAGAACAGGCAGGCCTGCAGGGCAAAAACCACAGAAGGGAAAAAGAATGCTCCTTTAAAGAACGTCCTGACAATGTATCACCAGAAATACTTGAGAATGAAAGTAGAGGGAAACCTATGATTGCACTAACAGTTCTCTGCAGATTTTCAAAGACTGCATCCACATAATGCAAGTGAAGTCACACAAAGTAGTATCAACATGAGCACCTGGGTGGCTCAGTTGGCTAATGTTCACCTTTGGCTCAGGTCATGATCTGGGGGTGCCGGGATCAAGCTCCTCATCTGGCTTCCTGCTCAGTGGGGAGTCTGCTTCTCCCCTGCTCGTGCTCTCTCTCTCTCTGTTCTCTTAATAAATAAATAAATAAAATCTTTAAAAAAAAAAAAGCGTCAACACCAAAGAATAGTGGGAACCCGTAAAACTAGTGTCAATAAGCTTAAATAGGAAAAGGCACTAGAGCTAAGGTTAGTTTTTTTCCTTCTTTTTTTGTGTTTAAATGGAGTGTGAGAGGTAAAATGTCTTTCACCTGATTCTCAAAATGCTCCAGAAAGGTTACCAAAATTCGTTAAGTCAAGGTTCTATTTCTCTGCAGTAGAGGGTGAATGAATGTCCTTTTTTTTATTTTGGATAACTCATTTATTCAAAGTTTTTCATCATTATAAATAGTACTCTGATAAACATTTTTGTTGACTTATCATTTTCTAGGATAAATTTCAGGAAGTGGAAGTAATAGGAAGCAAAATATGTATAATTTTAAGGCTCCTGAAACCCACTGTTGAAACTGCCCTCCAGAAAGCTTCCTTAAACAGGTGGTGCATAAGAATGCCCATCTCACTGCACTCTTACCTGTAGTAAATCATTCTTTTAAGTTTTGCTTATGTAACTTCTAGGAGTGGGAGAAGTAAGGAATATGTTCATGTATTTTTAATGTCCTTCTTTTTGGATTTCTAATGAATTTGAATTTTTTTCATGTTTCTTGGCCATTTCTATTTCTTTAGCAAATTGTTTGCTTGTACCCTTTAACTATTTTTCTACAGAGCTGTGTCTTTCTTCCCTGTTTTCACCTGTAAAGTTCATAATAAGTTGATAACTTTTCCAAATGTCTCTCCCTGTTTACTTATGTTTTAACTGTGTTTATGTTTTTCCTCCTTTGCCTAGATATTTTAATTGTTATAAAATCAAATATGGGAATTTAAAAAAATTCTTTATGTCATTATTTTTGGCCACATGCTAGTATTTTTTTATCCATCTGTGTAAGCCTTTTGATTTGTCTTGGGGTTCAGTGTCAGGTTAGAGTCTGCCTTTAAAATCTGACCACAACTGGGATGCCTTGGTGGCTCAGCAGTTGAGCATCTGCCTTTCAGCTCAGGGCGCGATCCCTGTCCTGGGATTGAGTCTCACTTTGGGCTCCCTGCCTGGAGCCTACTTCTCCCATTGCCTGTGTCTCTGCCTCTCTCTGTGTGTCTCTCATGAGTAAATAAATAAAATAAAATCTGTATAAAAATAATTGACCACAATTAATCCACGAATCTAGCCTTTGAATTCAAATTAAAATGCTGTGATATTATTTCTAGTTTTGATTATTTCTTCTTTCTCAGGCGGATGTAGCCATTTTAGTTGTAGACGCCAGCAGGGGAGAGTTTGAAGCTGGATTTGAGACTGGGGGACAGACTCGAGAACACGGCCTCTTGGTTCGTTCTCTTGGAGTAACACAGCTTGCAGTTGCGGTCAATAAGATGGATCAGGTATTTGAAGGCAAATGAGCATTCATTTCATTTCATATGTTAGTTAAGATGCTATTCTGCTTTATCAATGACCTCAGACATGACTAGTGTATATCTTATTAGTCTAGTGGTCATATTTAAAAGAGATAATTCATGACCCTCAATTAAATAAATGAGATACAAGTAAATTTTAAGCAAAAATGTATTCTGACTTTCAACATTAATTTTAAAATCTTAAAATTGCTTTTAGTTGTAAAATAATACTCAATTTATTTTAGTATAAAGAAACTTGAAATAACCAATATAGGTTGGAAATATATCCAATTCCCCTAACCCCCAACGAAATCTTTTAACTTTTTGTTTTGTGCGTCCACCTGGTTTATTTTTATAGATGAAAATATTGTTCTTCATAACATTGTGTTATGTATGATCTATCTGTTCTGTTAGCTCCTTTTTAAAAAAATTGGTAATGTTCTTGTGCATATTTCCAAGTAATTAACTTTTGTATGAACAGATTGTTTTTATAGCTTTATTCTAGTCCGTTTTAAAGATATATGTAACTTATTCAAGTAATCCCCTACTTCTGAATATTTCTAGGTGTGTGTGTGTGTGTGTGTGTGTGTGTATTTGGACATAGTTTATTCTGTGGAAATTTCTGGGTCCAAGGGCATATGCATTTTTAGACTTGCTATATATATGATCAAAATTCCTTCAAGAAAAGTTCTAGTTATTTACTCTCAGCATATATGGTATATGCACTTTCCCACTTAACACTGCTGTTCTTAAATGGTTATTTTCCAATTTGATATTCAAAACATGTTTCTTTTTTTTAACCTACTTTTCAATGAATCTTAATATTTCAATATACTTTGTATATTTATTAACCATTTATGTTTTTAATTTTTTTAATAAATTTATTTTTTATTGGTGTTCAATTTACCAACATACAGAATAACACCCAGTGCTCATCCCGTCAAGTGCCCACCCCAGTGCCCGTCACCCATTCACCCCCACCTCCCGCCCTCCTCCCCCTCCACCACCCCTAGTTCGTTTCCCAGAGTTAGCAGTTTTTATGTTCTGTCTCCCTTTCTGATATTTCCCACACATTTCTTCTCCCTTCCTTTATATTCCCTTTCACTATTATTTATATTCCCCAAATGAATGAGAACATATAATGTTTGTCCTTCTCCGACTGACTTACTTCACTCAGCATAATACCCTCCAGTTCCATCCACGTTGAAGCAAATGGTGGGTATTTGTCATTTCTAATGGCTGAGTAATATTCCATTGTATACATAAACCACATCTTCTTTATCCATTCATCTTTCGATGGACACCGAGGCTCCTTCCACAGTTTGGCTATTGTGGATGTTGCTGCTAGAAACATCGGGGTGCAGGTGTCCCGGCGTTTCATTACATCTGTATCTTTGGGGTAAATCCCCAGCAGTGCAATTGCTGGGTCGTAGGGCAGGTCTATTTTTAACTCTTTGAGGAACCTCCACACAGTTTTCCAGAGTGGCTGCACCAGTTCACATTCCCACCAACAGTGTAGGAGTGTTCCCTTTTCTCCGCATCCTCTCCAACATTTGTGGTTTCCTGCCTTGTTAATGTTCCCCATTCTCACTGGTGTGAGGTGGTATCTCATTGTGGTTTTGATTTGTATTTCCCTGATGGCAAGTGATGCAGAGCATTTTCTCATGTGCATGTTGGCCATGTCTATGTCTTTCTCTGTGAGATTTCTCTTCATGTCTTTTGCCCATTTCATGATTGGATTGTTTCTTTCTTTGCTGTTGAGTTTAATAAGTTCTTTATAGATCTTGGAAACTAGCCTTTTATCTGACACGTCATTTGCAAATATCTTCTCCCATTCTGTAGGTTGTCTTTTAGTTTTGTTGACTGTATCCTTTGCTGTGCAAAAGCTTCTTATCTTGATGAAGTCCCAACTGTTCATTTTTGCTTTTGTTTCTTTTGCCTTCGTGGATGTATCTTGCAAGAAGTTACTGTGGCCGAGTTCAAAAAGGGTGTTGCCTGTGTTCTCCTCTAGGATTTTGATGGAATCTTGTCTCACATTTAGATCTTTCATCCATTTTGAGTTTATCTTTGTGTATGGTGAAAGAGAGTGGTCTAGTTTCATTCTTCTGCATGTGGATGTCCAGTTTTCCCAGCACCATTTATTGAAGAGACTGTCTTTCTTCCAATGGATAGTCTTTCCTCCTTTATCGAATATTAGTTGACCATAAAGTTCAGGGTCCACTTCTGGGTTCTCTATTCTGTTCCATTGATCTATGTGTCTGTTTTTGTGCCAGTACCACACTGTCTTGATGACCACAGCTTTGTAGTACAACCTGAAATCTGGCATTGTGATGCCCCCAGATATGGTTTTCTTTTTTAAAATTCCCCTGGCTATTCGGGGTCTTTTCTGATTCCACACAAATCTTAAAATAATTTGTCCTAACTCTCTGAAGAAAGTCCATGGTATTTTGATAGGGATTGCATTAAACGTGTAAATTGCCCTGGGTAATATTGACATTTTCACAATATTAATTCTGCCAATCCATGAGCATGGAATATTTTTCCATCTCTTTGTGTCTTCCTCAGTTTCTTTCAGAAGTGTTCTATAGTTTTTAGGGTATAGATCCTTTACCTCTTTGGTTAGGTTTATTCCTAGGTTAGCATATTCTTATGCTTTTGGGTGCAATTGTAAATGGGATTGACTCCTTAATTTCTCTTTCTTCAGTCTCATTGTATAGAAATGCCACTGATTTCTGGGCATTAATTTTGTATCCTGCCACACTGCCAAATTGCTGTATGAGTTCTAGCAATCTTGGGGTGGAGGCTTTTGGGTTTTCTATGTAGAGTATCATGTCATCGGCGAAGAGGGAGAGTTTGACTTCTTCTTTGCCAATTTGAATGCCTTTAATGTCTTTTTGTTGTCTGATTGCTGAGGCTAGGACTTCCAGTACTATGTTGAATAGCAGTGGTGAGAGTGGACATCCCTGTCTTGTTCCTGATCTTAGGGGAAAGGCTCCCAGTGCTTCCCCATTGAGAATGATATTTGCTGTGGGCTTTTCGTAGATGGCTTTTAAGATGTTGAGGAATGTTCCCTCTCTCCCTACACTCTGAAGAGTTTTGATCAGGAATGGATGCTGTATTTTGTCAAATGCTTTCTCTGCATCTAAGGAGAGGATCATATGGTTCTTGTTTTTTCTCTTGCTGATATGATGAATCACATTGATTGTTTTACGAGTGTTGAACCAGCCTTGTGTCCCGGGGATAAATCCTACTTGGTCATGGTGAATAATTTTCTTAATGTATTGTTGGATCCTATTGGCTAGTATCTTGTTGAGAATTTTTGCATCCATGTTCATCAGGGATATTGGTCTGTAATTCTCCTTTTTGGTGGGGTCTTTGTCTGGTTTTGGAATTAAGGTGATGCTGGCCTCATAGAACGAATTTGGAAGTACTCCATCTCTTTCTGTCTTTCCAAACAGCTTTAGTAGAATAGGTATGGTTTCTTCTTTAAACGTTTGATAGAATTCTCCTGGGAAGCCATCTGGCCTTGGACTTTTGTGTCTTGGGAGGTTTTTGATGACTGCTTCAATTTCCTCCCTGGTTATTGGCTGTTCAGGTTTTCTATTTCTTCCTGTTCCAGTTTTGGTAGTTTGTGTAATTTTGGAATGATTTACATAATCTACTCGTGTTTGAAACTTACCAATTTTTAAGTATAATTATTGAAGATATTAATCCTTTATCTTGTCTTAGATCTTTTTCCCAATTTGTTATTTTACTTTTCATTTTGTGTGTTTTTGACATATATTCAAATTTAAAAGTATTTCCTTTTGATTCTTTATCCTTAGGTATTTTCTTATCCTGGGATCAGATACTTACCTACATTTTTTTCGATATACTTCTTTTACAGTATCATTATTACACATACCTTTTATTTTTCCCTAATATTTTAGTATGAAAAATTTCAAATAAAAGGAATAGAAAAAAGAATAGTAGAAAGAATTTTACAATAAATACTGTATTATACCCACTACTTAAGATTCTCCGACATACTTATTCGCGTCTTAGTCTGTCTGCCCCATGTCCATCCTATTAATCCATTTTATTTTGACAAGAATTTCCAAGTAAGTTATATGTTGTTATACTTACCCCTAAATACTACAGCATGCAGAGTTCATATCACATATACATTTTTAGTCTATTTGGATTGGCAGGGGTGTATCAATATTTTTATTTTACTTCAGTAGTTGGTCTGAGCACAATTTAATAATTTTATTCACTCTGTCTCCTTAAATTTGAAGTGACTTATAGCATATACAAAAAGTTCTATGTGTATTGGAGTTTGTTTCTAGGCTTTCTGTTGTAGGAAAAGTTATTTTTAGATCATATTAATAGTAAGATCTGATATTCCAAATTTGAATTTTAATAGATTTCATATTTAATATATTTTATAGTCTTCATTTTTTAATGTTTTATTGCAGAAATTTGTATTTTATATGTAGCATGGTCTGAAGCATAGTTTTAAAAATTGAATCTTTATCAGGTTAATTGGCAACAAGAAAGGTTTCAAGAGATTACTGGAAAACTTGGGCACTTTCTTAAGCAAGCAGGTTTTAAGGTAAGATAATTTTAAATTTATTTAGTTACTTTGATTTTAAATTTAGTTACTTTATTTAGTTACTTTAAGTCTCATCTTACTGATATAGGAGAAAATACTAATACAGATAGTTTGGTGTCCTTGTTTTTATTTCTGCCTGGTATCATGTATATCTTACGTTCTTTTCCTTACTTCAACAAGGAAAATTGCACATTTTATAAATTGGCTTGAATTTAACATAAATAAAAGACTTTTCTCCAGCTATTAAATTAGGTGGATAGGTTTAGCAAGGTCACAGAGGAATGGATACTATACGTCCACTACAGTAGAAACTAGTAGAGAGGAATTTCTCTAGCAAAATGTGAATGAAATATGTGTATGTTACCAGGTAAAAATGCTTGAGTGTTTTGGAACAAATTTGTAAGTTTTCCACAAAATCAAATTAGTTGAAAACTGTTGGATTAGATAACTTCAAGGCTGTAGTTCTATGATTTCTACTACTTTTTTAAAAGTACATAGTTGCTTTTGCAAACTTGGTGCAGCATGGTAATAGCCTTTTAACTTTTTGAAAGCAATGTTATATTAAGTTTCGTATATTCAATCTTTTTTAATAGGAAAGTGATGTGGCTTTTATCCCTACAAGTGGTCTCAGTGGTGAAAATCTAATCACAAGATCTCAATCAGGTGAACTCACAAAATGGTATAAAGGACTATGTTTATTAGAACAAATTGGTAAGTACACTGCCATACTGATTTTAATGCATTATAAGCTTGATGTTGTTATTTAAAGTTCTTGATGGGAGACAGGTGATGTGTATGAAAAAGCATAGAGTTTATAGTCAGAAAAGCTAGTATAGTAGTTTTGAAATCGCCTGCAATATTTATTATTATTTTGTAATATTTTATTTATATATTCATGAAAGGCAGAGAGAGAGGCAGAGATATAGGCAAAGGGAAAAGCAGGCTCCCCTGGGGAACCCCATGTGGGACTCGATCCCAGGACCCAGGGATCACAACCTGAGCAGAAGAAGCTCAACCACTGAGCCACCCAGGTGTCCCTCACCTGCAGTATTTTTTTTTTCACCTGCAATATTTAAACTAATACTCAATTTTCTTTTAGTTAATGAGGTGCATGTGTATCCTGCCTAACCCATAGACTATTGTTGACATTAAATGAGATTATGTATATGGAAACATTTTATAAACGACAGAGTTATATGAAAGAGAGTCAATTTACTATTTGTAATTAAAAAAGAAAATTATTTTCTAGGAGACATGGGACTATAATGGGATGATTGGACCTTAGTCAAAAATTACTTTTACATTAAACCTTGTTTTTTTGCCATTTTTCCAGATTCCTTCAAGCCTCCTCAGAGATCTATTGATAAGCCTTTTAGATTATGTGTATCTGATGTTTTCAAAGGTAAGTGCTACTTCTATAGTGCTTCTTCAGTCTGGCCCCTGCTTTTCATTTTCTCTTTTCTCAGATAAAATTATTATACTGTCTTCATATTCTCCCTTCCCATGCCAATGTAAGGATCGTTGCCAAAGTAATCTTGAAATGCATAGTTTTAGTTACTTAACTCCCCTGCCCAGAAAAATCTTCAGTTTACTTCCGTTTACTTCATTTCCCCTGCTCATACTCATCCTCCAGGTATAGAACACACTTTTTCCTTTCTCTTCCTAGCTAGCCTCCTGTTTTTTTTTTTTTGTTTTTTTTGTTTTGTTTTGTTTTTTTTCCCTCTCTTTAGATCTCTTTGGTTTTTGTATCCTTCAGCCAAATGGATTGTTACAATTTCTTAACCACATAGAGTCTTTGTTGCCACTCTGGCTAGCCAATGTTTTGCTCTTCTTTTTATTTCCTTGCCCTTTTCTAGGAGTCTGGGTCTGGGTCTGTTTGGGAGATAGATACCATACATAGGTAAAAAGAGAAATTTAATATAAAGAAATATTAATATGATAAAAGAGTGGCTGTAAGATAAGAGGAAACTGGTACTGGAGGGCTGAGGAAGAGTATGCAAAGAAAGAAGGCCATGTTGGGGAAGGTGTATAAAATACCTGAGTGTACATCCAATTTAATGCATACAAGACCCTGTTTAGAAAACTATAATATAGAAATGGAGTCTAAATAAATAAATAAATAAATAAATTAGTTAATTAATTAATAAATGTATAACATAAATGTTGAAATAATTAGATATCAGTGGTCTCCCAATCCCCCGTTATCCCGGAGTGGGCAGTGCAGAGTGGATTTGGAACTGAGCAGCAATAAATTGGTAACTGATGGGCTCACCCACACATGTACTCTGAGGTGCCCTCTTTGTTCTCTGTCCTCTGTCATTGCATTGTTCGTGCAGTATTGTAATTGTTTCTGTGCTTTTTATTTAACTTAGATTTTGAAATCCTTAAAGGCAAGTACTGTCTCCTCTATGTCTTTGTCTGCAGGATCTAGCTCAGTGCCTGACCCATAATATATGCTTAATAAATGTTTAATAAATGGATGAGTGAAGGTGCTTCCCAGAAAATCCTTCAATGAAATTGAAATGAATTATTATTATTATTATTATTATTATTACTGGCTTCCCAATTCTAGTAGAAGAAATATGGTAATGCTCATTAAAATGCCTGTTATCTATTTAAAATACAAAATACAAAGGATTAACAATAGTTGCTGACTCTGCTTTTTCACCTTCTGTTCTCTCTCTTCAGACTGCTTCCTGGCTTCTGCTTACAGAAGTGTTACCAAATGACTCTTTGGTTGCCAAAGTGAAAACACATTTTTCAGTTCTATCTTATTTCCACCTTACTTGAATTTGGCATTACTTCTGAGGCTGGCGGCCATATCCGTCTTGAAACTTTTCTCCCTTGGTTTCTGTGACCCACTTTCTCCTGCTATCCTATTTTCTCTGACTTCTCTGTATCTTCTTTTTCTGTTCTGTTGCTTCAGTCTTTTTCTTAGTCTACATGGTGTTTTCAGACAGACATCCATGGCTCATCTACCTCCTATGTCTTGATGCTTCCCAGATTTCGATTTTTTTTTTTTTTTTGCTTCCCCGATTTCCAACTCAGGTGTCTTTTCACTCTCTGTGCTATTGCTGGACATCTCCACAGAAAGTGTGCTCCTAGGGTTCCATTCTCATGGAATTTGATGTGACTGGTGCCCCCTGAAATGCATCTTCTCGACTGGTGCCCCCTGAAATGCATCTTCTCCCACCTGTATGCCTTGTAGACACTTCAAGTTTACCGAGGCTAAATGGATTTTGTTGTTTAATTTCCTATCTCACATTTAATGCCACTGTCATCATAGACTTCTTCCTTTTGCCATTATCTATCATCTACCTTATTCCCAAACTCTTGAATTTACTTCCTATCTGCAGTGTGTACATTTCCCCCATCAACCTCTCCTCCTTTCTGACACAAAAATACCATCGCGTCACTTCTCTGTTCACAGTTCTTCACTGGCTTCCTGTTCTTTAACTGAGGATGGAATTCCAGCCTTGAGCATGATTTATGAGGCCCCTTTATCGTTTGTCTCTTGCCTGTCCCTGTTGCCTCATGTCTTGCCTTTTCCTCCTTATTGCACATGGTCCCATAAACATTTCACATAAAAGACACATGGGTCTTAGCACATGTCACATGTGATTATGACTCTATGCCTGTGCACAGTCTCCTGGGTCAGCAGTGTTTCCTCCTTCCCCCTACCCTTATATACAGCCACATGCTAAACTCCTGTTCTTTCTCCTTCTGAGTGCCCAGCTAGTACAGTCATTCCCTCTCATGGATTCTTTGGAGTACCTTCTATTCTTATTGTACATTCTAAATAAATTTGTCTCTGGACAGTGTAATCATTTTTGTCTTTCTCTTCACTAGAGTAAACCCTTTATGGGTAGTGGCTTACATTTTCATCTTTTTATCCCTAGTGGTTACATGGCTTGGTATGGAGTAAATGCTCAGTAATTATTCAAAAAAAGAATGAATCTCACTTTTTGTAACATGAAAGTTTTTATTTGTAAGAAAGTCTAGAGTAGAATGTGGGATGCCATATTTAGTAGATATGTTAAAAATTCTGAAATGATCTTTGCTTAATGTTCATTGCACTGCTAGTTTTATGTAACTCCCAGGTGTAACCAACAGCGATCATCAGGTAACATTGCTATGTGAATTGTAAGATTTGGTCATGTTTTGCAGATCAAGGATCTGGATTTTGTGTAACTGGTAAAATTGAAGCTGGTTATATCCAGACTGGTGACCGACTACTAGCAATGCCTCCTAACGAAACTTGTACTGCAAAAGGTATTCCTCTGCGAGATTCTTTTGCTAAAAACCTTCAGGTTGAGACAGCAGATTTTTAAAAGTAGTTTAGTTATTAACTCCTGAGTGAATAACCTCTTAGTGAAATTGTAACTGACTGTCAAAATGATACTAACTGTTGAAGATAAAAATGTGAAAACATTAAACGATTTTTTCTGTTGTGACTATGTGTATATAAATGTACATAGAACATTCAAACTGTGGTGGCATTTCTTCTTTTTTTTTTTTTTCTGACACTAATTCAAAAAGCCTGGTTAGGATTTAACCAGATGTATAGACACCTGACAGATACATTTAAAATAGTATTCAGTAGCAGAAATTAAATCTAACCCCATCCTGGCACTGAACAGTGAGTAACAAAGCAGACTGCTTGCTACTGTGTTGTTTTAAAACGTATATTTCAGAATTACTATAAGGTAACAGCTTTGATCGTGTTTATACCAAAAAAATATTTTTTGCACTGAGACCTAAGAAAATAAGATGCAAATGCAAAGAATCCTAATGTTGAAAAGAGAAATTGAGCTAATGTGCCAGTTACTGCTTTCCCACATGTAATATATGACCTTTCATAATGAACAATAACATTTCTATCTTTGAATCCTTTGCTCTTACAAGTGTATGTGTTATTCTTTCTGAATTCTGCTTGAAAGTTTATAATTCTGTATTTATCTTAATCTAGCTTCCAGCTAAGCCTCCAACTTCAACATAAAACTGATGATATGTTTTATACTATAGTAGTAATATAATAATTTATAGCAATTTTAAGCTAAAATATAGTGGGAATGTTAAAAAATTTTAGATTTCAGTGCTCTTCCTCTATCTCTCTCTCTCTTTTTTTTTTAAAATTTATTTATTTATTTTGGAGAGGATGAGTGGGAGGGGCAGAAGGAGAGGGAGAGAGAATCCCAAGCAGATTCCCCGCTGAGCCTGGAGCCCAGCACAGGTCTCTGTCTCAGGACCCTGTGATCACAACCTGAGCTGAAATCAAGAGTCAAGTATTTAACGACTGAGCCACTCAGACACCTTTCCTCTGTTACACTTATTTATAGTTTATATGCAGAGTTGTACCTGACTGGTTTATAAATTTGAATGTACATTTTGTTTGAATTATTTTGCTTACTTTAAAAGTTGATTTCTTAAAGATTATAAGAAATTAATATCTTTTTAGGTAAAAATTTAAAGAATAAGGGAATGAAAGCCAAAGTTACTTCCATTTTATTTTTTTCTTTCTGCTTGCCTACGGATTGTGAAACTTCTGTTTAGATAAAGAGTAATGCACACATTGAAAAAAAAGATTTATTTATTTATTTATTTTAGAGAGAGAGAGAGCACAAGAGCATAAGTGGAGGGAAGGATAGAGGGAGAGAGAATTTCAAGCAGACTCCTCACTGAGCGCAGAGCCCAAGGCTTGATCTCACAACCCTGAGATCATAACCTGAGCCAAAACCAAGAGTCAGACGCTCAACCCACTGAGCCACCAGGCACCCCAATAATGCATGCTTTTTATACAAGAATCATTTTCCATCAACCTATTGTTTGCAAGTTCAGATCTCTGCTTTTGTTTTTTAAAGTGATCAAGAACTACAACATTTTTGACATACTAATTTCTTTGTTAATGAGGTCTTTTGAGAACAGGAATTTTTAATAATCGATAGGCATGAATTAAAACCATGATCCTAAAATTATCATAGACTTTACAGATTGGCTCTTTTGTGACCTCCAAAATCATACTTTACCTCTGAAAGTACCACATTCTTTCTCTCTCTCCTTCCTGTCCCTTACCCATCAGGAAAACTCTAACCATTTATCTTTAGTCTTAAGGAGAAGCTGTATCAGAAGCACCTGAGATCATACTCCACTCCTTGACGGCCACTCTTGTAACCCAGCTTTGGAGGTTCTCAGTTCTTAATTTCTAACTCTTGCTTTTGCTTAATTTACTTGATTGTTCAATGCACCCTTCTATCTCAACAATTCTGTCACTAACCAGTAGTATCCTAAAAGAGAGAAAGGACTAAATCTGCTACCAATAAATGGAAATTCTAAATTAAGTTTTCATTTTATTAATGTATCAGGTTTATGGACTGTTAAAAAAGAACTTCTTTGTATGATGTCTGTCCAAGGAAGAGGGTCCTTAAGAAGATGAGTATTATATATAGGACAGTCTAACATATTTAAAGAGAGAAAATCAGATTATAGATTTCCCCTAAAAAATTTTATATTGCTTGTTGAACATCTAGTATGAAAACTCTTCAGAATTCTAAGCTAAAGGCAATCTCTGTTAAGTGTAAGTAGCTAGCCTCTGTCTTCAGTTCCACATTTCATAGCAAAAATCAGATGTGGTCACTTTAAGTTTACATTTTAAAACTAAATTTCATTAGTTGAAAATTTAACAAATACTTCTTGATATCATAATTGTTAACATTTTTTGGAATCAAGAACCTCTTTGATGCCTTGATGAAAGTTATGGCCCTCCTAGGATTAGTGCGAATGTGTACATAAATAAAATTTTACATAAAACTGTAGATTGTCTCAGAGCTCTTCAGAGTTCTCCCTGAACTCATAAAAAGTCTGAAAGAAACTTATTTAAGAGTTTCTTAAGAGCATGCTACATGGGAAAAATAAGTATTTTGAGAAAGATAAGGATGAATTATAGTTTACTAAAATCATGTCAGTTAAGAACTGTTTCTCAGTGGTCGGCCCATGCATGTACTGTCTTCATCAAAACGCTCAAGTTCTGGCAGCCTGGGTGGCTCAGCAGCTTAGCGCTGCCGTCAGCCCAGGGTGTGACCCTGGAGACCCGGGATCAAGTCCCGCATTGGGCTCCCTGCAAGGAGCCTGCTTCTCCCTCTGCCTCTGTCTCTCTCTCTCTTTATCTCTGTATCTCCCATGAATAAATAAATAAAATCTTTAAAAAACAAAAAACAATAAAACTTCAGGTTCTAGTGGAAAGAAACTTATCCCATCAATTGCCTCTCAGAATCAGGAAATATGAGATACCTTTTAAAAGCTTTTGAATAAGGTAGCTGAGTAGTACCCTTTGTAATTGTTCTCCAGGATTATCTCTAGGTAATAAAAGTATATAGCAACACCTGAGATTATTTTTAAATTAAATTCCTGCACTTTTCATATAACCAGTTATCATTGTGTATCTCTCTGGAAAGTATTTCTTTTGAGCCAGGAGTAGTGAAGGGGCCTGTCAAGAGCACAATCTGAGCAGTGATGCCCAAAGGATTACTCAGAGAACTCAGGTGATTGTTTGTTTAGGTGGTTGTCTAATTAAAAGCAGAGTTCAAGAGAATAAAATATAAGTGGGCACCTTCTTTAGTCCCCTATTTTATGTTATCAAGTCATTTGAGCTGCATTATTATGCATGCAGTTATAAGAGAACTGTTTGGGGTATGTTTAATGAATATACAGGTTTTATAAATGAGTTTTAAAATCTTTATTAATTAAGCAGAAATAGGCCTTTTTTTTTTGACAAATACAAGTCACTTTATGTTTAGGGTGGTGTTCTAGAAGAGTTAAGTCTAGAGGAAGTGTGTTTTCCTCAACGCTCACAGTTACACTTCTCATTCTCAATCCATTCATATTGAAAATGATGAGTAGTGACTGATGAGGCATAAATCAGCCAAGCTCTCTTGGTTATGGTTCGATATTGAGGTGTGTCACTGTATGCTTTGGTTTTTACTCATTTCCAGGAATCACTCTGCACGATGAACCGGTCGACTGGGCGGCAGCAGGTGATCATGTTAGTCTTACGTTAGTTGGGATGGATATCATCAAGATCAAGTGAGTGAGAAAATGAGTTTAAGTGACCATTGTTTTGGATATGGGACCTCAAAACATAGGTTTTGCTATTCACCTGCTAAACTGAAAGGAGTATTAATTTCAGATTTCATTTGGCCAAACATAGGCACTTGTAGAAGTGTAAGAATGATGAACAAAACCTACTTAAAACTGAAATTAATACATAACAGCATATGTACTTGTCATGTTCTTTGAATGAAAACTATTAGGTATGAAAGTGTTACAGTGTTAATAATGGTTATAAAGCTATGCTTTAGCCCAAAGGGGTATTTAGAAAAAGTTACCAACTTACTTGATTGTTTCACTTTGTAAATGATTTTAGAGGTATTCCTATTGGATGTATATTTATTTATCCTTCAACTACCTTCTTTTTTTTATTTTGTCTCATTACAGTGTTGGTTGCATATTTTGTGGCCCCAAAGAGCCCATTAAATCTTGCACTCGTTTCAGAGCTCGAATCCTCATCTTTAATATTGAAATTCCTATTACTAAAGGATTTCCTGTAAGTTTCAAAATGTTTGTTATTGTAACTTCAAAGTTAACTTCGAAGTAACTTCATCCTAAAAAGTAGTAACTTATTTTATAAGCAAGAATGCTACAGTTATTTTCAACTAACATCTTAATACTCTAATCCAGAAAAATATATTAGATTTTGAAAGTCATTTTTATTTTTTTATTTTGGTCCTTGAACCTGGAGGTTTTTTCAAAGAGGAATTAAGAAGAAATATTATAAATAGGATATCAACTAATGATAATAGTAAAATTCATCTAGGGAAAATGGTAGATATTTTTTACTGTGTTCTAGAGGTTATTTGACTAATCTTAGATTGTGTTTTTCTATTCTTGTTTTAACATGCTTATTCATATTTTATTATTGTAAGAGTAATACATTATTACATGAAACTTTGGAAAACACAAAAGATAAGGATAGGCTATAATTGCATAATACATATAACTATCTCTACACTTTACATTTTAATGGTTTTTTTTTTATGTGTGTATGTTGTCCACCCATCAGTATTTATGGGCATATTCTAGGGATGCTTGCCATAGGATTAACTAATTTAAGAACTGAAGCAGCACATTCAAACTTAACAGGCTGTGATGTTTGTTTGGTAGGTTATCATTTCCCAGCATCATTTGAACATTTATGGAAAGGAGGGGGATTTTATACTATAATGTTACTTAGCCAGAAGACATATTACTAGTGAATTGTATGAGTTCCTTCTTTTATGTGTAATTTTTTCCCAGATATTTGGGGGTCATGCTCTGTTTATAGATTGATACTTTGCTTTTGCCACTTAACAGATAAAGTTTTTCCCATTAGGCTTTTTTTTTTTTTTTTTTATCAGCTTATATAGTACAGATTTGTATGATAATCAAAAGTATTTCTCAGTGGAATTAAATGGCTTGCCTTTGAAAATACAAACAGATTGTTTTTACCATTTGATACATCTTGAAATAATAATAAGATAGTAGTTGACCTTTAAACTTAATTTGGTTAGTGATAAGGTTTTTGAGGTTGGAAATAAATTTATTTAGCTCATTTAAATTCATTTTATACTTAATATACCTTTATTTGAGATAACCATGTGCTTTTTTTTTTTTTAAGGATTTTATTTATTCATGAAAGACACAGAGAGAGAGAGAGAGAGAGAGAGAGAGAGGCAGACACACAGGCAGAGGGAGAACCAGACAGGCTCCATGCAGGGAGCCTGACATGGGACTCCATCCCAGATCTCCAGAATCAGGCCCTGGGCCGAAGGTGACACTAAACCCGCTGAGCCACCCGGGCTGCCCAACCATGTGCTTTGATTAGAGTTCTTTGTAATTATTTCTATGTGAATTTGATCAGATAAAAATTATAAGATACTGTTTTTAAGTATTTTAGTTTTATGAACATATTCCATTTCTCTCATATGCTGAAAAAAGGAGTAAAGTTTCTCTCAAAAAAAAAAAATTTACAGTTGAAAACATTTAATTTTTAAATATTTAGAATTTATGTTTGATAGGCAAGAAACTACAGCTTATTTGCTATGAATGAATGATACTCGTTCTTAGAAAGCAGTATGTCCAATGGGGAGAAGATAGAGAGGTTGGTTACTGTATGTTTTTACTCATGCAGCAGTAATTTTTTGCCATTGGAGAGGCAGAGAGGTCAAGAGGTCAGTAGTTACTTTCAGTAGTAATACTGTCTTCCTGTCTACTGTAGTTTCTTAAAAATAAGTATGAATTGAAAGTTTGTCAGTGCTGTTTTATGAGATTCCACCTGTGTATATTGATTCATGAATACCCAGACGAAATTTGTTTCAGAAAAAAACAGTCAGGTTTTGTCACTTAATCTACCTCTTGTGGGAAGAAACCTTCAGTGTTTGTTTTGTTTTGTTTTAAAACCAAGAAAAGGCTTCCTAAGCGATTAAAATTTACTATTTAGGGAATAATTTCTTAATGCTACATAAATAAATTTGTGTCTCTTGGTTTATATGGTAAACTCTATTTAAGAAGAAAAAGTAGGAGAATGGGTTAGATTTTAACTAAATTCATACTTTTTATTGTGGTAGAATATTTCATAACATAAAATTTACCATTTTAATCATTTTTAAATGTACAGTTCAGTGGCATTTAGTACACTTACATCATTCATTGTATGGCCATCTGTACTATCCATCTCGCCGAATTTTTCCTCATCCCCTTACTGAAACTCTGGACTCATTAAATAATAACTCCTTATTATTCTTTCCCTTTTTCCCCTGGTAACCTGTATTCTGCTTTCTCTATGAATTTGCCTATTCCAGATGCCTCATATAAGTGGAATCATAACAATTTATCCTTTTGTGTCAGATTTATTTCACTTAGCATAGCATAATGTTTTCAGAGTTCATCAATGTTGTAACATGTTTCAGACTTTCATTTCTTTTTGAGATTGAATGCTATTCCATTGTATGTATATGCATACATATTGTTTATCCATTCATCTGTTGATGGTCATTTGCATTGTTTCCATCTTTCAGCAATTGAACATTGGCATACAAGTATCTGTTTGAGCCCCTGCTTTCAGTTCTTTTGGGCGTATACCCAGGAGTGGAATTGCTGGATCCTATGATCATTCTGTTTAACCTTTTGAGGAATCACCAAACTATTTTCTTTTTTTTTTTTTAAGATTTTATTTATTCATGAGGGAGAGAGAGAGAGAGAGAGAGAGAGAGAGAGAGAGAGAGAGAGAGAAAGCAGAGACACAGGCAGAGGGAGAAGCAGGGTCCATGCAAGGAGCCTGACATGGGACTCGATCCCAGGTCTCCAAGATTAGGCCCTGGGCTGAAGGCGGTGCTAAACTGCTGAGCCACCTGGGCTGCCCACCAAACTGTTTTCCATAGCTGCACCATTTTACATTCCTGCCAGCGGTACACAAGGATTCTAATCTGTCCACTTTGTCATCAACGCTTGTTAATGTGTGTGTGTATCGGGGGTGGTGTGTGGTATTTGTTGTTTGTTTGTAATAGGCAAACTAATGGGTATGGAGTGGTATCTCGTGCTTTTGATTTGTACTTCCCTATTGGCTAGTGATGCTGAGTATCTTTTTACTTCTTTATATATTTTAGGTATTAATCCCTTGTCAGATACATGATTTGCAGATATATTCTTCATTCTGTGGTTTGTCCTTTTGATCTTTTAATAGTACTGTTTGATACACAAACGTGTATTTATTTATTTATTTATTCCTTTTTAAAGATTTTATTTATTTGGGATCCCTGGGTGGCGCAGCGGTTTGGCGCCTGCCTTTGGCCCAGGGCACGATCCTGGAAACCCGGGATTGAATCCCACGTCGGGCTCCCGGTGCATGGAGCCTGCTTCTCCCTCTGCCTATGTCTCTGCCTCTCTCTCTCTCTCTCTCTCTCTCTCTCTGTGTGTGTGACTATCAAAAATAAATAAAAATTAAAAAGAAAAGATTTTATTTATTTATTCATAAGAGATACAGAGAGCGAGAGAGAGAGAGGCAGAGGGAGAAGCAACTCTATGCAGGGAGCCTGACGTGGGACTCGATCCCAGTTCTCCAGGATCAGGCCCTGGGCTGCAGGTGGCGCTAAGCCGCTGAGCCACCTGGGCTGCCCATGATGCACAAAAGTTTTAAATTTTGATGAGGTCCCCTTTAGCTTTGTTTCATTGCTTATATTTTTGATGTCATATATAAGAAATCATTGCCAGCTTCAACATCAAGTAAACTTCTCCCTCTATTTTCTTTTATGAGTTTCATAGTTTTAGTTCTTATGTTTGGATCTTTGATCCATTTTGAATTAATTTTTGTACATGGATAAAGTAAGGCTTTATCTTCATTCTTTTGCATGTAGATATTCCATTTTGCCAACACCATTTGTTGTAAAGACTATCCTGTCTCTATTTGAATGGTCTTGGCATCCTTGTTGCAAACTAATTGACCATATAAGCATTGATGATGGGTTACTCAGAGGTGTAAGGAAAATAATAATTTGGCTTATTTTGCCACCTAACAGATTATGTAGCTCCTTGTAGTTTATAAGACACTAGATAATTTTATTTTCACAACTGCACATGAATTACAGTGCTAACCCTTATTTGCAACTCTTCAAGCTAGTGTGTTTCAGAATGCAGAAATATTCAGATTATAGAAAGATGATGTGATGCATGCATTTTACATAAAACCCTTAACAAAGAACAGGGCAACATCCTGTAATTAAACATAGTAATCATTCTCTACCACAACTTATTAATATTAATGCTAAGTAAAATAAATAAGGACTGGAAATTGCCTTATTTCAAATGCTGTTTACTACTTAAATAAGTTTATAGCAGAATTAGGAAAAAATTAGGTTTTCAGTCTTTCAGATTTTGGAATTACAGATAAGATTGTGGACTTATATTAGTGTTGTCTGCACTTTTAAGAATGAGGAATTGGAGACTTGGGAGTGGTGACTATCTGAATAATAAGTGATTAAGCCAGGACTCATTCTCAGCACTTTTCACTTTGAAGTGCAGTACTTTCTTTTTCTTTTACATTATGCTTCAGACTGCTTTGAATTATAGATGACTTTGATTATATAGAATATGAGTTAAATGTTAACATATAATTATTTTCCACTTATTGGCATATAGATTTTTTTCACTTATGTGTTCCATAAGGGTTTTGTTTTTGTTTTTATTTATTTATTTTTTTGTTTTTGTTTTTGAGGTACTATTTGGAAGGTGGTATGGAGATAAAAAACAAATTAAACTTACCCCCATACTGCCACAACCTGTTCTTCATCCACCTCATTGGATGGAACCCACCACATATAGCTCACAAATAGGTTAGAAGAAACTTAACTAGGTTCATATGCCTCTACTTTTTCAAATTTGGTAAGCCATGGTTGGAGACCAGTACCGATTTCATAGTCACACCCGAGCCAAGTAAGGTGATTTCCGCTTGTTTACCTGTTTGTTGCAAAAGAAATGTTTCTTAGATATGTAGACCCATATTTATGTTATTCATTGGTGCTCTTTGACCATTGGATGCACAAATGTGTCTTTACCACACGTTATGGAAGGCTTTTTTTCCCCCTAAGAATTGGTCATTAAATTTTTCTAGAATGTTTCTAGTTTATAAAGGTCAAATGCCATTGATTAAAAAAAATAAATAAATAAATTAAAAAAATAAAACCTCCAAAAAACTCAAAACTAATTTGCCTTTGCAGAGAAATGGAAGTTCAGTTGTGCCTTAAAAAAAGAAACACCGTATGACTGATTTCCTCCATGTGTTTTAGGTGTTCTTATTCCTTCATTCTTATATTTATTTCACAAATATTTACTGAGTGCTGATTAAATATCTGGCACTGGTGTACATAGTTCCTAGTCTCTGTGAGTTTATATTTACATGGGAGGACAGGCACTTAAAACAGCAGTTACAGTAAAGATGAGATGTTATGTTGTGGGATTATGGAACACAGAGGAAGGCATCTAGCTCAGACTAGGGGTTCAGGCTTCTTGCAAGAAGTGATGCTTTTCTCTGAGAGAGGTGGTATAGTAGGATGAGTGAGTTAGCCAGCTGAAGCTGATGTGTTCCAGCCAAAGGCATGATAGATGTGAAAACCTGAAAGTTAGAAAGGGCTTGGTTCATGTAGGTAGTGGAAGCTCAGTGCGTCTGGAGTGGAGAAGGTGAGAGAAGATGGAGAGACGCTAGGCTGGAGAAATAAGTGAGGGTCAGGTTGAGAAGACCTTCGGTGCTTCTGTGGTTTTAAAAAGCAAAGATGTACCATTAAATTTGTCTTTTAGAAAATCAGTCTGGTAGACGTAATGAAGAATGGATGAGAGAGGGACAAGCGTGGCAGAGACAGACCAGGGAGGAGTGTGCGTTTTAACTCTCATGAGAGAGGATGGTCCTGGATTGAGGACAGCATTGTCCTGGAGAGAGGAGGAGACAGAATTAACAAAGTACTCCCTGAGAGACTCTGTTTTTAGAAAGTTACAGAGTCCAGGATTTTGCATCCATAAGTCCCCCTTGTATTTCTCTTTTCTGAATGTGCGAACTATTTCGGCCAGGAAGTTTCATCTTAGAAGTGTTTCTTCAGGCATGAGATGGTACTTCTAAGCAGTTAAACTTTAGCTTTGCTGCATCCTTAGTGTCTGGTCTTCCCACTATACCCCACTGTAGACAGGTTGCACACTTGGTGCTAATTGTTTGAATGAGGATAGCCACTCTAATGCTGACTCCAGTTGACCTCAGCATAAAGTTCACCTCTGAAACATCATTGTGGCCACAGTAAGTCACTTAACCTTTTTGATATTAAACTTCCTTACATGTAAAACATGAACATAATAGCTAATATCCAGGGTCATCAATTAACTGAATGTTTACCATGTGCTAGACACCACTTCAAAATAACCTTGATTTTCCTTGGTGATAAGGAACCTGAGGCTGCAGGTGTTTAGGGGAAAAGGGCTTTTAAAGAACTTGGCCCAGATCATACACCTGGAAATTGTAGAATCAGGCCTGACTTCAAAGCCTGTCTAAATTCCCACATAATATTTTATTCTCATTATCCAACAATGAATACATTAAGTACTGGCAAATCTCACATGCTTCCCCTTCCCTCATTTTTATGATGAAACAGTTCACAACTGATGAGCATCTACTATACTGGGCACTGTCCCTGATCCTCTTCAGTTCTCTACACGATCCTGTAAGGAAGGTTGCGTGATCTGCTAAGGTTCAGATAGTAAGGTGGTGGAGGAGAAATTTGAACTGGCTCCTGTGACCTGTTTCCCTTAGTAAGTTAGGGAACACCCTGATCACAGTGCTGGGTTTAGAGGAAGCAGCTGGAGACCCTGGAAGGTTCAGGCAGGAGTGCTGGGTATAATAATATGACGAGATGTGACTGTCCGAACAAAAGCCACAGATGTACGGTAAAGTGTTTTTTGATGTGACAAGTTTTTGTTTTAGGTGCTGTTACACTACCAGACTGTCAGTGAACCTGCTGTTATTAAACGATTGATTAGTGTCTTAAACAAAAGCACAGGTGAAGTGACAAAGAAGAAGCCAAAGTGAGTATTTTAATGCACAAATAGTGAACACAAGCAATTTAGTAGGTTTTTTTTTACTGATTAATTCATTTTTATAGTGTTTCTCTTTGTGATAAGTGAAATCTGTTTTTACTTGCTTCAGAAATCTTTGTTTTCTTCTCAAAGACTAGATTAAAAGAAACAAAAAGCTTATTTAAGCTCCTATCTAGGTATGAATGGTAGATATAATTTCTATTTTGAATGTTGGCAGTGGGGTGTGAATTGTGTATAAAAATGTAAGTATAAATTTACATATATGTGTCAAGTTCTAGATACTAATGTTGTAAAAGTAATGGGCACTAAAAAAATCAGTTCTGCATTTTAGAGAATGAATTTGAATTAGGCCAAGCTACTAGTCCCAAATTCCAGCTGAGTGTTCTTGTCACTTCCTTAATAAGAATCATTCTCTATGCTAAGAACACTCCAGGAAGAAAGTGAATTATATATATACTCTATGGCATCTGTTTTTTTCCCCACCCAGAAATTATTTCTGTTTAGAATCCACTTGGAGCTTTAAGCTGAGGCAATCACCACCATGTTGTTTCCCTCTGATTACCATTAATATACAGGCCTTAGTGGACAGTTTCCTTTGGCTGGGACAAGGTTGGGATTTTTCAAAGGACGTGCTTCCTGAGAACTTAAGTTTCTTACCTAATTCAATAAAGGCTAACCATAGTTTGGCTTGGCTGCTTCAGCTTTGGGGTTTTCCTCACGTCAACCCTATGGGGAATCCCACCCAAAATCCCCCCCTTTTTCAGTCTTTGGGTGTTCCTCCTCATTTGTACCTTTGTAAGAGGCCAGAGGTGGTTAGTGGGTTAATAGGTTGGCTCTGAGTGGAAGAGTCTTCACACTGCTCTGAACCCATTCATGTCTGTTTCTCCCATTAGTTAGGAAGAAAGGGCTACTTAATCTCTCAAAGACAGTTCTTTAATAGTTCTTTTTATTTTATTTTTAAGATAAATTTTTAAAACATTGAAAATGATTGGCAATGTTCTATTGGTTTCAGGTGTGTAGCATGGTGATTTGACAGTTATGTGCATTTTTCAGTGCTCACCACAGTATAGTTCTTCATTCTTAACTTGAGTCCTTAGCTTCTGGCATGGCTTTAGTATCTGCCATCATGTTCTGAGAAATATAACTATATAATAAATATAATGGATAAAATTTCTTGGGGACCACTATTTCCTAGGCTCTATTTTCACATGGTTTATATTCTTAGCAATTATATGAAGCTGCACTATTTCCTCCACTTTTCAGATAAGGAAACTAAAGTTTAGAGAGGTGATGTAACATATTCATGTTCACAGAGCTAGCAAGGGGCAGAGTCAGGGTTTTAACCTAGTCAGTTGGTTCACATAAATTATATTATTTTTGGCAGGAGCCAGGTTGTTTGACCCACCCAAGTGACTTGGAGAATTCTCAATCTAAAAATTGACTTACCTAATCCTGAATTTTCCCCTCCCTGCTCCTGCTACAAAGTCCTTGCTCTATGATGCTAGGTTTTAATATATTCTCATATTAGTTTTCCTTGGCCCTTTATTTGTAGCTTCTCTCTATTTTGCACCAACGCCATTTGGTCTTTCTTGTTCATTTCCACTTCAGGTATATTGTAGACTCGATTGCTTTATATGGAATGGAATTGCGCTTTTTGGAAACAAAATTAAGTGCAAATAATGAATATATTAGATGATCTCCTTTCTTAGGAATAGGACTTTGGATTGAAATTGTCCAAAACCAATATTTGGAAATTTTGGAATTCTTTTTTAGAAACTTGTTCAGCTTATTCTAATTTGTCCCTGAACTTATCTTTCAGAAGGAGGGTTTGCTATCTTCTGTCTTTCTAGAGCACATCAAAATTAAATTAGACAACCTTTGCAAAGTGCCCCCTTTTGGTCTCTACTCTTTCAGTAAGTTTGGGTGAGCCCATGTACAAGGATTTTGTACAATCAGGCTCATGCCTCCCTCCCATTTTCTACAAACACCATATTGTGGAAAAATCGTATGTGATTTTACTCTGAACCCCTGTTAAAGACGCACTATTCCTGTGTGAGAAAAGAGAGGGAAAGGAGGGGAAGAGAGATTTAGAGTAGTCTGTTGGCACTAGGAGATTGTCCTCTTCATAGATAACTTCCCAGCATTAATCCACCAGTTAGAATTTTACATTGTATTCCTCTTTTACAATGAAAATTCTTTACTTTATTGAGTCTTTCAATTGCATGAGGAATGAAAGGGAAGGCTTTGGTAGAGGGTCCTTGAGCATTTTAGAGTATAGGGTCCTTCAAGAGTTGTATTTGGAAGATTGGTTTAGAAATATATAAAATATATATTTATCTATCTATCTATCTATCTATCTATCTATCTATCTATCTATCTATCTATCTATAAAATGAACCAGCTAATATTTATTATATCTAGAATTATTCCTCTCATTTCTTTCAACTAACCCAGAAAATTTAGGCACATATTTTCATTTTTAAAAACTTCTTTTCTTCTTAAGTTTTTGAAAGTTGATTTGTGAATGTGAAATCTTTATTTTTCAGTTTATTGCCTTTCTTTACCTGTATGGGATATCCCTGTTCCTCACCCACTTTTTACTTGACAGATTATTGACCAAAGGCCAGAATGCCTTGGTGGAGCTGCAGACACAAAGGCCAGTTGCTCTGGAGCTATACAAAGACTTCAAAGAGCTGGGGAGGTTCATGCTGCGCTACAGTGGTTCTACGATTGCGGCAGGCGTGGTCACGGAGGTATTGCAAAGGGGGTGGTCGCTTCTTTGTCTGCATGTCTTTACCTATTTTGTAAGAATAATTGCTGAGCATTTATGGCTTAAGGGGAGCACAGTTAGGATATTAGAGTAAGATTTTTAAATTTATAGTAAAATTAATTTTTAAAAGATGGCAAGAAAATGTTTGGTTTTAGAACTTTTCATGTGAGGCTTCCAAACTCTTCTTCATGCATAATGTTTCTCAAAATTAAAGTAAGTTTATTGAAAAAGAGATTTGTAAGTAGGCAACCCAGATTAAGAGAATGCAGACTTTAAGAGTCAAATGAATTGGGGGAAGTGATTTCTCTTAATAGGATGGCCCTCATTGCCTTTTTTTTTTTTTTTCTTTAAAGAACTGGTTCTGAGTGCATTTGAAGTGATTCATTCAGAAGGTTCAATTAATGTTTCTGAAAGGGACCTATTGTATCATGTAAGGTGCAGTTGAATTTTGGAGAAAATAGCCAGAGGTGAATCAGCACTTCAGTGATTTAAACCTTCTTTCACATAATCATGAGTAATATAAATCTTAGAAATACTGTATTTTTAAAGGGGGCTTCGTTACTTCATATGATTGTTTTTTACATAAAAATTATTCAGTTCATTTAATAGGATATCTACTTTGAATGTAGGGTTTTATGTTGCATCAAAATTCAGTTATACGTGCATCCTGCAAAAGGCTTTAGAGTTCAGCTGCCCACATTTGTTTTTGCCCCTCTGATTCATAGCAGCACAAGCACATTTTCTCCTTCAGTTCATTTACCTGTAGAAACAGGGTAGTATAACCAACCTCCCAGAGATATGAGTGAAGGGCTCTCACAAAGCATGTGGCATAGTCATTGGCATTCCGCAAATGTTACCTAATGCACTATCATCAACATCACAATCTGCCAAAGCATTCTTTCTAAAAGAGCATTCTAGAAGATACAGTTTCTTATAGAAAATAATGGAGAAATTGTAGCAAACCTCAGAAATAGCATGACTGGAGAAGGGGAAATGTTGCATGAAAAAAGAAAAGTTTCATCTTGATATAATGATTATATTGTTGCCATTTTCCTTTTGCTGTTGTTCTTTAAGTGCAATTGATTAAATCATAGCACTTTTTTTTTCTTTTACAGATAAAAGAATGATGAGTCAGAATTTCTACCATGTTTCCAAATGCAATGAAATAGCTAAGCTTTGTTTTTAAAGAATTCAGTTGTTCAGTTAAAGGAACAATGTGCAATTGGTATTTTTTTAAAATGAGAACCTTAAAACGATATAATCAGCGGCAAAGAAGTATTAATCATCGCTCCTGCAAAAATTTCAAGTTGCCAAATGACAAAGAAAGGCTAATATTGCACTTTCATTAAAAAAAAAAAAAAAGATTTTCCCTTGAAATGTTAGTGAATGGATTTACTTTGCTGAGGTTTATGGGAACTATCTGAAATATGTATTAGAAGACATTCAGTCATCATGAAATGAAATCTACTTCCAGCCAAACCTCAAAATATTTACAGTGTCTTCTTGATTTTCAACTCTACTGCACGTATTTTAAGGAAAAGTAACCAAACTGAGTTGTTTAGGCAGTTAATATTCAACCTGAGCAAAAATTTTTTTTAATTAACTCTAAGAAGAGATTTGCTGAAGGTTATAGAAAAGGTATTTTATGTTGAACATAAGAATATTCTTCTTCCAACAAGTGAACTTTTGAAAGCTTAGTTTGGAATTAGTGGAAACTGTCCCTTTGATAACCAAGATATTATTTAAGGTGTAAAGCGAGCTAATAAAATGTCTTAGTTTGAGCATACCTGCAGACTGTGTTTTGTTTCTTGGATTCTGTTTATGAGATTCTCTACCACATCTTTATCTTGCATATTTTATAGACTGCAAGTCCCCTGTGAGTAAAAGTCATGTTTTTCTTTGAAGTTTTAACGGCAAATTCCAACGTATATTTAGTTGAGTATTTGTTGAGTGGTTTCCTGAGCATAAGTTGCTTTAGAGGAGAATTTGTGCTCAGCTGAGCCTCAGACTCTGATCTGATGGATTATATGATAAGCTTTTTTTATTGGGAAATGGTGTGACTTATATGTTGATGACTTACCATATACATCAGCATTTCTTTTATTCTGTGGAAGAATAACATCCATATGCTAAAATGCACAAAGCATAAATTCTTGGTGAATGATCACACAGTGAACACACCCATATAATACATTTCTTTCCTGAAAAGTATTTGAATAGTTGTTACTTCAGAGTTTACTTGCTCAGGTAAGAAGGTGTCTTATTTATGTATTACGTTAATCAGGAATTTAACTGGTAAATCTGACACAATTAAAAGTGACTTAAGCAGAAAAGAAGACTAGCAGTAGACTTGCTTTGACTCCACCCAGATCGAGCAGCTCCCAGTGTTAGCAAAGACTCATTTATGCTCTGCCTTCTCCGGTGTGGGTTTTGCCCTCAGACTCCATACAGAACCCCCTGTAATCCCATATCTGGGACCCTTGGGTGGCTCAGGGGTTGAGCGTCTGCCTTTGGCTCAGGGTGTAATCCTGGAGTCCTGGGATCAAGTCCCACGTCAGGCTCCCTGCATGGAGCCTGCTTCCTCCTCTGCCTGTGTCTCTGCCCCTCTTTCTGTGTGTGTCTCTCATGAATAAAATAAAATAAAATAAAAAAATCCCACACCTAGATCTTCAAAGCCTTCATCAGGGCCAAGGGCAGGTTTAAAGAGCATGTGTTTTCCAGAATTTCTAGAAACATCTCATCATTGACTATAACTGCATTTAATTTCTTTGGGGCATCCTTGTATTTGAGTATGAAATTAATCACCCACAGCACATAGCTGAGATTCATGGGAGGGTTGGAAGGAAATTCAGGGTGCTTTAGGAGAGGGAAATGAATTCAGACCTGGTAGGACTAAGGACAAGAACAGGAAGCATCTTCTGCTGTGTTAGAAAAGGCCATGATGGGGAATTCCTGGGTTGCTTAGCAGTTTGGCACCTGCCTTTGGCCCAGGGCGCGATCCTGGAGTCCCAGGATCGAGTCCCACGTCGGGCTCCCAGCATGGAGCCTGCTTCTCCCTCCTCCTGTGTCTCTGCCCACCTCTCTCTCTCTGTCTATCATAAGTAAGTAAGTAAGTAACTAAGTAAGTAAGTAAATAAATAAAGAAATAAATAATAAATAATCTTTAATAAAAAAGGACATGATTAATTTATTCTTATTTAAAACAAATGGTAGTAGCAGTAGTAGAAATGAGTTTATTTCTTCCCTCTTAAATTGTGATCAAGTGCAGTCTTTTTATTTACATTATGTTTACAGCTGTTTGTTGCTTTAGGGAGTGGTGACATTAAGGGGACCACCTGTGGGACACATGTGCCGACAGTGGAAAGTTGGGGTTAAGAGACAAGACAAGACATACAGCAAGCATGCCCAAGGTTGGCTTTGGTGGAAATCCTCCCCCTGAAACTTCTATGAATACCAGTAATAGTATATTCATTGGGGTTACTTTGCTTCCCATACTGTGTTTCTTATTCCTATGTGTGGTTTTATTGTTTATTGTTTCTTCGCAGGAGTGGCTTTGTTCTCTGATCTCAACTCTGTGAGTCTCTACTGCTCAGTTGGCCTCTGGAGTAACTAGGCTTAAGAAACATAGATCCATGTTTTTGATTTGTTACTGTTTTTTCACATGTTCATTATTTATGACAGTATTGGAGCCTCTCTGTGATCTTTTTATTTTGTGATGTAGCAAGATTTTTCAAAAAATATATTATGCAAAATTATTTAAATGTCCCTAGCAACATTCCTGATCTGTCGGAGTTCATCAAGATTGTGCAGCTGAAACACACCACACACACACACACACACACACACACACACACCCCTTCCAGAAGATGACCCAATAAAAATTACTGGGTCATCACTTTTCTAGTTTTCCTCTAAAATGTTCATAGAGATAGATGATTGGAAAAACATTCCTTCCTTCCTCAACATGCACCTGCCATACTTTAGGCACAGGAGAGAGCTCTGGAGTGCAGGTCTTCATTGGGCTGACAGCTCAGCCGGGCGCAGCGGGGGTGGGGTGGGGGGGATGGGGGGGTGCTCTAGGTACCACATACTACAAAGGCGAAGTAACAGTATGAAAGCATCCAGCAAGAATGTACCCTAAGGACAACACAGGTCTAAGTAAGGAGGGGGAGCCATTAATGCTGAAGTCAAATTTTACTTACACAAAAGCTTCTTATGAGTCAAAGTAATTCAGCCTGTAAATCACAATCTCCCTCCCACCAATTTAGAAATTAGTGGAGGTAGAGAGAGAGACACACATTTTGCTTTGGCAAAATCATCCAAGAGGGCAGTCTTCAAAACAGCAACATTAAAAATCCCACCAACAGTGAAAACCATTCTTTAGAACCCATCCACCTCCAGTAAGAAGAGCCACATCAATGAGAATATTAACATTAGGACCAGAGCTGGCACAAGCCAGCAGAATCACACACTGAGGTGAGGGACAGATGCAAGTGGCAGGATGAGCCCAATGGTAACCCTTGTTTGAGCTATTGAAAGCCTTTCTGTATCAAAGGGCTTATGAAAAGTAGAATGGATGTATAATGAACAATCCGTTTCTTTGAAAATGCCAAACCTAGTCAAGATTAAAAAAAAAAAAAACAGGATTGAGATGAGGTAGAAGACAAGGTGATAAAGATTAATTGGAATGGGAAGTGTAACATGAGGTTCAGCTCTTGTGTATCATCATCGCTTTCTCAGGGAACCCTGGACTCTGCTTCCAGTAACAGAAGCTGGGTTACTGTGGCTTTCATAAGACCTAGTTCCTCTCCTTGGAATACGTTCATGGCTGGAATTTCATATTTACTTTTGTAATTCACTGTTTTTTTTCCTACTGAAATTAAGTCTCAAGAGGAAAGAGACCTTTTCTGTTTATTATTTAATTATTGGTATAGACCCTAGCACATACAAGTGTTAAATGACTGAAATAATTCACGCTGGTGGTAGCAATATGAATGATTTTAATTTCCTTAGGTCTATGTTGTCTGAAAATCACAAGCTTTTATTTCTATTTGAATGCTGTGTGTACAGGGGCTATTTTTATAATGAAGGAAAAAGAAAACTTACAGAAGCAAACTTTAGCACTGCTTCTGACTGTCTGTTAAGCCACAGCCCTGCTTTGGAGTCTTTCCTGTGCTGAGGTGAGCCTGGGAGATTCATATGTGCTTGTATCTCAGCATCAGGACAAGAAGGCACCTGGCTGTCAGGGATTCTGGTGGCTGAGGGAACTTGATGCATTTGAGCTTGCCAACATTGGGCTTGGATAAAATTCTTCTAAAGATGATTATGAAACACAGTAACAGGCCTGCAGAAAAATCAGAAGTATGTGTAGGGTTCTGAGCAGATGGAGGCAAAAACCTTTCTGGTGTGTTGTAGGTAACAAAAGTTTTCTTTAACTGCCTCATGGTGTCTGTGAGATGAAGATTGGTGGGTTGAGAAGACAATCAGGATAGGTTAGAAGAGATGGCATGGGAACCTAATCATAATAGCAACATCCAAATACCAAAGCCTGTAAAATAGATACTGATTACAGAAAGGGAATTGATGATCTAGAAGTTGTCCTTGGAAACCACCCCTAGAGTATAGAGTACATGGATAGATGAAAGCGATAAACAGACCCCAAGGTCACACCTGAAGAGAGTATACCGTTGTTATGCAAAATATTACAAAGGGATTACAACCACATTTTTTCTGTTAAAACTTTTACATTTCTAAAATTAAAAATCTTGGGAACAAAGCAAAGCTCCCAAAAAAGTCATCTTCAGAGAAATTAAGTAGTAACCCCAGTCTTCTGTAGCATTAAATTTCAAAAGTCAAAGCAACACAGGAGCTGAACATATAAAACTTCAAGTTAGAGAGATTGCAACCCACTAACTCATTATTCAGCTGTGTGGTGTTTACAGGTGAGGGTAAGTTGTCCTTGTGGAAGAGGGGTGAAGGAAGTGGGGAGGCAGGATGTAAAATGTTCAGATCATGGAGGTAGTTCAGAACTTTATCAGGGAGGTCATGATAGAATATTCTGCGGCAAGCATATGCTGGTGCCCATCATTTGTGGATGTCATTGGTCAAAGATCACCAGGGCACAGCTAGTCAGAATTATTTCCATTGATCCTTGCTGTAGCAACAGAGACCACATACCATAGAGGATGATGAGGTCCTTCTCAGAAGGCAGGTTTAAGGGGGGGCTTGTCAAAGTATTTGGCACATGTAAGTAGGTAATTCTGAGGAGAGCTCAAGTGAGCAAGGATTTCTTCTGGTTTGGGTGCTGTCAGGGAAGAATTCTGCATCTGGGGAACCCAATTTTATCTAAGATGTAGGGGTGATGCAAGAAGGTAAGGTGGTGACAGTCACTCCAGTTAAATACAAGAGGGGGGTGCTTAATCATTCTTAAGATTTGCACAGTACTTGGGTTTTCGCTCCGTGTGATTAGCGGATCTCACTTCATTGGGATCACAGAGTGACCTTGTATGATGTCAGAGAATTAGGAATTGTTAATGTTTGATAGAAGAACACCATGGCCTACATGTGAGGGCCAGGCTGGCTTTTAGCTCCCAGAAGCAACTTTTCCTCACATGGAAATCACTTAAATAAGTAGAAATAATAGTGCAAAACAACATAAATAGGTCCATTAAATTATACCGAAATATAGGGACTCCAAATAGCTTGTGGCCTTTGTAATATCAATTCAGTACCCCATTACCTGGACTTAATTTTGTGATTCTCAGAGCAGTGTTCTCCTGCTGGGGAAGGTGCACACTTTCACTTTGCCAGGCTCCTGTGTTCCCCACACTGGTCTCATGATATGACGCTACAGTGGAGAGACCTGAGCTCCCTGAAAGGCTGGAAAAGCAGTAGGGGGAAGAACGAAGGCTCAGAAAGGAAAAAGCTGTCTGCTGGTCGAGGTTCTTGTGGAGACAGAGGGAGGTGGAGTCCTGAATAGGAACTTTCTCTGCCTGGCATCACTTACTTCCTGTCTGCCTGTTAACGTCCTCCCCATCCTTCCTTACCATCTCCAAGTTCCATCCTCTGGTCCCTTTATTGAAAGGGGAGCTCTCCATCCCCTGCCTGGGTTTCTGCTGAGCATAATGCATACGTCTGGGATGCCCACATCCTATTACACTGTGGCTGGTTTAGCGCTGTCTCCCCTGGTTGAAGGTGACTTCCCCTAGCACCAAGTACCCAGATGTCTCCCTATGGCTTCTGGCAAATACTACACACTGTAGTACTTCCTGGTACTGCAGCTACCTGGGTAATTCAGAGCTCCAAAAACACTTGAGAGCTCTCTAAATCAGGAAATACCTATCCTTTTGAAAAGGAATAACTTTTGTCTATGAGGTGAAAACACCTTATCCTCATCTGAAATATTCTAGAACCATTCTTCAGAATATTAATATGCTCCATATACCATGTTTATAATTTTTGTCCATTGAGCTGACAGTCTTGAGTCTTGTATTCTCACTGTGCAGGACCTGGCACTGATCATCCGCTGGGCTGCAGCGGGGGCAGATCTGGTCGCTGCTAATGGGAATACACTTGAATGCTCCTCCAGGGGCATGATCCGAATGGCTCAGCACTCAGCAGAACACACAAGAGCAGGGGGACCAGTCCAGGGGATTCAGGAGCAGGTCACATCCAGGGGCACAGTGATGCAGGTGGAACTGCCAGGGAGTGGGATCTCTATTCCTAGGCCTGGATATAGGATTTTAAGTCTTAAGGGAAGCCTGGCAAGAGATGACTGGTCCCACTTTTTGAGGGAAGGGCATGAAGGCAGGTTAGGGCTTGGGTTGAAGTGAGGCCGGATGCCGTGTCCTCAGGAAGCTCTGGTTCCAGAGTTAGGTATGTGGTTGACCTGCACGCAGGGATCAATGGTTATAGTCTGAGCAGAAAGGGGCTGGTAGGACGGAGGGAGAAGGCAGCGAAGGGCCATTGCATCACGCCAAAATGCACCAGGTCAAGTTGGACAGCAAGTGGTGCAAAGACTGGAGCATTCCTGTGAGTAGTACCCATGTGCCCATGTCTGCCCATGGGCCTCTTTCTGTGTGGGGAAGTTCTGAGAAGCACTAAGCACTTTTTAGAAGTACTGAGTCCAGTTTTTCACATTATTCTGCTATTATGTGGCAGAAAATTCCATCCCTGCGGTGTCCTTGGAAAGTCCCTTTCTTTATAAAGCTCTCCCTTAGGTAGTCCTCTAGTTGGACTCTTTGGGATTATTATGAACCACACAAAAAGAAAAAAAATCTGATTAATCGATCCACGTTAGTCTCCGTTGCTTCTGGCACATAATCAGGTTTTTTGTTGTTGTTGATTTTTTTTGTTTTATTTTTCTCAATAGCTCGGGTGAGAGAAATTTCAGTTGAATGGGTGAGGGAGTGGGAGGGTGATGCATATTTTCAAGTAGGAAGTGCTTGGGTGGGCTTCTAGAAGGTTCAGAAGGAGCAAAGAAGGGGCACCTGGGTGGCTCAGTCAGTTAAGCGTCTCCCTTCGGCTGCAGTTGTGATCCCAGAGTCCTGGGACTGAGCCTTGTGTCAGGCTCCCTGCTCAGTGGGGGGGCTGCTTCTCCTCCTCTCTCTGCCTCTCCCCTCACTCATGCTCACGCGTTCTCTCTCTCTCTCTCTCTCTCTCTCTCAAATAAATGAGTAAAATCTTTAAAAAATGAGCAAAAAAGACACTAGAAGCTGAGAGTGGGAGAATCAGAGACACAGGCTAGGAAAAGTGTGTCCATCTGGCCTGGGTAACCCCCCACACCTGCCCCTAGTCTCTCTGCCCTAGGCTCCTTACTACTTCATTGTGTGGGGCCAGTGCTGGGGTCTGCAAACCATGTTGCTTACGGTTCTTGGCTCTTGCCAGCTGGCTTTCGCTAACTAGGCCTGGGAGGAAGGGGAGGGAGAAGATGCTACCTTCTGTCTCCAGTCCCTGTCAGCATGCAGCATGTCTGCAGCCAGGGCCAACAGCTCCCACCGCAGCCTTCCCGGCCCACGGCTCTGCAGCTGCAGCCACACTGCAGGTCAGCTGCATCCCCTGCTACCCGCCTCTCCCTCCTGTCCCCAGTCTCAGCCGTGGTGGCCTCTCTTCCATGGTACTACATGTTACTATTGTCCGGGTACCTCAACAGGACTGGCTCCTCTCTCAGCCCTCTAACACAGTGTAACCGTTTCCTCCTATTATATTTGGAAACGCCTACATAGTTTCTGTGTTCTGGAACAGACCCTGGCTGTATGTAGTATTTGTCCATGTATATATATTCCTATTTATGTGTAACCAGGTATCCAACAGACACACATCAAAATGACCCAAAATCATTAACGTAGATAAAGGAAAAAGAAAAGGAAATGTTAAGAATTTTAGGCTGAGAAAAAAAAAAAAATTCGTCTTTAAACTTGTTCCCAGCTTCTTACTAGGTAGGGAGAAGGAGTCTCAAGAATTTAGCAGATTAAATTAATAAATTTAATTAATTTAAATAAAATGAGTTAAAATTCCAAAGTTTCTGCCGAGCCTTTGAGCTGCAAAGGAGAAAAAACTAGGGGGGTTGGTCCTTTGTTCAGCAGACCATCATAGGGCAGTTTTAGATTTGCAGAAAGGCCTCAAGTTTAGTTTGCACAGGGAATGGAGAGCCTCTTGCTTTGCATCCGTAATCAGCAAAAATTTTGACGATTACTTAGAGAAAGACCTTTTTTTTTTTTTTGGAGAAAGACCAATTAAGGCAGGAGCAGAGAGGGCCTAAGGACATGTGTAGCCTGCAAATATGCCAAATGACCAATGAATTTAAAATATTGGCATCTCACATTTGACTAAATTTTAACTACAAAATTGCATACTGATACAGGTTCATCATACATATTCAAGAAATCTAAAACTATATGGAGCAAAAAGAGGAAGAAACCCTCACCCCCTGCCCATCCCCCTCAAGCAGGAATCCAAGGAGATCCTATTGCATATATTATACACTAGCTTTGTTTTTTTACTTAACAGTACATCCTTTCAGTGGCTAAATAACATTCCTTGTTCTGGGTGACACAACTCATTATAATCATTGCCAGTTGGTTGGCATTTCTATTTTCTATTTTGAAATTACCATAAAAACGATGCCCTGTTCCTTACCTACTTGTACCTGAGCAAGAAATTCTATGGGAGAGATTTGGGGAAAGGGAATTACTAGCCTCGAGGTGGGCACACTTAAAATGCTGACACTGCCCGATTGCCCTCACCAGTGTCTGTGGAGGAGGAGAGTGCGTGCTTTTCTGCATCCTCGCACAGGGCAGGCATTACAGGCCTTTTAAAGTGTCTTCTAGTCTGGCTGGGGAACCGGGGCACCTCTTTGTATTTCACATTCCCTTGATTAACAGTGAGGCAGAGTACCTTTCATACTTTCATTAGCCAACTGCATCCCTTTTGCTATGAATTGCTTTTTTATAGCCTTTGCTTATTTTTTTTAATTGGATTGTTCATTTCCCTTTCTAGTTTATAGGAATTCTCACATGCATCATGGATATGAATCCCTGTGTATTACTTGTACGCAAGCATAAATGTGGCTTGTACCCTTACTGCTGTGGCATAGCTGGGAGAGATGAGCTGCTGGTTTCCGGAGGGAGGACTGCTCACAGAGAAGGCAGCCACGATAAGGAGAAAGAGGCAACAGATGGAAAGAGGGAGTAAGTCTTCATCCCCTCTGTGGGGTCAGGGCAGTGATGTGTTGAGGAAAACACGTAATTTGGAGATAAACGGATTAATGTTCATCCCTTACTAACTGCAACTTTGGACAAATTAACTTCTTGGAGGCTCAGTTTCTCCTACAATACAGAGGATTTAATGACATTTACTTTATATAGGATTGTTGTGTAGGAATAAATGAGTAAACCCATGTCAAGGACTTGCTTCAGGGTCTGTTTGAGCAATACACAGTTTATAGTGTGAACCCAACGGAAGGAGATAACTCGGATGCCTTCTGACATTTCAAAGGGCCACAGACACATAAGCTGAATTAATTTACCATAGTACTATCCCTTTCTGATCATGTACTGGAAGTCTGTGAAATGTTCCAGAATCCTCTTCCCTCACGGTTTGGAGACTGGAGCACTCCTGAGTGTCAGGCCACCTCCCACTTTCACTGACTGGCAAATGAGGACGTTGGGGCTGGAGGTGAGGTTGGGCTAACTCAGGGTAGAGAAGGGTTCAGGGGGAACCTAACAGAAGAACTGCCAAGGAGAAAGACAGGAGTGGCCTCCGCCATGGCGGAAACAAATGCACTTATGACACTGGAGAACTTCATTAATGGGAAGTTTGTACCTTGTAACTCATATATTGATTCTTATGATCCGTCTACGGGAGAAGTGTACTGCCGAGTGCCAAACAGTGGAAAAGAAGAGGTGAGTGGGGCGCCTGGGTGGTGCAGTCGGCTGAGCACCCCTTGGTTTCGGCTCAGGTCCTGTGTGATCTCGGGGTCATGGCTCAAGCCCTGCAGCGGGCTGTGCTCAGTGCCGAATATGCTCAAAGCCCCTTTCTCCCCCACTCCCTCTCTTTCTCACAATGAAATAAATAAATCTTTTCAAAAGAGAGAGAGAGAGAGAGAGAGAGAGAGGTGAGTATATCCACTTAGGGAAGACTGAAATGTATTTCATGTGTTGATAAATTACACGTCTCTTACTTCTCTGGGAGCAAGGGAGTTGGGAAAAGGTGTAGAATTGTTAAACACTAGCCGAAGGAAGATCTGAGTTCTGGGAAGGTTTGCTTTGTAATGGGACTTTTAGGATGCAGGTTTCCCCTCATTATCCAAAGGGGGAGTGTTTGCATAAAGTGAAGAGTATCCTCCATTTTCAGAAAGTTCCTGTTATGCCACCTTGCTTTTGGGAAAGAAGTATGTAAGAATGGTAATGGCTTTTTTCATAAAGGTGAAAATCCTCTTTGTATTTTTGTTGTTGTTAGCAAAAATAGGTGCTGATATGAAAGCAAAGTGGCCTCACATGAACTTTGATATTTACACCTGGGGCAAAACCCAGACGGCTGTGAGCAGAAGCAAGTGATTTAATTTAGGCAGCCTGACACACGATGCATTTCTCAGACATTCCTTATTAGGGGGTCTAGTAAAAAATATTATTTGTTAAGACTGGTCAGTGTTTCTGCTTTCTTTTCGTTATCAAGTGTTACCTAACGTTGACACTATATTCATGGATTTCTTTAAAACAACAACAACAACAACTTGTTACTTCACTAAAACAAGCAAAAGTGAAAAACCCAGGGGTTTATTTTAGATTATCCTCTAATAATTCCTTATGTCTTTAAAATATCTAGTAAAGTAAAAGTGATCATTTGAATGATGAAATACAAAATCAAATTCCCATATATATTTGCTTTTAAACTTAACACCATCCCATCCTTTTTCTTAATCAAAGTGCTTAATGGCACAAACATTAAAATTGTTTAAGTGATGTGGAATTAATTTTATCTGAGAATTTTATAAAATGTTGGTGATATATGTGATTAGTTATCAATGATTGCACTGACAGTGTAAATGTGTCACCCAGTCACCCCCACATATTATTTTTTAAGGCACACAGAGCAAGATTATTTAAAAGATAATTGTAGCCTTCATATACAAATATTTATATATAAATAAGCCTTCATATATACTAAGCTATTATTTCTCTTTTGTTAATAATTTAAGCCTGTCTTGCATTAAAAGAAACCTTTAGACTTGTGGGTAAAAGTTAGCAAACATTGGCTAATCTGTTGGTTACCCTGTAACTCACAGTTTTGTTTCGAATGACGGGGAGGGATGTGGGAAATCCATCTTTCTGTTTAATAGCCCTCCTGGTCTCAGAGTGTTTTACAAACTGAAGTTAAAAATGACAAATATGATGAATGCACTTTGAAATATTTTCTACGGCTAATGGTTCATGGCTTTTCAGAAGATAGAATGATGGATGCATCTGCTAGCAGAGGAATAAATATTTTGGATTTCCCAGCAATTTAACTTGCAAATATCCTTTCTGATGATCCCCTAAGTCCCACTTTTTTCTGGCTTGAAAAATATCATCCACATTACAAACTATGTGCCCAATTCTTCAGAAAGTCTCTCAAAAAAAGTGCTGCTGGTGCTGCTAACAGGTTTTTCCCTGTGCTCCACATTACTAAGCTTTCTAACACAGATCACCTCTAATATGAATCGTTAACAACCTGCAAATAAAACGCCGTCATCATCGTTATTCCACAGACGACAGTGAGCTAACATTCTCATCTCTTATATGCTTATATCAGTGGCCACACACACCACACACACCCTGCGTGCACACACACACACACACACACGCACACACATGGACACACACACACACGTTCATGGTGGCATTTATATTGTAGCTTCGCAGTCATAAGCACAGGCCAGAGTCAGACTGCCTGGCTTCAAAGACAAACTGCACCACTTAGTACCTATGGTCTTGACTTAGAGCTGAATTTCCTTCCACCTCAGTCTCCTTACCTATAAAATGGGGATAACAATAATACCTACCTTATAGTGTTATTCTGAGGCTTAAACAGAGTGATATATGTAAAGCCCTTTGTGTTTAGTATTTAGTAAATGCTTTCTAGGTATTAGCTTTTGCTCATGTTACATTAACATGTATTCTGTATTACACAGACATAGGGCAACTTACAAAATATGACTAGACTTGATTTTTCTGTATAGCAAAAAGCTCAGATTTTACATGGACAACATCAGGAAGATTAGATTTTACACGGACCCTGGTAGGAAAGAGCCCTGCTCTTGTTGGCTGCCAGCAGGCCTCGAGGAGGCTGCAGTTCCTGGTGGAAGAGCACCACAGCCCATGTTATTCCTTCATCCTGTCTGCAAGTCTGCAGTAGAGACTCATCTTTGGAACCAAAAATACCACTTTTCCAGAAGTTAATAAGTAAGATCATTTTATCCTTTATTTAGCTCAGCTGGAAGTGATTCTGTTTACAAAGAAAACAAAGGAGGAGTGTTGATCAGATTTTGTGGGAGAGGACGGCTGAATTGTCAGATCACGTGATTCGAGAAAGCTGCTCAGGGTCCAGAAGCCTGTGGAAAAGGACTGTGAGGCTGGACCTGGGCCCAGGGGTGGGAGAAAGCCGTGAGTGATTATAAAGTCTTGTTCTGCATGTGAGAGGCAAGAGGGTTGAGACACAGGCTATGGATTTGCCATCTCTCGTAAAGATGTTCCTTAGACTTCGCCAGAGACTTATCTTGCCTTGAAAGAATTGGCCTTGCTCGAACCTTTCCATATATTGTTTCCTTTTGGATTTGCTCTAAAACCAGGTTTCCAATCTGTCCAAACACAGTTGCCCTCTTTTCCCACAGGGGCATCTTTCACTGGGCTGAGCCAGGCAGGGCGCAGGGACCATGGCTATGCCACAGCAAGCCAGCTCTGGCCTTGGGAGCCACAGAGATCTGGGTCTGAATCCTGACGCTGCCACTTGTTAGCTGTGTGACCTCTGCCAAATTACTTCAGTTCTCTGTGCCTTGATTTCCTCATCTGCAAAATAGGCATAGCCATAGTCATGGTACAGAATTTTAAAACAGGTTACTTGAAATAATTTGTATGTTTAGCCTACTCTTTTATTTATAAAGGTTAATTTATGATTAGTCATTGCAAGTGGAAATGACGATCTGAGGATATGATTTCAAATGAAATTTTAGATTTTGTCAGATAGGTTGCAGCTGGATAAAAGACTTAGAAATTCCACGCACCTAGATGAAGTTTTCTCTCTCATATGATATTCCAAAAAAATTCTATATTTTACATGATTGAAAACATGCATCTATTAAAATTCAAATAGCTTCGTTCTGATTGCTGCATCATCACGGAAATACCACTTTGCAGGTAACTCAGCACTCGGAAGCATTGGATATTTGAAATGAGGCAGAAAAAAATTATGTGTGTGTGGACCTGTGGATTCTGGATTCGTCCAACCTCAGGAGCAATAGTCTAAAGGCGACCCTCTCCTTTTTGCAACCTCAAAGATTGAAGCGGCGGTGGAGGCTGCCCGGGCAGCCTTTCCTGGCTGGTCTGCCCGGAGCCCCCAGGAGCGCTCGAAGGTGCTGTACCGGCTGGCCGACCTGTTGGAGCAGTCCCTGGAGGAGCTGGCCCAGGCGGAATCCAGAGACCAAGGTGAGGGCTGTGCTTTATGGAAAGTGCAGTATGATTACTCGGATGCTGGCGATTCATACCCTCATTCCAGTTGTCGGGTGACCTGGTGCCTCTTAACCACAATGGATGGGGACTCAGGGCACTTCCACAGTGGCCCTCCTGGGCCCATCAGGCTAGCCCACACCTGTGCCCCTCATGGAAGAGGTGGAGGTGGACAGAAAAAACACCCAGAAGGCTTGCAATTGGCTCACTTCTGTCCCATTCTGATGGCCTGAGCAGGCATGGCTGAGCCTAAGTTCCCAGGTCAAGGCAATAAATACGCTTTGTCCATTTGGTGGAAGGCACTGCAAAGGCTTTTGGCAAAGGGCGTGGATATGGGGAGAGAGGAAGAAGAGAGATGAGCATGCAATTCCCCACCAATTCTAGGTAGACCATTTCAAAGTGAAAGTAATTGAAGAACAGTTACAGTCAGGTTATTTAGAAAGAATCCAATTTGTCAGTATTGCACTCCCAACACAACTTCTAAATATATATATATATATATATGAGAGAGGGAGAAAGAGAGAGAGAACACAAGCAGGGGGAGCATCAGAGGCAGGAAGCCTGAGGCAGGGCTCCACCCCAGGACCCCAGGATCGTGACCTGAGCTGAAAGCAGATACTTAACCAACTTATCCACCCAGGAGCCCACCACTTCCCAATTTTTAACTCCTTCCCAAAGGCCTGGGTAATGGGGTAAATGTCCATAAATCCTTGCAGTAATATCTGTTAGGAAAACCGGAGATCTTTTAGATGTTGTAAATCAGCTTAAAGTAGGAAGCAGCCTGAGTCCAAGCCCTTAAGAAGAAGATGTTTCCTGCTGGTGCTGCTGGCCTCAGGGAGTGCCCCTAGGTCACCAAAGGCAACTAAGGAACAATCCAGAAAAGCTATGTTTCTCTTTGTGTTCATTCCAGGAGCTAGGACTTGGATGGGGCACGCAGGGAGTGAGCACAGAGTCTCCGCAGGGTCCCCTCAAGGGTTCTGCGCGTGCCCGTCTTCACGGCTCCACGCTGCGTGGGGGAGACATTTCCTGTACATCATCTGTTAGGCCGCGTGGTTTCGTCGCGTCTGCAGATAGAGCCGCCCTAGCCTCCGTCGCTAGGTGCAAAGCTTGGTGATTTTGAATCGAACGAGCTGCTGTGAGCAGAGTGGCTGGCATCTGGCCAAGTCATGGTAGCTGCGAACTGTTCAGTCCACGAAGCAAAGATGATTTCACTCTATTTTACCCCCCCCCCCCACCTCCTCTTGTAACCACATACCCACTCATTTCCCAGTTTCGTGAAAGCGCGCGCCGCCGGCCGTCCGCGGAGTCCGCACTGCAGGCCCGGGCTGGCCGCCGCGAGCTGGGGCCGCCGTCCCGCCTCCACGGCCCCTGCGGGCGCGCTGACCAGGCTCCCGCCTGACTCCTTGCAGGGAAAACCGTCACACTGGCGAGAAGCATGGACATCCCCCGGGCGGTGCAGAACGTCCGGTTCTTCGCGTCGTCGGTCCTGCACCACACGTCGGAGTGCACGCAGGCGGACCCCGCGGGCTGTGTGCACTACACCGTGCGGGCGCCCGTGGGCATCGGTGGGTGCCGCCCGCACCGCGGAGCCGAGCCCCAGCCCGAGCCCGAGAGCGGACACCTCCCACCTGGGCTGAAAGTTAAGACGGCTTGTAGTTAAGAGCACGGCTTTGGGGAGCGTGCAGGGCCAGTTTCTTGACGTTTGCATCCTTCAGGAGTCTTATCTGAAAAAACGGGAGAACAGTTTGATTTCAGATTCGTCTATTTTAATGTGAATTAAATAAATTAGTAAAGGTAGGACACTTGGAACAGTCGATTGGTCCTGGCCGCTCTTTTGGAGGACATGAGCAATGACCCAAACACCACTAGATGTCACTGTTCCTCCAACCACCAAACACCCATGTTCCTTAGTTACGTTTTATGATAGGATAAAAGAAAATAAATGAAAAGGAAAGAAAATGGGTCATATTACCACTTTGGTCATTTGAATCCTTTGGAAATAATATTTTGAAGGAATTAGGAAAAGCTCAGACCTCCTTCTTAGAACTATGGTGATATATAATGCTGGAAAATATTCTCTTATCCTCTAAAGAAAAGATTTTCTAATGAGAAATACAATCATATAAAATAAATGTTTACTTTCACAGCATAGGTTTAAGGGAAGAGTATATAATAAGATGAATCCACTTACCTATTCATAAGGTAGATTTTGTGTGTGTGTGTGTGTGTGTGTGTGTGTGTGCGTGTGTGTCTTTTATGGTTGGAAACCTGGATGGTTTCAGAATATTGCATGGAGACAAGTTCTAGATGCTGTTTCTGTTATTTATTTAGCAATCCTATCTGGTCATGATACAAGTGAGAACCTAGAGAGAATTCTTTATTAAAAAGTCCTCTGGCTAGGGACACCTGGGTGGCTCAGTCAGTCAGGTGTCTGCCTTTCACTCAGGTCATGATCTCAGGGTCCAGGAACTGAGCCCTGCATTGGGCTGCTTGCTCAGCAGGGAGTCTGTTTCTCCCTCTTTCTCTGTCCCCTACTCATATTCTCTCTGTCTCTCTCTCAAATAAATACATACAATCTTTAAAAAAAATCCTCTGGCTAACCAAAATGGATTTTATAGTCCATACATCAAAATTCACTGGCTTTACTAACAGGACGGTCCCCACAGGGCAGACTCAGAACCCATTTGCTCTTATTTTACCAATAATTCTAAAAAACTTGAGATTTTATGTTTTAATCCACAATGGATTAGAAACAGTGATTAAAAAAAACTTACAAGAAATAGTAGCTAGACAGTTTGATGATGAAGGAGAGAGAAGTTTAAAAAGAAGGTAAAAGCCTAAAAATTTCAAAACTCACAGTAAACTATTGATTTATAGTGTTAAAAGGCACAGTTGCTTGCAATACATACGTTTTGGAGTTATTTCCCTGCAGTTGGCTACAAGTAAGCAAAGTTTGGGGCTTTATTATTATTTTTTAAGATTTTATTTATTTATTCATGACAGACACAGAGAGAGAGAGAGAGAGAGAGAGAGAGAGGCAGAGAGAGAAGCAGGCCCCATGCAGGGACCCGACGCAGGACTTGATCCCAGGTCTCCAGGACCACGCCCTGGGTCGAAGGCAGTGCTAAACTGCTGAGCCACCTGGGCTGCCCAAGTTTGGGGTTTTAGAAGAGTAAGCCTAAGTTTTATGCAGGGTGAAGGAATTCCACATTAATAAACCCAGTTTTGGCCAGTCTAGTTTGGGAGGCATGCCACTGGTGGCAGTGTTTCTGTCCTGCCCTTGTAGCTGGTCTGATCAGCCCCTGGAACTTGCCACTCTACTTGCTGACCTGGAAGGTGGCACCAGCCATCGCCGCTGGCAATACCGTGATAGCCAAGCCCAGCGAGCTGACTTCGGTGACTGCGTGGATGATGTGCAAGCTCCTGGAGAAAGCAGGTAAATTAGCTGTGGGTCTGGAGAGGCACAGGATTGGCTTTGGGGTTGCAAGTGTTGTGGGCTTTAGCCACCTCGGTGTCGCTGAAATCTTGTTTTGAATAGAATCTGCATAGAGCAAAATTGATTCCATTGACATCTTTGGTTTTCCTTTCTCTGATTCTTTTCTAAGAAATCCCCTTCATGTACAGGATTAGCTCACAGTTTTTCCTCTCTTCACCCCTGTATGTCTACTGCAGGAGCAGCTCCCCCAGCATGTGGTTGGCAGGCAGTAAGACCATAGCACAGTTGTTTGTTTGTTTGTTTGTTCATAGCGCAGTTTGAAATGACAGCAGACTTAAAGAACCCAATCAAATCAGACACTAGCCTGCTCCAGAGATTGTCTTCAATGGTCAAATTCAATTTTATATTTGAGCCACATGATAATCTTGATGAAAACAAGACTACTGTTAGGTACTTCTCTGGTTTGTTTGGTTATACAATACTCATGGAAATCACCATTTTCAAGAGAGTTGAATACACCTTCCTTAGATTTCCCTTCATTTGGAGCCACCCTGTGGAAGCTGATATGGTCTGGCTCTTTGTTCTCTTTGTGTCAGCAGCATGATGGTCACATTCAAGGTATGTTCCTAGTTACGTTCTGGGGTATAACTCTGCACAGTTGGCCACTGCACCAGGACCTGAGGGTGTCAGAAGACCCTAGCTTGTGACAAGAAAGCCCCTTGCTATTATTAGGTCCCTCAGCTCAGGTCTCGTACACACCCTGGGGTGGGATGACAGGTGGTGGTGGGACAGCCTGTTGGGTGTCTTCCTGCTTATCAGCCTCTGCTTGTGCATACCTCCTTCAAGCCCATGGAGAACGTAATGCTGAGCTCACCCATATCCATAAAGTAGGTGGTACTTCCCTCTCCTGGATACCTTATCTCTCTAAGCAAAAACATACATATTGGTTTCCAAGAAAGTTGGGCCAGTTCTTTACTCCAGGATTTAGATGGCAGGTTGAACTGTGTGGCCTGATGATCTAGTCTAGCTGCCCATTTCCCTTGTATTATATTGAGAGGAATGAGGCCTCCCAGCTTCAGTCTTTGGGATGACATTTATGCATGCCGTAGGCTTCTGGGGGGTTGGGTGTATGGTAGAAATGTGCCTACCTTTCCCATGCTCCACATGTCATTCCTTCCTTAAACGAGGGCCAGTGTTCTAATGCCATTCTTCGCAAAATTAAGTGCCTTATGTCTACAGAGTTCCAAGGCCTTTCTTCCCTATCTGTTGACTGTTGGTTCCCTTGAGTGGATATAAGTGGGGCCGATGCTCAGCTGTGATCCATGTTGGGGGAGGGCACACGTACAGGTAGGGTGGTGCCACAGAGCTGTGTTCCCAGAACCACTCTCTCTTGAAGTCAACCACTTCTTGACCTATGATGATTTCTTGTCCCTAAGCACTCTTCCCTTCCATACACCTAGAACCTGATCTGTGTGAGAGTTTTATGTTTCCATGTATTTGCACAGCATTAATCTTATTTCTTGTGAATGAATAAGCTTGTTATGTCAAGACGGTTCTTCTCTCCTTCCCTGCCTCTGCTTGGCTTTGTTAAACTTTCTTCCTCTGGCCGACATGGAGAGTGGATGGCTCAAATTGCACCTGTCTCGAGCCCTCAGTTTCTCCATTTGAATGAGAATCTGTAAGAGACTCTTTTAATATTGTAAGAAAAAGAAAGCTAAAATGATTTGTTGGTGCATTCTGGGTATTTAAAGGGCCAGTCTTTGAGTCCTGAGCATCCAGACTTCCTGTGAAGTAGAATCATTTTAAAAAAGTATATAGTGAGTACGTCTTTAACATTCTAGAATATTCATTTCTTCTTGAGGGGCACCAAATGTTTGCCCTCATTCCTGGAGTGTCCACTGAAAGTAGACTTCTGACCCCTCCTATTTTTGTTCTGCTCCATTGAAGCTTGTTGCCACCCTGGCACATCCTAGCGTTGGAGGAATGTTATGGCCCTTTTGTCCATTGGCCACCTAGTCTGAGTTGTAATGAATTACTCTTTGCCAATATAGTGGCTTCTTTCTTTGATAACCGGTACATCTTTTTTTTTTTTTTTTTTTTTTTTTTTGATAACCGGTACATTTTAAGAATAGGGGGCAGATATCTCTAGAAAAATTTCATTCCTGTCTTGATCAAATTGCAAAGTGGTCCTGAAAATAATGGCCAGAAGGTAGCTCTTCACATATTAACACCAAAGTTCAAGGAAATGTGAAGCGCTGATGCAGTCGTAGAAGGCAGTTGGTGAAATGAACTCATTTTCCTGCGTGATAAGTGTGTGGTGTTTCTAAGTTTTCTTCACTCTTCTTTAAAATGCTGTTGTATACATTAGAAATGATTTGATCCATTTTTGCCTTCAGGATTTATAAAGCCCAGTAGTCCACCTTCTCTTGCCCCCAATCTGAAAATATCAGGCAAGTATTCACAGGCCCACTTTTAAGACCCCAGCCTGCAAATGCTGGGAAACTTGTCCTTGTTTCTCTCCCATAACTGCTGTGAGGGGCCCCTGTCCTGAGCCTCCTCTTTGACCCAACGCAGGGCTCAGCTGCTCTCACATGGTGCCTGGCCCTGGGGCTGTCTTCCATGGCAGTGACCCCGTGGTCCAGGATCGGTCCACACTGGGGTTGGGTGTATTCAGTAAGTGTGCAGTGTGCACCTGTGTGTAAAGGTGGGGCCACTAGAGGTGAAGCTCTGCCACCAGGAGCCATTGATTCTTCATACCTGTCTCTGAGGCTAACCTGAATGGGGTCTCGTTTGTCCCCTCAAGTGATCAGGCTAAGGCTCTGGCTCTGTGGGAGGGTGTTCTGGATAATAATGTATCTTCAAGAAGAACTTCTTATTTATTTTAAAAGCATATTCTGGAAGAGATAGTTTTAATCCAGTGGGGTGTGTTTCTATTAAGGAGAGACTGTCTAACCTGGACAGGGAAAGATATGAGGGGCGGGGAAACAGTTCAAAAGCCTTCCACATTGGAGGTTTTCTGCATCTTCTGTACTTCCAGGCTGAAGAAACATGGAAAATAAACTGAGCTACCTCCAGACAAACCTTAAGAGCTTCCCGGACACAACATATTTGCACATAGATTTTCTTTCTGGACTTACAAAGCTTTCCAGAGTCAAGGACCATTTCTGAATTGGATAATGTACATGAAGCACTCATTCATTCATTCATTCATTCATTCATTCACCTAAGTATTTGTTAACCATCTACACCCAGTTTTGCCTCCTAGGGGTTGCTATTTAACCTTACTTTGCCTCGGTTTGGGTGAGATGAGGATATCAATCTGACCTGCCTCATCCAGTTGCTGGGAGATCTAAATCACTTCCTGCGAAGATGGTCCCACAGTGAATGCAAGCTCTTATGGGTATTAATCTGTCTGGCAAACTAGGCCATGGCACAGGGAAGGCTGTGAGGAGCAAAACACAGACAGGACATTTCTGCCCTGAGATAGCGCACCTCCCGGTGATGGCTAGGCAATAAATAGGTACAGCCATAAACACATTAAAATAAAAAATACAAATGTAGGGCAGTAGGGTCTTGTGCTAGAAAATCTGGAGCATCTGTTTTTGGGTGTTCTTAATACTTTAAGGTAGTCCTAGAGTGTAATGATACATCCCTATCATGGGACAGAAGACCCTTAACTGAAGCTCACCTTCCTGGGGAAGCCCTCCCTCACTTCCCTGGGCCAAGACAGCCAATCTCTTATTCCCTCCACTTAACCTTTTCACACTGAATTGTGACTCCTGAACACCAACTTAGGGCAGGGCCCTCCTACCCTATGGGGCTTGACTTGCCTGAGGATATCTCTGTGTCTTCAGCCCCTGATGCCTAGTCAATATTATGGAATGGATTAATTAGAATATTCTCCTCTTAATTTTTCTAAGACAAAGCACCTGGAGAAATCCCACTTAGGGTGCTCTGCTATTAAACTAGAGACAGCCATAGAAGTCTACTCCTGCCCATGCAAGCTACTGGATTTTCAAGGAGAACCTGTGTGTAACCGGAAGTTCTCAACACACGGAGAATTACTATTATAATTTCTGTTACTGTTTCTGTATCTTAACCAGATATAGACCTGGATTCTGTTCTGTTTCCTGGACAGGTGTTCCACCAGGTGTGGTAAATATTGTGTTTGGAACGGGGCCCAGGGTAGGTGAGGCCCTGGTGGCCCATCCAGAGGTACCCCTAATTTCCTTCACGGGGAGTCAGCCCACAGCCGAGCGGATCATACATCTGAGTGCTCCCCACTGCAAGAAGCTCTCCCTGGAGCTGGGGGGCAAGAACCCTGCCATCATCTTTGAGGACGCCAACCTGGAGGAGTGTATTCCGACGACTGTCAAGTCCAGCTTTGCCAACCAGGTGTGTCCTTTGGGTCTGTTTGTTTTGTTTTTAGTTAGTTTATTTTTAAACTTTGTGACCCTGTCAGACTGGATCTGTTTCATCACAGTGCAAAGCCAGGAGTTAGTAGGTCAACTAGTAGTCAATAGTAGGTGCTATTTCAGTGAAAGGAGATTATTAAGTTGTGTTATTCTGTTGACTATCTGTTTTATCTCAATGCCAATCTGTGGTCTTGTAGAATCACAGCTCCTGTTCAGCAAGCTCCTCTTCTTGAGTTACACAGCTTTTATCAGGTACCAGCCATGGGCAAAATGATTGAATTTTTGCTTCTCCAAGCTTTTCCATCCCTTTACACATAGAGTTACCCCCATTCTCTTCTTGCTGTCTAAATGTTTTATCTCCAATAAATCTTGTGTTCCCCCAGGAGCATCCCAAATGCAGCACACACTTAGAAATAAATGCCTGAGCCAGTCTAGGGCACGTTTCTTATGTTGGAGTCATGGGCAACTTTGCATCTCCTCAAATTGTGTAGTAGATATTTTTTTGGAGGCCACAGTACTCAGCAGATTCTTGGAGACCAGGCATCCAAAGGCTTAGGAATGCTGACCCAGATAGACCAGACTGTAAGCATCACAAAGAGGCCATCTGTGTCTGCTTTGGGGCCACATTTGACCTTCAACACCCAGGACTAGGCCTAGGGTAGAGCAGGAGTACACAAACACTGAATGATTTTCTCCAAAGGATCTGCTCTTTAAAAATTTTAGCAGTGAACAAAGAATTAACTAAAGAGCTAGAATTGGTATAGAAAGAAAGATAAGTGAAATGAGATATTTTTATTTAACTTGCTTAAGTTGTTGTAACCTTTTGAACTTTCATTTCTTTACCTATAAAATCATGGAAGCGATAATGATGCCTTCCAGTAGCAATTTTGTGAGTGTAGAATGAACACCGTTCTTGACAGTGGTTATTTTTGTGATCATTATAATTGTAATTATTTCTCTCATAGTAATTCTTAGAGAAAGTGGCTTCATTCTGTGTCTCTCTATATACCTCTATATATTTCTGGATCAATAGACTTACATTTTAGATTTTAGAAAATAGACTTGCAATTCTATGATACAGCTATTTTAATCATTAAAATAAACAAGTATCTGTGGTTCCTAGGTGTCTCAGTCAGTTAAGCATCTGCCTTTGGCTCAGGTCATGATCCCAGAGTCCCTCGGGATCTCTGCTCAGTGAGGAGCCTGCTTCTCCCTCTCCCTCTGCCCATCTCCCCTCCCCTGCTTGTACTCTCTCTCAAATAAATAAATAAAATCTTAAAAAAATAAAATAAACAAGTATCAAAACAAACAATTAAATCAAGCATTTTGGTGACTTAGTGATAACAAGGGGAGGGACAAGCTGTGGACTGAGAAACAGCTGAGGGGGCATTACATGAAAACTGCATGAAAGTAAATGCACTCTGATTGCCAAAATGGATTGTAGCTTCTTGGCTGCCAGAATTGTGCAAGAACATGACATTGCTGAGAGCCTTCCTCTTGAGGGGTATTTTAAATGTCAGTGGGGAAGAGGACAGGAGCCCAACTGGCTAATTCAAGATCACAGATTTTAGGCAAAACAGAGGGGCTGTTTTCTTTTTCCTTAACGCAGAGATGAGTCCCACATGGTGAGTTCTTCTTCCTCAGTTGAATATAACGGGCTCTTTTGAAACATCTCTATCGTGCGTGGTCTCCTTTGGCTCGGGGCACACACAGACTTAGACACGCTGTGAGACACAGAGGAAATGAATGTGGACTTCAACATCACTCAGACTGAAGTTGAAACTTCTCGTGCCTGGTGGCCTCGGGCTTATGTTTATTCAAAGCTCCATTTTCTAACTGTAAACTGGGAAAAGTTATACACCACAGAATTATTATGAGTTATAAGATAATATTGTAAGATAACTCATAATAATTAATGGTGCCTGGCACACAATAGGCACTCAATAACAATATTTCCCTTTTCTCATTTCCTCTAAAGTCGTGCCACTAGAGATCCTAGTATTACCTATGTTTTCCTGGCACTAAGTAATCGGGAAAACCCTGATTGGTTAACCCCTCAACTCTCTTTACCACACCCTCCCTCTCCACATGGCAGAGGGCACTTGTGTTTGCAGATTTCCCAAGCCAGATATGCTGATGATTCTAATGGTGATTCTGGTTGCAGAGAGAATTCTTTGTTTCAAACAGTGACTATTTAATTTGGACAATACACCTTTGCACAACTATCAAAATAATTAGAAATATTCTATCCTTAGGATTATTGTGGAGATCAAATATTCATGTGGTAAAAATATTATTTATGCAGATAGATACTTATCATACATACATAATGCTCTGAGATGTCTAGACTGTGGTTTGTAAATGATGGCATGCTATATTCAAATGATAGTGAAGATCATTTTTCACTCAGGCACCTGTTAGCACCTCTGCCCAGAACATCCAATATCTCTATTAGGCATCTGAATCTTGACCTGTGCAAAGCAGAACTCTTGATTTCTCTCCCTTTCCTTTCTGTACAATACCTTTCCTCTCCCTGCCTTGGCCTTGCCTTTCTGGGGAAGAAGGCTGCCATCTGCTCTGAGGCTCCATCAAAAACTTGGGACTCACCCTTGTTCTTACCTTCCCTTTTCCTTATATCTCACTAATCCATCAATCACTCCTGTTGGCTCAATTATTAAAATATATCCTGGAACTCAACACTTTCGCAGAGCATCAATACCAGTTTTCTTGCACCTTAGGGTCACACGTTCCTTTACGAATCTGGTGATGTCAGTAGATGCCTATCATGTTGTTCATCTCTGTTGTTCCCGCCCTGGTCCAAGCTACCTCCACTTATCTGGACTTCTGGAATACTCTCTTTACTCTGATCCCACTCCTTTCCTTTCTACTCTCTACACAGCTGCCAGAGTGATCATTTAACAATGTAAATCCCATCCTATCATCCAGCTGCTTGAAGCCTTCCATGGTCTTTTCATGATACCGGGAGCAAGATGCAAACTCCTTGTGAGCCTCTGGGACTCAGCATGGACTGCCTTGCTCCTCACCCCCGGCCCTCATTTCCTACACTGCCTACCACCATTCCTGCCTCCACTCCTGGCCTCAGCCCTGCTTGGCTCCTGCCTTGCCTCACACACTGCACCACTGCAGGCTCACCCCTGCAGCAAACAGCCCTTCTACCCTGCCTGCTGAGAACTGCCTTCCTCCACATCTAGCCCAACTAGCTCCTTCACGACAATCGAGTGTCAATTCAAATACCCCCTCTTCACAAGAGCCTTCCAGGACTCCTTTTACTAAAAAGGAGTAAAAGTGGCACTTTTCCATTGATATTTATTCTCATCCTCTGCTTCATTTTTCTTGTATTGCTTTGGTCATGACCTGAAATTATATTATCGATTGAGCTCATGTACTTATGCTATTGCCTGACTTCCCCACAGGACTATGTGTTCCTTGTGGTGGGACTTTGTCTTGTTTATCTGTGTCTCCCATTGCCTAAACCGGAGCTTGGTAACTGGCAGATGCTCAGAATGCAGAGTGACCTATCCATGAAGGACTGTGTCTTGTCATTGTCCTCATGTGTCATTCTTGTTTGGCAGGGTGAAATCTGCCTCTGTACCAGCAGAATCTTTGTTCAGAGGAGCATCTATGAGGAATTTTTGGAGAAGTTTGTAGAAGCTACCAGAAGGTGGAAAGTTGGCATTCCCTCCGATCCATTGGCCAGCATGGGAGCTCTGATAAGTAAAGCTCATTTGGAGAAAGTAAGTAAATCTCTTCAATAGAAGTCTGGGGAGAAGCTCAGTGCAGAACATAGCATACTCTGTGCTTTGAAATGTTGTTAATTATGACCCTATTTTTTTTAATTGAAGTTCGATTGGCCAACATATAGTATGACACCCAGTGCTCATCGCATCAAGTGCCCTTCTCAGTGCCCGTCACCCAGTCACCCTCACCTCCCCTTCTGCAACCTGTTTTCATTTCCCAGAGTTAGGAGTCTCTCATGGTTTGTCTCCCTCTCTAATTTTTCCCACTCAGTTCCCCTTCTTTCCCTATAATCCCTTTCACTATTTTTTATATTCCCCGTATGAGCAAAACCATATGATGATTGTCCTTCTCCAATTGACTTACTTCACTCAGCATAATACCCTTCAGTTCCATCCATGTTGAAGCAAATGGTGGGTATTCATCCTTTCTGATGACTGAGTAATATTCCATTGTATATATAGACCACATCTTTTTTTATCCATTCATCTGTTGAAGGACATCAAGGCTCCTTCCACAGTTTGGCTATTGTGGATATTGCTGATATGAACATTGGGGTGCAGGTGTCCTGGCATTTCACTGCCATCTGTATCTTTGGGGTAAATACCCAGTAGTGCAGTTTCTGGGTTGTAAGAATTATGACCCTATTCTTAAAAAAATTCTGACCTATAGGTCTCTGGATACAGAGTCTACAAATGTTCGATATGAATACACAAATGTAGTTCAGGTTAAAACAGCATCTACATGGAATGAATGAATTTGAGAAGTCAGCATGGAGATGCCATTGAGAGTGAGGAAGATAAATTTCAAAACATAAGGATCAGCTCATAAGAATGATGTGAACTCAAGGTGGCAGGAATTTCCATAGATAAAGGTTCCCAGTGGAAAGGGTTCTGCCCGTGGCTTACAGAAGTTAGAATTCTGGACATGCCAGGATGCATGATCTAAATTATGTGGTCCTTAAGTGGGTGGGGCTAGTGATAGTCTACATGGGAGAAGTTGTTGATGGTCTCTGGCTGATTTATGGAAATTAGGTCTTTAAGGTCATTTTAATATATCACCTGATGTGACTCTCAAAATAAGTCATAGGATTTTGGAGCTGGAGGACCTTGTCTTCAGCTGTGGTAACTGAGACCACCAAGGAAAATATGCTCCTGCCAGTCAGCCAGTGAGGGACAGAGCCTTGACTGAAGTCTGTAGACATCTTTGATACTGCACACATTTAGCAGATTAACACATTTTAACTTTGACCTTTACAACATTGTGGAACACAGATGCTCTTAAGCGGTGGGAGTAGTAGCTTGATGGTTTCTTCTTATTCCTTCTGTTTTCTCAGTGAACTAGGAAGCAGGGTGAGGAGGGGAAAAGATGCTGAGGGTTCAAAAGGGAGGGGAGGGTGTGAAACAGTCCTGTAGGACATCGGGAGGGATTCTCACATTTCTAGCATTGTAGCCACAGAAGCTGTGGACAAAAGCCAAGAATCCTAATAGATCTAAAACACAAATGATATTTCTTTTTTTTTTTTTAAGAGTTGAATCATTGATGAAGTTTTAGGCCTGGTGTCAACCTCCCCCTCACATATCTTAGTCCAGAACTGCCATCTTCTATGAAACTACATTTTGCTGGAAGGACAAGCATTTATTTAACACATTGGTTGGACTTTGTTTTCTTACTATATCATTTCAGTGTAGTATCCTTAGGTGCCGTGAATAATTCTGAAAAGGATGAAGCTTACAGTTACTAGTTTTTTTCTGACCACATTCAAACATAAGCCCATATTTATCTTCCAAACAGAAGTTTTTAAAACTCCCATATAGTCTTACCATCATATGCTTTCTATCTCAGTCAAATAACTAAGAAAAGAAATAAAATTTCTATTTTGGAATAACTTAAGATGTATAGAAAAATCTCAAAGATAAGGCAGAGAGTTTCTATATCCACTCATGCAGCTTTCCCTTTTGTTAACATCTTCCATGTCCACAATACAATTGTCCACAGTAAGAAACCCACATTAGCACATTACTATGAACCAAACTGTAGACTTTTCAATCAACTTCTCGTGACTTTCTACTTGATCCTTATAGAAAATAATCTTTTCAGCCACTTCCTTATTAAAATAAATTACAGTTAATTACTCTGCACTCATCTCAGAAAGCTCCATGGCTCTACTGCTTTTAAGAAGAAAGACTTTGTACACACAGTTAAACATTTAGAAATAGTTTTCTATCATTGGCCAATTTATTTTATTTTTAGTTTTCTAGGGAAGAGCACTAACAATGGTATTCCCATTTCTTCACCACAGATACATCTGCTGTGATGTATGGAGCTCTCTTGTTTCTGGTTCTACATATGGACCCCTCCTACCTAGAATAGAATAGAGTATCTCTCAGGCAGACTTCCATTTCCTCTCTTATGTGAAGCCACAGGGTAATCCTGCTGAGGTTCAAAGGGTTCCTCAACATCTGCCATCCTCATTGCTCCATCCTGAGCATGTGTGCCTAGATGTAAGGAGTCATGGCTCCCCCCAGCAACATCTCCCATCAGGTGGACCCACAATGGGGGGCTTTCAGATCAATGCTTGTGAGAAGGCCTGGGGTGTCTCTGCCCTTGAGAGAGAGCTAATGGAAGCAGCAAGGGAAGTGTAAATGTGGCCTTTTCAGTGGAATTCTTTTCAGTTTGGTATGCTAAACCCTCTGGGATCAAAGAAGGAGTGGACAGGGTCCACTGGTGGTCATCTTTCCTTGCCCAAAACAGAAAGTTTTGGGAGTGCAAACCAAGGGGGGTCTGGATGCCATCTTTGTATTCCACTTCTCTTCTGCCATTTGTCTATGTCTTCTCTGAATCAAATTAGCCCTGTAGAGTCCATCCTACTTCTTACTTACTTTGTGTCCATCTTCTGTGTGGTTGTCACAATAGATAGTGATGCAGTAACAGAAGAATCCAATTGGAATATGTAGAAGCTGTTCTGTAATGGCAAAGCACTCAGAAACTCATGGACATGCAGCGTGCTCCTAAGTGGATGTGTGACTTGTCTGCCTCCCAGTGATGTAGGCGACTGTCCTCAAGGAGTGAAGAAAAGGCTCTCTCCCTGTTTCACAGGGTTATTTTTTGGTTTTATTCTTTTTTTATTTTTACCCTCTCACATTTTTTTCCACTTGCTGTCTGGAGAATCTGGCTATATGCCAGCCTGCCCAAAGATATAGGTAATTGGAGATGGAAATCTTGAGTGTGGACAGTGAGGCTGGCGGAAGCAATGGGGAAATTCACAGGTGCATTCCCCAATAGGGCCAGGCCTCAGGCCTAACAAAGGTCCACTTTTGCAGTTTGCTGTCTTCTTTTGTCAGTTTAAAAAAAACCTTGATGTGTAGGGTAGGAGCAGTTCTGAAGTCTCCTAGCTGGGAAGCATCAGATCTATGGTTTGTTATACCATTACCTCCTTCACCAATAGCACCAGTAGTGACAGGCATTCAGAAGACTTACTGCATTCCAGGTATTATGCTAAATATTTTACATACATTTTATCTAATCTTATGAATAGGTGGGGACGTTAATACCATTTTTCAGAGGGGAAACTGAGCATTTAAAAATCTTCAGCAAGAAAGAAGAGGCCCTGGGATTTGAACACTTGCACTCCCCAGCCCATCCATCTGACCTCCATCCTCTGATTTTATGTGCAAAGCTACCAAGTGCTAACTCCTTTATGCTCTCAAAAAAAAAGTTTTATAATAATAATTTATTACGTTTTATGGCATATTACCAGTCACAACATTTTCTTTGTTTAGATTTTCCTGAAAATCTCAGTTCTTGAGCCACTAATGTAGATATCATTCTATCATCCAGTGATACTTTCTCCAGGAAATAAATTTTAGTGTGAATCATCTTATATATGAAAAATTTTGAAAAGTTCACAATTTGAAAACTAATACTTTCCTCCATATTTTATTATCCAAGAGCCTCTAAGAGAGGATTATGAAATTCTATGTAGACGAGATGATCTAAAGCTGCTCCATGTTTGAATCGTGGACATAAGTTCTGGTCCTCTGTGCAGCAGGTGCCCCTGGAGTCTTTGCCTCAACTTCCCCTGTTTATGCATTATGCTGCCTTTGGCATCTTTTAATTATATGAATGGGTTGTTTCAAGAGGATCAAGAGAATAGGGGAAAGAGAAGTCCAGACCTAATTTAATCTCTACCCACAAACTAAACTACGGCTTTTCTGGGAGACGTTTGAGGTCATTGCGTGTGTGGGGGGGAAATGGGTAGCAGAGAGGAATACAGAGCTGTTCCAAGTATTCTATTTTTTAAAAGTCTTTGACTTCATGGCTTATTAACTTCTATAAACTAGAGCAAAATTAATAATAAAACAACATTACTTATTATATTTTTAATAATAAAACAACATTACTTTTTAATTTTTACATGGCAAACACATAGCTCTACATTGAATATAGTTGTACAATAGAGTAATAATCTAATACTGGAGCAGGATGCTCAGATAAATATGTGATAAGTAGGAATCCAAAATATGACTTCAAAATTTTACCCTGCCTTTGGTGTACTGCTTAACTGTTGTCCTATACTTTTAATTTGGGGGATTGCTTTTCTACTTGTCCCATGTTTATAATACCCCTCGGGGGTAGGATAATGTATCATTGTGACTGCAATGAAATTTCGATATATAAACATTACATATTATTTTATAATGAGTCATTTCTACAACCATTGTGTTTTTTTAAAGATAAACATAGCTGAATGTTTCCTTTTTTTTTTTTTAAAGATTTTATTTATTTATGAGAGACACACGGAGAGAGAGGCAGAGACACAGGCAGAGAGAGAAGCACGCTCCCCATGGGGAGCCCCATGTGGGACTCGATCCCAGGTCTCCAGGATCACGCCCTGGGCCAAAGGTGGCACTAAACCGCTGAGCCACCCGGGCTGCCTACAACCATTGTTAATTAATATCTGCCATTGTCTTCAAGTCACCGGGTTTACATATTACATAGTTTATTTTCCATTATAGTCAGCTATACTATATTACCTAGATGTATTTTCAGAATATAATCAATAATGAGACCAGAAGTTAGAGATTATTTGTTCTGGAAGCCTAGCTTTTGAAGAGCATCTTGGTCTTTCATAAAATCTATACATCATTCAACTTCCCATATTCTGCAATGGACAAAGCTCCCTCTTACCCCAAGTGAGTAACTGTTCTTTTGTGTATTTAATGACTGAATAAACCTGAGTGTGAATTCTAGCTTTCCTGTTTATTAGTTGTATGAACCATCTATCCTTTCTTAGGCTCAATTTTATCATCAGTAAATAAGAGATAATGACATATGTAATAGAGTTTTGAGAGACTTAAATGAGAATGTATGAAAAGCATTTATGTACATGTCTGGGACTTAGACAGTAAATAAATTAGTCCCCTCTTCTTACGTTTGAAGGCTGAATGCCCAAATGATGGTCAGTCCTCAGGGTTAGCAGCTGAGCAATAAGATAATCAACTTTATATTTCTTAGCAATGACCTTTCCTAGATGATTCAAAAATACTGTATTTTCTGCTGCTTTGTGTCAATTCAAATGGTAAAATGTTGCTAATCAGAGTTTTTCCCCCACCCAGGTCAGAAGTTACATCAAGAAAGCCCGTTCGGAAGGGGCCCAAATTCTGTGTGGTGAGGGGGTAGATACATTGAGTCTCCCCGCCAAGAATCAAGGAGGATACTTTATGCTTCCCACAGTGATAACACACATTAAGGATGAATCTTGCTGCATGAAGGAAGAGATATTTGGTCCAGTGACATGTGTCGTCCCCTTTGATAGTGAAGAGGAAGTGATTCAAAGAGCCAACAGCGTTAAATATGGGCTGGCAGCAACAGTGTGGTCATGCAACGTAGGCCGTGTTCACAGGGTAGCTAAGAAGTTGCAGTCAGGCTTGGTCTGGACCAACTGCTGGCTCATCAGAGAGCTGAACCTCCCTTTTGGGGGGATGAAGAGCTCTGGGGTGGGTAGAGAAGGAGGCAAGGACTCTTATGAATTTTTCACTGAAGTCAAAACCATCACCATTAAACACTGATCTTGGCCAGTAGAGAAGCTGTTATGGTCAATGCTTGGCTGTAGACTCAGTCATCCAGTGCAGTGAGCAGATATACCAGCATAAATTCCAGCCACAACTTGGCACAGCAGGTTTTCTCTACCTTCTCCTCAGTAATTAGTACTTTAATTTGCTGTCAAAGAGAGGCTATGTTCACTATGGAGTCAAAGAAGAGAAGACTTCTGAACAGGGAGGCACAGAAAGGAAGCCAAGTAATTGTCAGGCTCCTTGTCTGTTGTGTCTTCACTTTTTGTTTTCATCATTTTGACTGAATTCTTGGAAATTTACAGATAATTTTTTTCATGTTTAAGTATATATACATATGCACATATACATATATATGTAAATGATGATAAACATAACATGGAATTTGTCAGAGCAGGCATATATGGTAGCTCCCACTAAATATATCTAAACAAGAACAAAGAAAAATAAAATAATGTCTACTTTTGGAGGGAAATTGAAGCAAGAAGAGGAAATAGTTTGATCCATTTCTACTATGGGGTCTAATCAATGCCAATTCTTCGTGTCTGTATCTCATGAGACAACCTATAAATCCTAAAAGAATAAATGTTAAGTTTAGGGGCTGAATATAGCATATATCTTCTTGAATTATCCTTTATTCCTCTTTATCTTTATCCTCTTAGGGTATGGACTTTATACAACGTAATCAAGGTATTTCTAATGGCTTTTTCTGGATCCCCTAATGATGAGAGGAGAAAACTGAGATTTACAGAGATTAAAGTAGAATGATCATGGTCACATGAATGGTATGGGGCAGAGGAAGGATTTGAACCCAGAGCTGGCTCTCAGTCTCCACAGCCGTGATCTCTGACCATCTCACACTTCGCCTTGAGTTTTGCTCCAGAAGCAGCCACACACATGGTTCATGGAACACATTGTGTTGGGTCTGCTCTCTATGTCTCCCTCTCTCTCCCCCTCTCCCCTGCCCCATGCAGTCGTGAGACCCAGGAACTCCTCAGGCACAACACTTCCTACACCAACTGAAACCCCCTGTTTGCATATCTGACTGCCCAGCTGGACAGGAACTGCCTGAAGGCCCATGCAGGTGCCACTCGCCCCTGAAGTCCCCATTCGCAGTACAGCACCTGGCACACACAAGGTGCTCAAAACAATTTCCAGGAATGGAACAAGGTCTTCCTCATTATTCGTTGTGTGGTATAAATGGATGGGGTTTGGGTTGGGGCGGGAGGACAGAATAGTCTTCACAGTTTTGTGTAGGTTTTTGGATATGTTGGCTTGTCACAAATGCTGAAGAATGCTTGTGCCCTTTTGAGGTCAGGTGATGGTGTCGGATCACATCTGGTTCCTAGTTTCTCCCTCTCCTTCCCTCCCCTCTTCTTCTCTCACCTGCCTTTTTCTCCAGCTCAGGCCCTTAGAGTCTTCATTAGTTAAGTCTAGGATCAATTCCAAGAGTCAGTAGGAGGAATTTCAGCAAC